>NC_090449.1:357067798-357372998 GCF_031143425.1 Pleurodeles waltl | reverse complement strand
TCAAGTAGGGACCACAATCCTAGGCAAGGTAAGTCATTAACACTCCCTAAATTAACCTGTGCTCACCTTCTGGTAGCATGGCACAGAGCAATCAGGTTTGACTTAAGAGGCAATGTGTAAAGTATTTGTGCAACACTTAAATTACAGTGACTCAGAGAAAACACCACAAAATGGTTTCACATCAATATAGAAAAATAGAGACTATTTTTCTGAGTAAAACAAGACCAAAACAACAGAAATCCAGTAAGTAGAATTCAAGATATGAAGTTTTAGAGAATAAACTGCAATGTAGTGCTTAGAAGTTAATAGCGCTAAAAGGTTACTAGAGGTCACACTAGACTGGTGGGTAAATCTAAAGTTCAGGCTGACTGCAATGCAGGGCAGGCCGGCTTCAGGACTCACACAAAGCCTGCTGAAAAAGTACATTGAACGGATTAAGCGTCTGCAACTTAATGTGTCAGTTTCGATCCACAAAGGTGGGTAGATGCCTTGCCATTGAGCCTTGCAATCGGGTCTCACGTCAGGGTCAAACACCTTTTGATGTAGGTGATACGTCGTCATTGAGCTGTGCAATGATGTCTATGGATCGATGTTGCAAACCTTGCATTCGGGTCTTGCTTTGTCATCGAATAGGCACTGCAATGTCATGGAAAGGAACTGCATCTGTTCTGTGTGTCGCAACGACCTTGATGCACTGATTTTTGTAGAAAACAGCCGTAGACCCCATTTCATCTTAGACCCAGGACTGGATTGGCACCTCAGGCAAGGGAAGACTAACAGTTGGCAGAGTCCAGCCACTGAGGCTAAGTTGAAAGAAGTCTTTGATGGCCCTAAAACTTCAAGAACAGTGGGCAAGCCATTGGAGAAACTTGAATTCAAGGCTGAAAAGAGCCGGTGCAGTCCTTCCCACTCCCAGGCAAGAAGCTGCAGGCAGCAGTTCAACTCAGCAAAGGACGTATCAAAGTGATAGTCCCTCCTACACCACAGCAATCAGCAGGCAGCAGATAAACAAAGCAAAGTAGTTAGCAAAGTGGGGGTCCCTCCTGCAGCATGGCAGCTCTTCTTCCAGGCAGAATGTCCTTGATTCCAGCAACGTTCTGATTTGGTGAGGTTTGGGATCCAGTACTTATACCCAGTTGCAGTGGGGGAGACTTCAAAGAGAGCCCTTTGAAGTGCACAATGTCCCTGCTCTTCCGCCCCTGATTCCAGACACTCTACATGGGGTTAAGCAGCTCTTTCTGTGGAGGCAGGCACATCCCTATTCAGGTGTGTCAGCTTCTCCCTCCCATCTAGCCCAGGAAGACCCTTCAGCCTGGTGATTGGCCATCAGGAGGCAAATGTCACACCCACCTCCCTTTACGTGTGACTGTCTAGAAAGAATGCAGAACGCTCAGCTGTCACCCACCCCAGACATGTGTTCAGAGACAGGCAGAGACACTACACTCCAGATTTCTATTGTTTCCCAACTGGAAGTTACACTTAAAGGCTGCTTCAAGGTAACCCCAATGTAAAGTTATGGGAGAGATAGGTCTTGCAGTAGTGAAAAACAATTGTATTCATTTTCTAACTACCAGGACATGTTAAACTTAAAAGTACATGTCCAACTTTTTAAAGACACTGAACCCTGCCCTTGGGCTGACTGGGGCCTATCTAAGGGGTGTCTTATATGTAATAAAAAGGACAGCTTGGGCCTGGCAAGTGGGTGTCAATGCCATCCAGAAATGGGGGTTTTAAACTGCACATACAGGCTCTGCAGTGGCAGGTCTGAGAACATGTTTAAAGCGTTACTGAAGTGGGTGTCACAATCAGTGCTGCAGGCCTGCTAGTAGCATTTAATTTACTGGTGCCAGGGCATTTATAGTGCACTTTACTAGGGACTTATAAGTACATTAAATATGCCAATTCTGTCTAGGCCAAGGTTACCATGTTTAGAGTACAGAGCACTGCATTTTATCACGGGTTAGTAGTGGCAAAGTGCAAAGAATCCTACAGACAACGAAGAAGAATTCAGCAGAAAGTGGAGCTAAAAAGTCAGAAAGTCTGGGATGACCCTACAGAAAGGGCCAGTAACAACACCTATCATGTCCCATAGAATACTATTTATCATTTATATTTAGGACATGGGAGAAGAGTCTCCGGGTCCTGCAACTCCAGCTGCATAATTTTTTGTTATCCTGTAGCCATCAATCGCATCGCTCATTCCCATGAGACCAGTCAGTCAAACAGAATGCTTTCTCTGGTCTCGCTGGAGATTTGCCGGAGTCCACAGCAACAGATATCTATATATACTGAACCTTAGCTTCTCTAAAATAGCTAAACAGAATCTGCCTAAAATCTGACCAAATCGCCAAAAGACACTTTCTGAATAATTACCTACCTTTCCGACAAATTTGATCTAATTCTATTCATCCGTTTATTTCTCTGTCATCTAATTTTCCCTGTAGAAACTGTATAGGGAATAAGACTTTCGAATGGAAGGACATTTTTCGCTTTCCTAATAACGTTTGCACCATTTGACAAATCTTCATGAATCTTTCCAAAATAAAAGTTAATTCATCTCAGCTTCCTGCAAATTTTGGTGTGACATTTCAAGTGGGGGTCAAGGAAAGAGGGATCCAAAACCTTTTTTCCCCATCTTTTTTCCATAGGGAATATTGTTCTACAGAGGTAACAGCTGAACCGAATTATATCACATATTTCGGAAAGCCAGATTTGTAACTCAGAAAGTGTTCATTTTGTAATTCGGTGTAAATCTTTTCAGTGAAATTAAGGTTTAAAAAATAGCAGTATATGTTGCCACAAAACAAAAAGAGATTGTGATTCACTGGTACTGAGGGACACCCACAGGACCCAGCAGTCATTAACTGGTTGCAACAGCTCTGAAAAGTAAAAAGAATATAAGGAGGAAGAAGATAGGGATACCCTAACCTCCTAGCACTTGTAGTAGAAGGTAGTACGGGAATGAAAAATATTGTGAGGAGGTGGTCTGTGGTCCCCACTCTTGACAGTGTTAGCCACACACAGATGGGTGACTACTAGGCCAGGCAACAGGCAAGCCCACGATGGTCAGCCACCCCCTGCAGGAGGCTAACTTTCTACAGACCCACACCTCACAATTTTATTTCTTTTTCTTTTTTTGCACAAGCTTCTCTAATTAATGCTTATGTGGTCCTGTAATACCACAGGTCCCTTGAGGGTCCAGCTATACTACAGACACAAAAATAATTTATGTTGGCACTGAGTGTCATTCCCTCTCAACCTCCACATGAGGACCTGGTGGTCAAAGTACCCCTACTCTTTCTCCTTGTATTTTTTGTCTTAACTCAGGACATGGGAAGTCCTGAAATAGAAGCCCCAATATTTCTGTTAATGCTCAGACTAACCAATCAAATTCCTCCATCTTGCAGCGCTGATATTGGCCCCTTGGGACTGAAGGGGCTGCAGGACTGAGCGGCTAATGGGAAAATAGGCATCTCAGCCAATTAAAAGGCTGCAATTCTGAATTTGCAGTAATGCTTGGGTACTCTTGCATGACCAAGCTGATTTTACTATAGTTTGAACCTCAATTTCTCAAAAACAGCTGAACGGATTTTTACAAAATCACAACAAGCACACTTTGAGTAAAAATCTAATTTTCTTCCAAATTTTGAGTAATTCCATTTAACTGGTTCTGTTTTGCTTCCCTAACATATTTTGGGAATTCATATGAGAGAAAGCTGATTTTGGACCTGCCCCTCTCATTTTTCTCTACCCCTCCTTGAAGGAGGCAAGGTTGCCGAAGACCTATTTTGGAAAATTGTGTGAAGATTCATCAAATGGCACCAAAACTTTCAGTAAAATGAAAATGCTCTTCCCCTGGAAACTTTGACATAACTATACAGTGGCAACATATATATATATATATATATATATATATATATAGTATTGATATTATTGAAAATACATTTTATGTATTCAAAATAACTTGGGTGCCATTCAACAGATTTAAATCTAAAAAAAATATTTTCACTTTAGGTTCCTCATTACAATTTTCCTCCTCAAAAGTGTCATTTCCCACTTCAACTCCTATAGGATTCCTTGTGCCTTGACACAGAGAAAGTGGCTCAATGGAATTACACCAAGCTTGGCATGTAAGAGAAGTCAGACACATGCTTTTGTTTCGCTTGGTGTAAATCTATTCAGTAGTTATCACAAAATCGTTTAGAAACAACTCCTGGCTGGGTATTAAGAAGTTACATTTTAGAGAAAGCTAGACTGTTAATTTGCGGGTTCTCAGGGGATTCGCAAATCCATGGCAGATTTGGGAATCTGAATGAAAAATTAAAGGCATGCCGTTTCAATAGGGAACTATGTAACCAATTAACCGCTGAAATTTGCTGCATTGTAATTGGCTAGCCATCAAAACAAAATTCCTAATGTTGAAGCATTTACCCAATAGGATACATCAAGCACCATATTGGGGGGGAAAAATAAACAGGCATAAGGGGGAAGTTTGAGCCACCCCTAACCCAACCCCATCTCCAGACCTGTGGAGGAACTACAAAAGGAGCACCCAGCAAAACAATGAATATCAAAAAATGATTTTTACCTTGGGATTTGAGAATCATATGCCATATTTATAAATCCTTGGCCACATCTGGATCCAACAGACCCTTGTAGGCCTGCACATTGGAAAACCCTTAAAAATGAAAAAAAGTAGTCCACACACTATACCTGTGCCTGTTCAAAAGCCACAGATGGGAGATAATGGGCTAATGGTGTGGGTTCGGATCAAGATCTGGTCCCAGTCTGGTGCCTGCTGTCAATCACCCTGCGCACGCCTTAAGGTCGGGATAGAGCCACATAGACAAGTTCCGAAGTGCAAATTCAAAAGTCTTGTCCATCAGGGTTGGCTACACACTGCTGGCAGGCCACAGGGCCTGGCCACTGACAGCCAAAGCTGCTGCGCAAGAGGGTGAGCAACTCAGAATGTTCAGTGCCAGGTCAAACCAAAGATAGGCAATGTTGTAGCTAAAGGCCAGGTTCAGTGGAGTTTAACTATCAGCAGAGAGCTGGGCTATGGGTCTAGTCGCAGGCCAGCCCCAAGGTCAACACCCATTATGCACAGCATATGGCCATGGGCAGTTGGAATTCGCTGCTTATGGTTTGTAGGGCCCAGAAAACTGTAGCAGGTCAGATAGGATTGAAAAACAATAGCACGAAAAACAATATAAGAGTTAAAGTGAACTATTGTTCTCTCTGGTCATAACATGTTTAAAAAACACTCAAATAATACAGTTAGAGTGGAATTATAATTGTGAATTAAAACAAAAAAATACTGACATTTGTGTGTTATGGTTAAGATGGTAATCCGCTACAACAGACATTCAAACCATAAATCTCACATAAAAAGGGGCTTGAAACAAGCCCTGGGTTCTAACCAGACCCTCTGTGGGTGGCCAACTCCAGCTGTTCATGGTCTTTGCTCATACGTAGTGGTGTTTTCTTGCAGGGAAAGGACTCTGGCAAGGCTCTGTAGCATAATCCTCCACGGATGGGCAGTCCTCTGCATGAGACCACCCATGTTCTGCACACCTTTCAGCCTCTGGCCAGTTCCTGCATGCAACTCTTTGTGGGCAGCCTCCAACCAGGTGCTGTACCCATTAATTTCAAGGTGCCCCTTTGGAAGCGGGTTAACTTCTAGGCCTGATCTCTGGCTAAGCCCTTTGCAGGAGAGCCTCCTGCCAAACACTGCACCTATACTGCCATTGTCACCCAGCCCCACTAATGAGATTGATGAGGTTGTCACTTCTGTCACCAAATAAACCTTGCACATTAATGTGGATCCTATACATTTTTATGCAATACCACATTCTGATACCCAAGTATCCACGAGGTATGTGTCTAGCACCCAACAAATATTGATAATTCTCCTTCATAGCAGCCACTACACATAAAGCAATTGTAGTGTTCACCCGGGAAAGCTTTATAGCTATGTCAATTGCAGCTTATTTAGGAATGGCATTGAGGTACTCCTTAAAAACAGATATACTATTCTAAGTGATATTATGGAATATGTAATTAGTGAATCAGATATGATGTCAAAGACTGATGCATTCACATATATCATGTATGAGTTAATCGGCAGTACATTGGAATGGATTAATGTTGCATAGCTAACGGCTGTGGATGCTTGCAATGGGCAAGATTTACTAAGTTCAAAGGTAGGCAATGCAGCATGGAAGTCTGCTGTGTTGAGTGAATTCAAAAAAACTAGTATGGTGCAGTATTTACTATACATTGTGTGCCAATGCTATTAGCATTAACAGCAATAGGTGCCTTTTTAGCATGAAACTGAACATGATTTGGTGTGGCACTAAAGCAGTGCTTCGCAGACTTTAGATACACAGAATGACACATTTTGTGACCCGCCTAGCTTTAATGGACGTGAAGCACGTGAGTTTGTAATGTAATGAAAGTATTGTGTAATCATACACTGCTCCTTACAGACAGCACATTTTAGTTGAAATCACCACTAAATCTGCATTTCCATACAGTGTTACTGATAAGGCTATATTGCTAACAAATGTTTTCATTGAATATCATTTGTACATCACCAAGTAGAGTGTATTGCTTTATTTTGAGCCTATTAAATCTTTCAATCACACATTAGAATTACCAAAAAATTGCTTCATTTTTGCTTTCTTAACTAATGAACGTGTACAGTTCATTTACAGGTATTTACATTTTGTGATTACTAAACAGGACATCCTACAGCCTTTCCTTTCACGTTCCCTGTACCCCAGCAAGGGGGTCACATAGTTCACTTTACTTTTCTTTCTGCGACTGCTAAATGAGAGGAGTTTGTCAACACCAATCCCCATGTTAAATAATGTGCAGAAATTTGTCAGAAGACATAGCCTGATGGTTGACCTCTGCCTTTAAAGCGCAGCAAATGCAACAAGACCAATATATAATTTTAAAGCATCTTTTGTGACTCATCAAGTATAACCCACAGTCTGGGGTACAGTGAGCTAAAGTGTAACTGCTGTGTCTTAAGTTAGATTTGTAATCGAGGTGCCCCGTCCCGCAGAAATCAATATACACAATCGCCAAGTGCTATATCGGAAATTTCCGCAAAACGACATGTATTATAGACGGAGAAATTATGCGATGTCTCCTTTGCCGTTTCCTTGGGCCTGGGGGTATGTGGAGTTAACTTCTATGCAAAGGAAGGTTGTGTTTTGTTTTGTTTGATTTTAGTTGATCTGGCATCTGATGGAACTCTAGGGAAGTTTGTTCTTTTCCTGCTTCGTTACGCAGTTTCCATGAAATATCGGAGGTCTGAACGCGAAGCCATTAGGTGCAGTACTAGAGTTAAGTTTATGCACAAAAATCCCTTTCCTTCCAAAGTTAATTGACGTTGCATTTTGTACCACATTATGCTGATTTACTATGTTTGAATATGAAATATGAAATTTAGCGTTTTGGAGTTAGTAATCAGTGAATTCACAATCTTTTTTTAAGATTACAGTCCTAATGCAATAATAAACACATCATGTATCTTTCTTTTAATGCACAATCCATCACTTACAGAAATGGGTTATCTATTAAAAGGAAAACTCACGATTACTTATTCTATGACCCATGCAAAAAGCCGAATCAGGTGCAATTTTGAGGTGGCGCTCAAATCCTGATTTTAACTTACAGACGTGTGCAGGTCTAAGCAATTTTCACTTGGTAAAATCTGTCACTAATTGTGTTGGTATAATTGGAAAACAGCCTGAATGCGTACACCCTGACAATGGGAGAAACTTACGCTATTGGCGTGCTATCCCCTTTTCCACATCCAAAGCTTAAAATCAGTGGACGCCCAGTAAAAACAGTATTTATAATCAGAGTGCGCAGTTACGTCTGTTACTGCAGAGGTCTTAGAACCAGGGCCTTATTACGACAGAAGCTACTGTATGGCTACCAAACCCACAATGAGGTGACCAGATAAATCACATTTGCACTAAAATTATTCAGGTTAGGGAATAGGCTATGAACCTGGAAACAAAATAGTGTGGGTGATAATTCTGCTGGGGAAAGCAAATGGCAATTTATGCCTTGGATGAAGGAAGACTTAACTGATCACAATTAGATGACTGGTCTTTACAAACAGAAACGTGACATTTAAATACAACAACATAATTGCAACTATGAACAACACGTCATTAATCCAGCAACAGATTCAAACACTAAGGACTCAATCAGTAATAGCAAGAAAACAATTTCATTTAACAAGTTTTCTAAAATAAAATGAGAGCGAATCTGGTATTAAATTAAAGTTTATGTTCCTGTTCATTTTGCAATTTACGTATCAGTCGGTTTCGAAGATTTTCATTCTCTTTTCTGAATGAAAGCAATGATCATCTAAAAATATCAGTAATGAAAAAGGCAATTCGAAATCATCTGAACAGTCTTTGGAATCCAGCCCATTGAATTAATTTTGGTACACCAAGGATTGGTTTGCAATATGAGCGTCTTTTTAGCAGGGGGTGTTGGGTGTCACCCCTTTTCCGTAGATGTGCATTGCCGGGTACAGTTGGACTCGGGGATTCAGATATTGATTTTCCAGTCCATTTTTAAGTTGCAGTTGAGAATAGTATCACAGGGGCACGGGAGCTAATCCAAGAAATGTAAACGTCAACATTTTGGCGATCTCCTACAATTGGCTTGCACAACTTAGTTTGCACACACTCAAATGCCTTCTAACGTAATTAGTGCAGATTTGCATAATGTATTGCGCATTAGCTAGTGCACAGATCCTGAGAATAGTGAATGTTTACGATGTGGCAGACACGACAAAGCACTGGACCTATTTTCTTCAGTCATTACGATAACCAACGCTCACACACTGAACATAGAAATTGCTCAAGTTAGCGCATGAATTTCAGGCAGCTCAGAAACAGGGAACAGTGAGTGTCCCCTCTGTGTGCAATATGCTGGTGGATCAAACAGTGTGTGGTAATTGTATGAAAGAGGGTTATTAGTTGTGAAGGACAAGGGATCCTTTACAAGTAGTAAATGGGATTAGGCAAAAGTACCTTAATTTGCTTTTAAGTAATTAATTAAAACTTCAGCAAAAAATCAATTTGCACCATGTTTTAGAGCAAAATGCACCCTGAACGCATTTAAACAAAGCCAAAAAGAACTTATTATTTTGTGCAGTGCATTTGCAGCAAATTTTTACTGTGAATGGTGCAATTTGCTAGAAGTTTTACCACACCACAAATATTGCATACTTACATGAAGTGACGTAATAGCATCATTTTGAGAATTATACGTAAGAAGCATAATGCAAAATATTCAAAATTAAACTAACTACGCTGCATAATTTTATTTTCTCCAAGACGTAATAAGTCTGCCTCCTTCCTTCTACTGGGAACCAGAGGTACCCTACCGTAGTACTTGACTCTCAAGGTATCGAGGCAGTGCAGTTTAAGGCCTACTGAGGGGAGCTGGTGTGGGCTAGTACCGCAGTCTGGAGGCGAGCAACAAACATCCAATAAGTCATTGTCCAGGCAGTGCTTTTGCTTGTAAAAAGGGATAGTGCTTTTTATGCACGCACAACCCAATGTTACGCATTCATTTACAAATATAAATATGTTGACAGGTAGGTACACCCCTAAAAAGCCCTCATCTCTATGCCCACAGTATTCTCCACTTTTACTAGACACCTTATAAGGGAGTGTAGGTATCAAAGGCATAGTGATTTCTGTTAACATTGCGGTATCAATAAAGCATTTCAATAACTTTAATGCAAAAGCCTTTCTTCTGTTTTTAAGCCTTGCTACAAGCACAGCCTTAGGACAGAACAACTAGTATCCCCAGACTACAGAGCTCTGGGGCAAAAGCCCAACATTCCAGAGGTGTCTTGGGAGAATAGGGTGGTAGACAATTGCTCCTGGGCAGCTGTCCTAAACAACTTGTGCTGCGGTGCCTTTGCTCTGCAAGGCAGTGTACACCAAATATTCAGATTAGGCTTGTCAGTGCCTTCTGGGGCATGCCTTGGGGCTGTGTTCTCCTAAAGTGTGCAGCATCACAGCACCAATCCCTTGCTTTTTTTTATTCTAATCACCCATGCCTTCTCAAGGGCACCTGGGATGTAGAACTCTTGGGCTGCACAGGGAGCTCAGGCCTTCATGGCACAGCTGGCTTCCTGCCCATCCAGCACTATTAATGTGCCTAAACAGAAGCTGGCTATCACTGTTCTCCACTGCCACAGAAGTGGAGGGACTCTGCCCATGTTTGGGAGAATGCGGAAAGCACAGCAACCAAAGAGAAGAGAATGCAGAATTACAATTTTCCTGGGCATAGTCTCCCTGGGAGAGGATTACCCTGCAGAAGCGTGGCAGTAGTTCTGCCTTCTTTACCGAGGAACTAGGGGCCCTCAGAGACAATTGGAGCAGGCAAGTATGACGTTGCTCATTATTTTTTTCTGGGATTTATGAGCCCCCAGTCAGGCCAGCTGGAAAAATATTGGTGTTCTTCTGCTGCTGGTAGCTAGCTTTAGCCACCTGGAGGTGTTTCTTCAGGCCTCCTGGTCTCTAAATGTGTATTTTATATTCCTTGTGGAGCTGCAATAAGTTGGCCCAGTAGAGGATTTTAAAACCATTAATCCAGTTACGGAGTGAGAGTTCAGAAACCCCAGAAGGAATGCAGATATGATAGAACATGCTGGAAATTATGATCTTTTATGTGGTACTGCCCACAGATTTTTGGTTCGCTAATCTATTTTTGCTGAACTAATTTTGTTGGCTTTAGGACTCTGTGCACTTTACTCCTGCTAACCAGTGGGTCAGTGCTTGGCCAAGAACTTCAAAGAAGTCCTTAACTGACCACTATCAACAAGTGAAGTGGACATCTAAGGAGTGTAGTCAGATTTGAATGTGAACACTGCCCAACTACAGAAAGAAGAAATTGTCACAGTAATCCAATCTTCCAAGAACAGAAAAGCTCCTGGCAAAGACAATCTGAATGGAGAAATATTCAAGACAGACCCTGAGACATCAAACAAGACCCTCACATCACTGTTGACATTGCTTTGGTAGGAAAGGATGTACCAGATGACAGGAATCAAGGCATCATCATCAAGATTACAAAGAAGGGAGCATTAGCCGTTGATCAGACAATTAGTCCACCCGACATTATAGCAATGCACATAGTAAGAGAGACAACTATACATCAACATAGATCTAGAGAAAAACTTTGACAGTGTGAACAGTGACAGCCTCTGGCTTGTCCCAATAGACTATGGCATACTACAGCACATCGTTCCTCATCAAGAGCTTCTATGATAATTTTACCCGCAAGGTGAGAGATAATAGAAGTTAAGACTGATGAGATAGGTGGAGATATGATGTCAGCATTGATTTTCAACCAAGTCATTGACTGTGTGATGCAATAGAAGACCAAGCCAGAGGCATAACTTGGACCTTATTCTCTACACAGGAGGGCCTTTACTACATGAATAACCTAGCCTTACTCTCTCTTTCTCCCCTACACACACACACACACACACAAAGCAGCACATGTAAGAAAAGACATATCATTTCAACTTCTGTATGCAGCAACTGGGCATGAAGATCAACACAAAGAAATCACAAGTCATGTCACTCAACATCCCAAATCCCTCATCAATCAAGGTGGATGGGAGATGACCTAGCCATGACTGAAGAGTTTACCTACCTAGGCAGTACTATCGGGCATGATAGAAGGGCAGTCCTTGCCATCAAGAGAAAACTGAAAAAGGCCAGGAATAAATTCAGGGGGCTGAACAATATGTGGAGGTCATCTCAGTACAACACCAAGCGGAGGCTTTAGCAGAGCTGTGTTGTGTTCACACTCTTGTACTGATCAAAAGTCTGGCAGATGACAAAGATCTACATCAACAAACTGTCAGCCTTCCACATTACTAACCTGAGAAGAACCCTGCACTTTTTCAGGCCAGGAACCATCTCCAACCAAGAACTGCTCACCAGATGCAAGCAAGAGAACAAGGGCACGATCATTTTGAGATAAGGATGGCAATTGAAAGGACACCATCAGAAGAAAACTAGAATCCATTGGACCCAAGAAGGCAAACATAGAAAGGCATGCTAAAGGATATCTGGGTGTAAACTGTGCAAACATAAATGGAAGCTCTGAACCACAGCTGGGGCACCATACAGAAACCTTCCCAAGACAGTCAGAAGTAGAGCTCCTTTGTTCTTTCATGTTATGCCAACTAGCATGTAGGGCCGCAAGTGTGTAGGCATGTTAATTAAATGCTAAAATTGAGATGCAGTACTCATAGCATCACCCAAGAGTAGCACTGCAAATCATGCCTACAGGCCTGCCCTTTTAGCGTGTATGCAGATTTAAACTGCCATTTTAACCTGGAAAAAGCAACCTTTTCCCATGCCTAAATCTTTCTTTTTTTAATACTTAATAGTCACCACTAAGGAAGGCCCTAAGAGCTCATACGGCAGTGTACATGGCACTTCATAATTGAATATTTCATGTTTTACATGTCCAGGGAGTGAAAAATCTTTCAATCTGGCAAAGCAATCCTCCTATTCAGTTTTGGAACAGCTAGAGATGCTTCTTCCACTCATCTTAATTTAAAATGCTTTTGAAAAGTAAGGTATGATTTCAATTTATTATTTTGAAAGTGCAACTCTCACAAAGTTGGTGCTTCCCTGTCTAGAGTTTCTGGGCCTTTCTGTGAGTGTCCAGCTACCCTTGGACTAATGATGACCTGACCACTGGGAAATGTGCATTGTGGCGAGACAGTGGACAAAGGGCCTGGGCATGTGGAGAGAAGAGCCTTCCTGACAGGATTTCTGGGCATGACCTGCACCCCTGCAATGGTTGCACATTAAGGGGTAACCTAGAGGTCGAACCCAGCCGTTAATGACTTCAGAAGATGGCTACCCTGTCACTGGCAAATGCAGCTCACACCTAGTCCTGCCTGTCCTTTGTTTCACTAGTTTGGCTGGAGAAAAACTCAGGGGAAAGGGAAGAAATGACCAGAACCAGTTGTAGAGTTAGACAAAGGGGTGTCCCCCACCCACAGATTGGAACTGGGCACACAAGTGCGTCACCAGTACCTGAAATCAGACTACCCCTGGACTGAAGCATTTTCATAAGAAGGACTGTCCTGCTATCTAAAAAAAGGAAGATTGGCCCATGGTGAGGGGAGCAGGTCCAACATGAGTGACACAACAAGCTTCCAGAGGCCTTTCCCACTTCCAGTTGACAATACCTGACTAAACATGACCTAGTCCCCTCTGATGGGCTCTGTGGGAGTGAGTACTGAGCCCCAAATGCTGTCATCTAGATCCTGTAACCCTGGCTGGAGTCAGGAGTGTACTTCTTTCTGCTTAACTGAAGATTTCATTGGGTCTGGCAAATATTACACAAGGGCTCACGTCACAGCACCACACATCCCCTGATTGATGTCTTCAACAAACATGACACAGAGCCTTGCATCGCAGCACCAAGTAGTCTCTGCACCAAAAAAAGAATGTATAACTCCCAGCAGGCTGAACCTGTTCCTGTACTTGGTCCGCGCCCCGTCACGACTGACCTGAACTTATGACTTTGCCCCGGTCTGGCACGACCAGTTATCTACAGTTGGCACTTTGTGCCTTTTGGTGCTATTGTGAACTTTAGCCTGAAGAACTCATAGCTATGGTTCTGGAGATAGTTTTTTTGGTATTTTATGTTATTTAATTCAATAAAATATTCTCTATTTTTCTAAAGTGGGACAACCTCTCATGACCCTCTCTGTGCTCCTCGCTACCTCCTCCACTGTAAACAGAACTCTTCATGCTGGACTTGGGAAGGTAACTTTTTCAGCGGGACTAACCTGGACCCTGTATCTGGCTCGCATTCCATTGTGGTCTGCCAGAATTGTTTCTTGCACCCACTCTCATATGATCAGATAACCAAGAGTGGAGCGTTGTTCTTTTAGGCGCTGCACTTATCTTAAATCTTTTAAATTGCTTATCATCGGTTCGACTGATTTAATTATTATTTTGGTGTCAAGTTTATTTAAATTGTGCTCTATTTTTACTAAATTGATGTGGTATTGTTCATGTGCTGTGTTTTCACTTTTTTACTGTTTGTGTGCTTGCTGCATACATACTTTATACATGGCCTCTAAATTGAGCCAGACTGCTTGTGTGCCAAGCTACCACAGTGTTAAGCACTGGTTTATTTAGTGACTTTTGCGGTTCACCCTGACAAGGACTGTGGTTTTAAGTGTGTTCTCACTCCCTTAAAAATACAATTTCTTAGAGAACCAAAACCATATTTACATTTGTGATGGTGTTTTACACTAAGACCAGGACAACACTAATTCCTAGGCCGAACTAGAGTGAAACTATACTTTGGTGCAAAGTTCATCCACTAATGTAAACTATTGTAAGTGCAAACTCTTTTCTTTTATGCTCTTTAGATCTATATTGTGATTTCCCACTCACATTATAAGGCCTAGCCAGGTCAGCGCCAATCTCTGAAGGCCCTGTTATGTGAAAGACTACCTGTGCAAAGATACCCAGATGAGCTGGACACTAGGCCTACATATATGTGAAGATGGGTGTAGTCAAAAACTGCCTCCTAGCCATACTGTAAAAGGTGTGGACAAGCAGCCAGCACACTGAATGCATTTTAGTAATTTATTTAGCTTTCCAGAGTAAATTAAAAACTAACAGTACAATCTGTTCAGCGATTGATCAGATGAAGTAGGGTTCTATGATACACACTGTGCCAAATGCTTCTGTTCAATCTAGTAGAGTTCTAACAATTCTGACATACATCAGAAGTTGCAGGACTTTAATCTGTGAATGCATTTAATTTGTAATTAGTAAGGATCATAAGAAGCTCTTGTTTTCTTTTAGGAAGGGTGGGAGAACTTTTTTTTCAGAATAGTGTTTTGAATTTTAGAATGAAAAAATACAGAACAAAAACACTGAAAGGGTACAAAGTATATTGGATGAGTGAAATACATTGTTCAAGAAGAATGTACCTATAAAATGTAAATACTGAAGGTACTAGTTTTGAAAGAAAGAATAAAAACTAATATAAATTAAACAAACATGAGCTACTGAGTGAAGAAGAAAGCATATTACATGTAACATAATAATCCATATACTATTAATTGCAAACATTATGAATATAATACAATATAATCAAGTGGCTTCCAAAATAATTGGTAAGAAGAAGTATTATGAACAACACCCATAAGAGTGGAATGACGTCCACATCTGGTGAAAATCATCCATGACCACCAGGTGTGTACTGATAGTAAAGAAGTCTTTCTCTAATTTGTTGTAATTAATTTGAGGGCAGAAGATAGCAAAAGAGTCAAATGATTTGTTATGCAAGTCAGCTAATGTAGAGAATGAGTAAATAGAATTTCAAATAAGCATGTATTAAGTAAGATTATCAGAAACATTGACCATTTTCATTATAACACGTGTATGACAGTGTCTCTTTGACATGGCCCGCACCCAAACTTTTTGCCTGGTTTCTGGTGTGGTTTTAACTGTTAGTGCACAAGTAAATCTAAAAATTGCCTTCAGTTACATTGCATTTTTGAATCAAGTAAGTTTCCAAATTCTCAAAAGGACTGTTATGTTCCTGGTTAGGTCCCTGGAGCTTAACAGTAAAGTTTTTACAAACTTACTTTTTTTCTCTAGCTCAAAAGGTACTCAGCTTTAGTGAAATAATGAGCACCTCACAGGATAGGGTGATGGAGCTCGACATCGGCTTTGGGAGCTACTGGCAGATCATGAGCAGGCATATCCTTCTGATGAGGCCACTGATTCTGTAAATCAGGATCAAGACAATTCAAGTGAGGAGGAAGAAAGGGACCCTGCACCACTTGAAAGAGAGGAATCTGTACCACTTTCCTTTAGTGAGAGTGGCTTGGGGGTCACAGAAACACTCTCTGAACAGGAGATTCTCTTAGAGAGATTAGCTAGAAGGCTTGCCCTGGAAGACAGAACCCTAACAATAGAAAAACGAGGAGGAGGAATGGGCTTAGCACCCGGAATGGATAGTGGCATCAATTTCATAATTAGGGGCAGAGTAGAGCACTTTGACCCTAAAATCCCCAAAAGGATTGTCCCCAAATATGAGGAAGGTGAGGACATCATCAAATGGTTCACATCTTTGAGAGGGCCTGTGTAGCCAGAAAACTTCATAAACAGCATTGGGGTTCTCCTCTGTAGGAACTGTTCTCAGAAAAGTGCAGGGATAGACTCCTGGCACTGAATGAGGCAGATGCAAGGCCTTATGACCTCATGAAGGATAACCTGACTGAGGGCTTTGGGCTTACTCCTGAGACGTACAGAATTAAATCCAGGGAGACTTGAATGACCCAGAGTCAGTCTTGGGTTGACTTTATGAAACTCTCAGTAAAAATACCAGGTGGCTGGTTAAAAGGTAACAACGTGAATGACTATGAAGGGATTTACATTTATTGATGAAAGAACATCTGTTCAGTAATTGTAAGCAGGAAAATTTACATCATTTCATGGTAGACCTAGGTCCACTTTCTCCTCAAGAGTTGGGGAAGAAGACAGACCACAAGGTCAAAACAAGGGTGACCAAAACTTCCACTGCTGAGGAGACCACATGGAAGAGGCCAAAAATTTCCACAAGGGAAAAAGGGTAACCAAAACAAGGACAAAAGTAACAGTCTTCAAAAGCACCTAAAAACCTGTACAGGAGGTGGGCCCTGAGACTCCTAACAGTTCAAGGGAGGTAAAAAGAAAAAAACTGGGATTCCAAAAGACTTGGTGTCATGATAGCAAGGCTCTTGGACACCAAACTCGAAACCAGACCTGTCCCCACAAAAAGAATGACCCTGGTGCACTTGCATTAAATATAATACTAAGGCGGTCATTACAACATTGGCGGTAAAAGCCGCTTACCGCCGTGCAGAAGATCGCCAACACACCGGCGCGGACGAAGAATTCCGCCACAGCCATTATGACCCACATCTCAGAATCCGACAAAATTCAGACACCCACACAAGTCCGCCACACCAAAGGTCAGTGATAAACTGGCGAAAACAAAACCTCCACCGTCACGCCAATAGAAAAACGCCCACAATATTACAACACACGAATCCATGAAAGCGGTCTTTCAACCGCGGTATTCCATTGGCGGTACACACCGCCGCGCTCAAAATACACACACATCTCCAAAACACCACCACATTGGACAATTCGAAATACACACACCTGATACACATACACACACCACTCCCACACAGCCAATACAATATAAAACACACACCCACATCACCCACAAACCCCTACGACCACAGTTAGAGAGAGAAGGCCAGAGAGAGACACCACCATCAACAAACTAGCATCCACAGGCACACAACACCATCACCCACACAACTTCCACCCACTTCACACAACACACCACTACATATCACCACACTTATCACCACACACACCACCCCACACATCACCTACACCACCCCATGGCACGGCAAAGACACCCCAGGGTCTCGGAGGAAGAGCTCAGGGTCATGGTGGAGGAAATCGTCCGGGTAGAGCCACAGCTATTTGGATCCCAGGTGCAGCACACCTCAATTGCAAGGAAGATGGAGCTGTGGCGAAGAATAGTCAACAGGGTCAACGCAGTGGGACAACACCCAAGAAATCGGGAGGACATCAGGAAGAGGTGGAACAACCTACGGGGGAAGGTGCGTTCCGTGGTCTCAAGACACCACCGGGCGGTTCAGCAGACTGGCGGCGGACCCACACCTCCCCACCCACAACTAACAACATGGGAGAAGTAGGTCTTGGCGATTCTGCAACCTGAGGGCCTCGCAGGAGTCGGTGGAGGAATGGACTCTGGTAAGTCAAATCTTAACTATTACATCCCCCACCCTGCCTTCATGCTATCACATACCCCCACCCTCGCCCCCACCCCTATCACTCCAACTCCTCACAAGTGTACCAATATCACAAACTACACATCCCAACACCAAGCCCTGCATGCAACAACAACGCATGGACACCCATCACTAAAGCATGCCCACTGCACTTCCCCATACACCCCCCTAAACCATCATCACACAAGCTCACACACAGGAATGCCAGCACTGGGGTACACGGTCACCCACCCATTGCATACCATGACCCACACAGATGCAATAATCATGCCTTTCCACCCCTGCAGGACCACTACCCAACGTCACCAGACAGGACGGTGCAGACATCTCCACTCCACCCACAGAAGAGTCCCATAGTGATGACAGCACCTCTGTCCACCTGGATCTAGATGACCAGCCGGGACCTTTGGGGGCCTCGGGACAGTCGGTTCCCCTCGCAGAGGCCACCACAGACCTTCCCCCCTCAGGAAACACCAGCACAGCACCCACCCAGCGGGCCCATACCTCCGTCCCCAGGACACGTCAATCAGCTGTGTGTCCACCACTACAGGGAACCCAGGATAACCCACCACCCCAACAACAACAGGGACCTGGGGGCAGTGGCAGTGGGCACACGGTCCAGGGGACGGCGGCACAGGAACACAGGGGAACTGGGAGGGCTGCTGTGCAACAGGGGGCGGACAGGCCAAGGGAACCCATTCTCCACGAGGCCCTCTCCTCCATCATGGGAGCCTGCCACCACTCCCAGGAGACGATGGCAACGGTACTGGCCAAGTTTCAGGAGACCCAGCAGATGCAGGAGGAACAGTATTTGGGGTTCAGGGAGGAACTCAGAACCATCAGCTCTGCCCTGGGCACCATCATAGGGGTGCTGAAGGAAGTACTCAACACCAGGAGGGACACTGTGGTACTACAAGGGGCCCCTGACACTAGCATGGGCGATGAACTGCCCACCACCTCCGCCGCCACTAGTGGACAGGAGGCACCACCTCAGGACCACCACACCAGCACCCCACCACCTGCAGATGGAGAACCACCCCGCAAACGGTCCCTGAGATCCAGGAACAAGACAGAGCACAATGCCAAGACCCCCGCCAAGAAATGAGACCACCCTGATTGTCATTCCACTGTCACACTTTGTCACCCTGTCCATATTGAAACTGCCCCAGCTCCACTTTCCTATGCCCATATGGGCAATGCACCTGAGAGACTAATAGACTGGACTCTGCCATGGACACTCCTCCGCCATCACCCCTCACCATTTAACTTACCCCTCCAATATTTTGTATTTAAATAAACACACCTAAAGCACCAAAAGATCTGGAGTCTGGCTGTGATTTCGAAATAGTGTATTTGCAATTACAGTGACAAAATGTTATTGAAATAGTAATGTCAACATACCTATGTCACACAGCTCTAGTCCATGAGGAATCTAAGCAGATGACACACGTTGGGACCCACACCTGTGAAACCGTAAGGGAAAGTGACAACTCAGTGACCATACACTGGGTGAAAACGACAGACAGGATAGAGGTAGAAGTGTAAAAGTACATGTAGGAGGCAGGAATGTATTCTCACCTGTGTTTCACTGGAAATATTGCTGGATCACTGAGTCCCTGTTCTGCATGTCTTCTTCCTCTGCTTCCTCCTCATCACTGCCCACAGGCTCCTCAGCTGCCACAACACCGCCATCTGGACCATCCTCCTGCAGAAAAGGCACCTGTCGTCGCAAAGCCAAGTTGTGAAGCATACAGCAGACCACAATGATCTGGCACACCTTCTTTGGTGAGTAGAATAGGGAACCACCTGCCATATGCAGACACCTGAACCTGGCCTTCAGGAGGCCGAAGGTCCGCTCGATCACCCTCCTAGTTCGCCATTGGGCCTCATTGTAGCGTTCCTCTGCCCTTGTCCTGGGATTCCTCACTGGGGTCAGTAGCCATGACAGGTTGGGGTAACCAGAGTCACCTACTAGCCACACACGGTGCCTCTGGAGTTGACCCATCACATAAGGGATGCTGCTATTCCGCAGGATGTAGGCGTCATGCACTGAGCCAGGGAACATGGCATTCACATGGGAGATGTACTGGTCTGCCAAACATACCATCTGTACATTCATGGAATGATAACTCTTCCGGTTCCTGTACTCCTATTCACTCCTGTGGGGGGGACCAAAGCCACATGGGTCCCATCAATGGCACCTATGATGTTGGGGATATGTCCAAGGGCATAGAAGTCACCTTTCACTGCAGGCAAATCCTCCACCTGAGGGAAAACAATGTAGCTCCGCATGTGTTTCAGCAGGGCAGACAACACTCTGGACAATGCGTTGGAAAACATAGGCTGGGACATCCCTGATGCCATGGCCACAGTTGTTTGAAAAGACTCACTTGCAAGGAAATGGAGCACTGATAGCACCTGCACTTGAGGGGGATTCCTGTGGGATGGCGGATTGCTGATATTAGGTCAGGCTCCAACTGGGTACACAGTTCCTGGGTTGTGGCATGGTCAAACCTGTAGGTGATAATCACATTTCTTTCCTCCATTGTCGACAGGTCCACCAGCGATCGGTACACCAGAGGATTCCGCCATCTCCTCACATGTCCCAGTGCACGGTGCCTATGAAGGACAACAGCGAGCACAGAGTCAAACAACTCAGAGGTATGTACCCACAGTCTACACAGAACACCAATCATACACAAAATGTGGCCTGTATGTGTGTTGAGACTAGGCCTAGGTATGTGTGACGCAGTTGGTAACTAGGCCACGTGGGCCCCTGAAATGGCGGCTGCCTGACCTCTAAACTGGGACAATGGGATGTGAGGTAACTGCGCTGGCGTTGTACACCGTCGCGGTAGGCGGTTGAAGACCGCGGCGCAATGCTGCATTGGTTAACATTGGACCCTGTTGGTCCCAGGAGGCAATGACGATGTACGCCAGCGGTGATGGTACGCACCACCGCGGACGTGACCGCTGCGGACATGACCGCCATTTTCTATCTGTATAATCACTCGATACCTGATCTTCGACAGGAGAGGACCTACACTGCAAGTGCTGCTGTGACCTTGGTTTGGAAGAGACAATGGCTCATGCGTCTGGGGAAAGGGCCCCTGCCTTCACATTGGAGGAGTTGGAGAAGCTCATTGATGGGGTCCTCCCCCAGTACATGCTACTCTTCGGCCCTCCAGACCAAAATGTAAGTACACAGGGAGCATGTTGTATGGGCTATGCCTGTGTGGAGAGGGCTGGTTGTAAGAAGGAAGGAGCCAGAGTTCTGCGTGCATGAAAGACGGTGGGTCTATGTGCCACATGGCAAGGGTAGGGATGGGGGCCAATCACTTTGACGGCGCAGTTGGTAATGACTTCTCTTTTTCTCCTGTACATTTCATGTAGGTCAGCGCCCACCAGAAGAAGGATATTTGGCGTGCCATCGCCACGGACGTCCGGAGCCTGGGGGTCCACCACAGACGGAGCACTCACTGCCGGAAAAGGTGGGAGGACATTCACCGCTGGAGTAAGAAGACGGCGGAGGATCAGCTGGGGATGGCCTCCCAACGTGGGAGGGGTGCCCGTCGAACCATGACCCCCCTGATGTTCAGGATCCTGGCAGTGGCCTACCCAGTGTTGGATGGGCGCTTGAGGGCATCACAGCAGACACAAGGGGGTGAGTACATTCTCATTCAGCTGACTTTGTGCGCAGTGGAGGTGTCTGGGTGGGGGAGGAGGGCTGTGGGTTTCCCTAGGCCAGGGCGAGTTCAGTAGGCTAGGCCCCTCCGTAAGGCATGGTCCTGTGGCCCCCCACCCCACCTCTGTAGAGTGCCAAGTACAGCTATTCATGCACCTGTGTCATCTATGTGTGCAGATGTTGTTTATAGCCTTGTAGGCCATTTCCCAGGAATTGCACTGTAGAGCCCAACAGCGCGACGTAGTGCAGGGGGCTTCTGTGCCTGTCTTGTCCGCCAACGGTAGCGGTAATCCATGCACTCAACATGTCTTTCTTCTGTCCCCCCTCCCTTTTTTGTGGTCTCCCTGTTCTTGTATGCATTAGCACCATCAGGCGGAGTAGCAGTGGCACCGGAACACGAGGGAGCTGCATCCCACATGGCCATGGAGGGCCACACTACGGACTCAGAATACACCAGTGGGACAAAGGGCGAGGGGAGCACCAATGCGGGGACAGGAGCTGAAACCAGCGTCACGGACTCGTCCTCCGATGGGTGCTCCCTTGTGGTGGTGGCAACATCTGTGCCCCCCGCATCTACAGGTACAGCCGCCACCCCCCCCTACCAGCACCGCCCTCCCAGCAGCCCCTCAGCCTTCGCCCCGTGCCCGCTCACCCAGGAGGGTGGGCATCACCTTCGCCCCAGGCACCTTAGCCCCTGCCCCTGTCACCCCTGCTGCCCTCAGCGAGGAGGCCATTGACCTCCTCAGGTCCCTCACTGTTGGGCAGTCTACCATTTTGAATGCCATCCAGGGTGTAGAAAGGCAGTTGTAACAAACCAATGCATTCCTGGAGGGCATTCATTCTGGTCAGGCGGCCCTTCACCGAGCCATTCAAACTCGGGCCTCAGCACTGATGGCTGCCATTGTCCCTGTCTCTAGCCTCCCCCCTCCAACTTCCTCCAGCCAGACCCAATCCCCTGTACCTCTGCCTATCCCAAGCAAACCATCAGACAAGCCTGCACACACCTCACCACACAAGGAAAGCTCAGGCAAACATAAGCACCACACATCCCACAGGCACTCACGCAAGAATCACACTCATGCAGACACACCAACATCCACTGCCTCCACTGTGTCCCCCTCCTCCTCTACTCCCTCCTCCCTCCCAGTCTCGTCTACACTCACACCTGCATGCACTACCTCTACAGCCACTACGTCCCTCACCAGCACACCCACCAGCACACCCCGCTCACGTGCAGTCACCACCCCCACTACCATTCAGACGTCCTGTGTCCTCTCCCAGTGTGTCTGTGACGCCCCCTCCGAAGATACACAAACACAGGCACCCACCCACCCAACAGCCATCCACCTCACGACAGCCTCCAGCGCATGCACCTTCACCCAAAGTCACCAAACGTACACCTCCTACCACCACCACCTCTTCCTCCACTCCCAAACCCCCTCTAGCTACCTGTGTCTCCAAAAGATTTTTCCTGTCCAGCCTTGAATTTCCCCCCCTGTCCATCTCATAGGTCCCGAACTAGCACCTCAGCCACAACATCTCCGGGACCAGTGGTGCCTGTAGTGACAGGCATGTGGAGTGCACCGGCCTCCAGGACAGCCAGTGTGTCACGGAGCCACAGCACAGCCAGTCCCCCCCGTGAAGCACCAGAGGTTGGCCAGTGCCCGGCGGGAGAGGGGGGAGACTCCAGCCGCCCAAGCCACTCCCAGGGGTCCAGGTTGGAGTGTGGACTCAGCTGTGACACCTCCCAAGGGGGTGAAGGGCCATAAGAAACCCGGCAAGTCTGGGAAGAGCAGCACGGCGGAGAAGACCGCCATCATCACCGCTGCCCAGGAGGGCCCCGCCAGCCCCATCGTCGCTGCCCAGGAGGCCACCGGCAGCCCCATCCACGCTGCCCAGGAGGCCACCACCAGCCCCATCGTCGTTGCCCAGGAGGCCACCGCCAGCCCCATCCACGCTGCCCAGGAGGCCACCCCCAGCCGCATCCACACTGCCCAGGAGGCCTCCGCCAACCCCATCGTCGCTGCCCAAGGGGCCACCACCAGCCACATCCACGCTGCCCAGGAGGCCACCGCCAGCCCCATCCACGCTGCCCAGGAGGCCACTGCCAGCCACAGCCCAGCTGACCAGGAGGGTCCGCCAGCCACATCCCAGCTGACCAGGAGGGCCCGCCAGCCACAGCCCAACTGACCAGGAGGGCGCTGCCAGCCACAGCCCAGTTGACCAATGAAGGACCGCCAGCCCCAGTCCAGCTGGGCAATGAAGGACCGCCAACTCAAGCACCGCTGAACAGGGCACCACCAACTCAAGCACCGCTGAACAGGGCACCGCCAAATCAAGCACTGCTGAACAGGGCACCACCAACTCAAGCACCGCTGAACGGGGCACTGCCAAATCAAGCACCGCTGAACAGGGCACCGCCAAATCAAGCACCGCTGAACAGGGCAAGTACCGCCAACTCAAGCACCGCTGAACAGGGCAAGCACCGCTGAACAGGGCACCACCAAATCAAGCACCGCTGAACAGGGGAAGCACCGCTAAACAGGGCACCGCCAACTCAAGCAACGCTGAACAGGGCACCGCCAAATCAAGCACCGCTGAACAGGGCAAGCACCGCTGAACAGGGCAAGCACCGCCAACTCAAGCACCGCTGAACAGGGCAAGCACCGCTGAACAGGGCACCGCCAAATCAAGCACCGCTGAACAGGGCAAGCACCGCTGAACAGGGTGCCACCAACTCAAGCACTGCTGAACAGGGCACCGCCAAATCAAGCACCGCTGAACAGGGCGCCGCCAACTCAAGCACTGCTGAACAGGGCACCGCCAAATCAAGCACCGCTGAACAGGGCACTGCCAAATCAAGCACAGCTGAACAGGGCAAGCACCGCTGAACAGGGCAAGCACCGCCAACTCAAGCACCGCTGAACAGGGCAAGCACCGCTGAACAGGGCGCCGCCAACTCAAGCAACGCTGAACAGGGCACCGCCAAATCAAGCACCGCTGAACAGGGCAAGCACTGCTGAACAGGGCAAGCGCCACCAACTCAAGCACCACTGAATAGGGCAAGGACCGCTGAACAGGGCACCGCCAAATCAAGCACCGCTGAACAGGGCAAGCACCGCTGAACAGGGGGCCGCCAACTCAAGCAACGCTGAACAGGGCACCGCAAAATCAAGCACCGCTGAACAGGGCAAGCACCGCCAACTCAAACACCGCTGAACAGGGCAAGCACCGCTGAACAGGGCGCCGCCAACTCAAGCAACGCTGAACAGGGCACCGCCAAATCAAGCACCGCTGAACAGGGCAAGCACTGCTGAACAGGGCAAGCACCACCAACTCAAGCACCACTGAACAGGGCAAGCACCGCTGAACATGGCACCGCCAACTCAAGCACCGCTGAACAGGGCAAGCACTGCTGAACAGGGTGGCGCCAACTCAAGCAACGCTGAACAGGGCACCGCAAAATCAAGCACCGCTGAACAGGGCAAGCACCGCCAACTCAAGCACCGCTGAACAGGGCAAGCACCGCTGAACAGGGTACCGCCAAATCAAGCACGGCTGAACAGGGCAAGCACCGCTGAACAGGGTGCCGCCAACTCAAGCACCACTGAACAGGGCACCGCCAACTCAAGCACCTCTGAACAGGGCACCACCAAATCAAGCACCGCTGAACAGGGCAAACACTGCTGAACAGGGCAAGCACCGCCAACTCAAGCACCGCTGAACAGGGCAAGCACCGCTGAACAGGGCAAGCACTGCCAACTCAAGCATCGCTGAACAGGGCAAGCACCGCCGAACAGAGTGCCGCCAACTCAAGCACCTCTGAACAGGGCACCGCCAACTCAAGCACCGCTGAACAGGGCACTGCCAAATCAACCACCACTGAACAGGGCAAGCACCGCCAACTCAAGCACCATTTAACAGGGCAAGCACCACTGAACAGGGCGCCGCCAACTCAAGCACCGCTGAACAGGGCACCGCCAAATCAAGCACTGCTGAACAGGGCAAGCAGCGCCAACTCAAGCACCGCTAGCCCATGAGTGGCAGGGGCACTGACGCAACAGGGACCATCACGCGGTGAGTGATGCACTCAGGGCACCAGTCCCCCTCCAGAACCAGTGAAGAGATGCATCCACTACCTCTGTCCTTCAGAGGATGAAGCACTCTGGGCACCAGTCCCCCTCCAGAACCAGTGGAGACATGCATCCACTACCTCTGTCCTTCAGAGGATAAAGCACTCTTGGCACCAGTCCACCTCCAGAACCAGTGGAGACATGCATCCACTCCGTCTGTCCTTCACAGGATGAAGCACTCTGGGCACCAGTCCCCTTCCAGAACCTGTGGAGACTGTTATCGACTGTGGCTTTGCACTCCCTAGGATGCAGCAGTGGGCAAACCACCCACTGTAGAGACTTGAGAGACTGTGGCTTTGCACTCCCCAGGATGCAGCATTGGGCAAACCACCCACTGTAGAGACTTGAGAGACTGTGGCTTTGCACTCCCCAGGATGCAGCAGTGGGCAAACCACCCACTGTAGAGTCTTGAGAGACTGTGGCTTTGCACTCCCCAGGATACATCAATGGGCATGGAGCCCGCTCGTTGATCTGGCGTCGTGCACTCATCCGGCTGAGGTGCCCCCACTTCCCTTCCCCCTGAGGTGCCTGTTGTATTTCTATCTGATCCCCCTGCAGTGTTCTCTCTGTTTTGATCTGGGATCGTGTGTGGGCCTCACCCATGCATTTTGGGCCCAGTGGTCCACGGACTATGAATGGTGCAAAACCTGGACTACTATTCTTGGTGTATATTTTGTTGATAGTGTATATATGTATATTTTTGATTACTGCATTTTGATATATTACAATGGTTGCACTCATTTCCTTTTGTCTTTGCATTCTTCTGGGGGTTTGGGAGGTGTAACTATAATGTATAGACATGTATTAGTGTGTGTGTTGTATTGGGTGTGGGTGGGGGCGGGGGTGTTGCGCGTGCTGCATGTGTGTGTCCCTGTTTTTTCCCTCCCCCCTCCCCTGTGTCGTAGGTGCAGTACTCACCGTGGTCTTCGCCGCCGGCGTTGGTGCTCCTGGCACAGGAGCAGGAAGACTATCGCAGGTAGGATTTGGCGTTCCGGGTCCATGAGTGTGATGAGGTGAGCGTTTTCCCTTTGAAATTCCTGTTTCCGCCGTGTTTTTATCTGCGGTGAATCCGCCCCGGAAAAGGTGGCAGATTGGCCTGTAATAATACTGTGGGCGGTAGATTGTCTCCCGCCTGTCTGTTGGCGGCCGCGCTGTTTGTTTGTACCGCCGTGGCGGTCGGAGTGTTAAAGTGGCTGTCTTTGTTGGCGGTTTCCGGTTTCAGGAGCAAAAGAAAAGTGACCATTCTCCACTCCTGATGGGTATTATTAGTTCACCGTTATGCTCTTTGGTCTGAAGAATGCTCCTGCTACCTTCCTACGGTTGGTGAACGAAGTCCTTGCTGGGTTGGAAGACTTTAGTGCAGCATATCTTGATGATATTGCTGTCTTTAGCTCTACCTGGCAGGATCACCTGATCCACCTTGGTAAGGTTCTTGAGGCTCTGTGAAATCTGAGGTCATACGTGTTTGGTTCTCACTTCCTAGTTCAAACTGACCGCAGGTCTCTAAGATGGCTATTGAAAATAAAAGGTGAAAACCCCAAAGTTCTTGGGTTTGAAACATAAATAAAAAATAAATTGGTCTCTGATTAATTATTTGAATGTCCCATTTATTTACTTCCTCTGTGAGTACAACAAATGCTTAGCAGTACCCTTTGATAAGCCCAACAGCTTGTCCACACTACCATAAATAGAGCATTTATCCTATCTACTTTTGCCTCTGAAATACCAATTGGGGATCCACCTGGCTCTCTGCATAATGTACTTCATTTTAATGCACTATATGGAGAGCCAGCTTCGTACAATACCCCACACGTATTAACAAAAGCTTGTAATAGGAGAATCAAATAAGATGTCTTAAGGAACTGTTAGTCATTTTTACAAAGCCAACAGAGTGGGGAATCTAAGAGTTTTGCTGTAAATAATTTCATGGGGGTCATATACAAATAAATAGATGAAAGGAATTAGTTTGATATAAGGCATCAGGAAGCCAACAAACTAATGTTTCTTAACCAGATTTTTCTCCAAGTATCCAGGAAAATAAGTTTGGAGAGTTCATAGTTCCAAAAATACTGAGAAGTTAATTTCAGTTATTTATTTTTTTGTAAAATTTTGAAACAGTATGTAGAGAAGTGGAAAAAGCATGAACTCAAGTTTCGGAATCAGATTTTGATAGTAGGTAATTTGTTAGGAAAACAGTTAAGAACAGAATTGCATAAAATGTTATGTTTAAAGATATTTGTTAAAGGTAAGAACATTTTTGTTGCAAGTTAGGAAAAGGAAAACAATGTATTGGTATTACCTATATCAAATAGATTAAAAAATGCCAGCTTAATTCAGGTAGACAGAATTTGAGGGTATCATAACATTTTATGCTATATAGATAGTTTTGCAGTAGCAGAAAAAGCTGACTGAAATAATTAATTGAAAACTTGTAAAATTAATTTGAGGGATTAGAGAACCTTAGAGGATTTGACTGAAGTAGCAGAATTCTACATAGATAATAAAGTAGGTAAAGGAAAAGATAAGAACAATCTTTGTTCATTATGAAGCCATGTGGGTGAGTAAATTAATTTCACTTGCCTAAACCATAAAGAATCTTGTTTTGAAATGAAAGCTTTATGATATATAATAAAAATCTGGCAAGCCAAGATCACCATTAAATGTTTGTAGTTTTGAGTTTTTTTATAGCGTAAACGTGGTGGTTGCTTATTCCCAATAAGCTGAGGTATAAGTTTGTGTAGATGTTTATGAAACATACGAATTACATGCATTGGAACACAGATAACAAATTTGAGGAGCAATGACCATTTTGACAGACTCAATTTTCTCCCACTATGATATGACTAAGGGTGACCACTTAGGAAATTTATATTTGATTTCAGAGAGTCTATAACCACAAATCAAAGTAATGATTTGTTTAATAGAGTATGAAAATGGAATACACAAATATTTTATTTTCTCATTTGATAATTTTATGTCAGTATTCGTAGCATATAAGGGGTGCATCGGACATTTAAAGGAATACATTCTGCTTTATTAATGTTTAAGGTATTACCTGGAACCTAGGAGTATGGATGTATGAGAGTGTGTAAATGAGGAATGGAGGATTCTGGGTAGCTAATAAATAGATGATCATCTGCTCATGCAGAGGATTTATTTGTAATGTTAATAGTAATACCTTGGATTTCATTAGAAATTCTAATGGGCAAAATTAAAGGTTCAATAGCCAGTAAAAAAAATTAAGATGATAATGGCCAACTTTGTCTAGGGCCTCTAAAAAGTTGACAAAACTGGAAATTTGGCTTTCTATAAATAGCCTGACAGCGAGGCAAGAGTAGAGAGATTATATAATTTGCATAAATGAATTGCCAAAAGCAAATGTAGAAAGGGTGCAAAATAAGAATTGCCAATTAACTTTATAAAAAGCTTTCTCAGCATCAAGTGCTTGAAGGCCAGAGGGGGAAAACATAGATAGAATTGCTTCATTTGCATTTACCAAAAGTCTAATGTTATCAACTGAATATCTGTTTTTCATAAAACCTGTTTGAGCAACATGAATACTAGATAAAATGTTAGATAATTTTGTGGCTAGAATGTTTTCAAATAGCTAACAGTCTTGAATAATTAAAGATATGGATGATAGTTAGAAACTCTGGTATGATCTTTATGTGGATTTGGGAGTACAATAATCTTACCCCAGTAGTATTATAGTGATTAAATAATTATTTTAACTGAGGCATAAGGTGAGGGGAAAATTTTTATAAAATGTTGCTGTGTATACAAAACATTGTTATTGCAGTGATTGCTATAAAGCACATTTCCATTTAAAAAGAGCAGTAACTCAGGGTATGTAGTGTCTTCCCATTGCAGTGTGTCCAATGGACTTCTGTTACACTATTTTTTTAAATGCTCCCTCTGTCTTTAATATTAAATAACATTAATTGCCAACTTAATACTTCATCCCATCATAGAGAAATATATTTTAGACTAATTCATAAGAATAACAATACAAATACAGTTCAAAATACCTCAGTCACCCCAATGGGAGATTACATTACTAAACATGTAGCTGTTAGCAACAGCACTAACATGCAACCAACGATAGAAAAATTGACAGTGCCTACCTAAACTTACTACAGTACAGAAATAAGCAGTCAAAAGCCCAAAAGAAACAATGAGGCAACCTTGCAGATGAGGTCTAGCCTACGCCAAATGTTAACAATATAAAGTGACAGTGCGAACAGTGAATAAAGTGCAGCCTCCCATTCCATCTGACCAGATCCTTAACAAAAAAATGACAGTGCCATACAGTACCATTACAATCCAGCTAGCAAAGGACTAGTTGAATACTGACTGAAGTAAAAATTACAGAACAAAACCGAACATACAATTCAAAAATGCCCTTGAAATGTTAAACTAACAAAGGACTATTCAACAGAACTATTCAACAGAGCAAAATATCACTATTCCCTTGGGCTACTTTTCTTCATCTGCTTCAACCATTTCTCAAATGTGGGCTGCCGTGGGGACTTCCACAGGCTGGCAATAATAGAACAGGCCACTAAAGTTGAAATAAAAATAAATTGAGCACGTTGTTTTTCCATCTGTGAAGGTATAGTGAGGTCAAGCAAGATGTTACTGCCTGAGAGTAGAACCTCACAACCAGCCTTTGGAGGAGGCTGGCTCTCTACGCAGTGTGCAAACCTAGACACACTGTGCAGGGGATCCAGACAATGACACGTTGGTTTATCGAGGTAAAAACTAGATCACCTAATGCTATAATTTTTAAGGTAGCTTGGTGAGCAGGTAGGCCAATCTTGGAGAAGTGCAAAGCATTTGTTGTACTCACAGTATCAATCATGCAACTCACACATTCGAAGGAGTTTAAGACCAAGATTATCAAAATTGGTTAAGTACTTTTTGAGATATTTATTTTTGAAAGTTTAAGAAAAATAGTATTTTTGTGCGTAATTACACACCGTAGGAATCAATGGAAAGTCACCTTTAAAAATACAGCTAAAATCACACAGTTGCTTTACCAAGTTCTTCTATCGCAGTTTGGTCAGCGTCATTGGTGGGCACACTGTGCCAGCAGGAGAAGTTCAGGCAGCTCCTGGTTCCGGCGGAAGCAGCAGTGAAAAGTCTCTGGAGCTGGTGCAGGGTCACTGCGGGGTACCACTTAGAAAAGGTCTATGCAGGTAAATTTAGAGGTGGTTCTTTTTGATCCCCCCGGAGTGTTGAGGTCACAAGGAGACCCTTAGGGCACAGCAGGTTGTTTGTTGCAGGACACAGGATGGCTGGGTACAGAGCAAATCAGTGAGCCAGGAGCTGTGTGCAAACATGCCCTATGGATCTGGGGTAAGTCATTTTAATGGGTGTTGCACAACAACAGGGGCACTCAGGTGGGAGGTTTAGGGTGTTCCTGAAGTCCCTTGACTGGGGGTTCCTCCTGGTCCTTTTTCAGCCCCGGGTGGGCTGGTTTTCCTTGTGTCTAATGTCAGCTGACAAGTACCCAGGGTGTTGGTACGGTTTGACCACTGGAGGGCACAGTGGCACCAAACTTAACACACTTGCAGGATTTTTCCTTGAGGTCATTGATGTTTGGTCAGGTCCAGCTGCAACATCCGGTTTGGGAGATAGCAGCCAATCAGTGAAGTGAACTTCACTGGGTTGCTGGTTTATTCTTTGCTGCAGACTGGTATCTCCACTTTGGAGGGAGTTCCTGGGTGACTTGTGAAACCTGGAAGTCCTCTGGGCTTCCTGAGGTTAGTCCAGTTGTCTTGCAGCTCCACAGCGGTGATTGTTAAGTCCTGGGTGCAGCAGGCAGGGTTTGGTGCCTTTTTTTTGTGCAGCAGGTCCACAGTTATCGTGCCTTGGTTCTTCTTGGTGCTGGTCTTCTTTGTGTTCTTCGAAACCGATTATCTGGTCTAGGGGTGCCCACTAAATACTGAATTTAGTGGGTGTTTTAGGGAGAACCTGTTTGGGTTCAATGGAACACTTACCTTTGGGTGGCTACACCCACTATAGTGATCTCTTCCTGCGGGAAGGGTAACTTTCCTATCCCTGATTAGCTATTTTCCTTCCATCTAGGATGGTGAAAAATGAAATGGAGCGTCCACCTTGCAGGCGACAACTTAGGGGTGGTGCATGCCAAATGAGGCCACTCCCCCTACTCTTTGTGCAGTTTCCTGCCTTTACTCCCACCAAAGTGGGCTTTTGCAAAGGGGTTGGCCATCTGATGCAAGCAGCAGGACTGGGGGTTGAGTTTCAAACGCAGTAAGACCTTTGAAGCTCACCATCAGGGAAGTGAACATTTCTAGAGGAGGGGATCTTAGTTCCTCCACCCAGGAGGGGCATAGTTCTATAAACCAGAGAGACAGGGCTCTCCCCCAAGGTTTATAGATTGGGGATCTGGAGGTGGCACGTTGGATAGTCAGCAACCATGCCAGGGTATTAGCTTTAACAGGGGACACCTCTAAGGTGACCCCTGGGTACATTTAGGGATAAATCCAATACTGGTACTAGTTTGGATTTATCATTCTGAGTTGTTTGATACCAAACAGCCTGGGGTTCACTGTGGCCATCATGCAGTTGGGAAACTGACGTTGACAGGTGTCCAGTACATGTATTAAAATGGCTACTCTGTTCACTCACTATATCCCAGGATTGGCAAAGCCACAGTGGGGCATATTGCTCATGCAGCTGTGCCCTCACATATGATATGATGCACTATGCCTTTGGGCTGTGAGGCCTGCTAGAGGGGTGTCTTACCCATAGTATATGTAGTGTATGATAGGCAGGGCACACAGGCAGTATGCCATGTCGTCTTTGTGTTTTAGGTTTGCAGGTTTGGCAGTGCTGGAGGCACCTGCATGAATGGCCCTAGGGGCGGCCCAATCAGTGCTGCTGCCCTCAGTGGTCTACCCATGTTACTCATGCCCTGGATACCTAAGTACTCTTTTACTAGGGACTTATAGTGGTAGCTGAGGTGTATCTAATTGTGGCAATGCATCCCACTAGTTTTGGGGAAAGAGCTCTGGCCCAGAGAACCTGGTTAGCAGGGGCCCTGGGCACTACAATTTCTAGGCTACATCATACATGAGGCAAAAAGTGGGGGCTAACTATGTCAAAAAAGGCCTTTTCTCACAATCTTAAGAGCAATGTGCTCAGAAATCTGTGACCAAAATTCAGATCTCTACCACTGACTTTATCCTGTCCTGATCCAGGAATTCTCCATTCTTAAAAATATGGATATTTGCCCACTTCTTAATGACAGATGGTGAGACACAGGGAGAAAGATATTGACACCACAACAAAGGGGTTTCAGCATGAATCACAGGCATTTCAAATTTGCAAAAAGAATGTTGCTTCAAAGCAATAATGTTCGACTGGGTCTTTTACCGCACTTTCTTCAGTACTTTGGGTTCATGGATAGCTCTCAACAGGCTGGCAATACCTCAGCGGCCAGACATATGTAGGATCAAAGAGTTCTCATACTGAGACCCTTGAATAACAAAGCAGCATCACTGTACTGCAATAGATGCAGAATAATAGGTCCTGAGACAGGGAAGTGCCAAACCACCCTCATTCTTAGAAAGCTGGAGGTGGAGAAACTGACTCTCTGGGATTTATTATCACATATGAATGTTGAAAAACAACTCTGCAACTTATGAAAAATCCTTGCTTCCAATCCACATGGGACATTTATTAAGAAAAATAATATGAGAGGAAGGGTCAACATCTTTATTTATAATATCTGTCCGATAAAAGAAATAGGAAGGGATTTTCTGAGGGCAAAGAGAGAATGGATTTTAGTTAAAAGTGGGGCACAATTAAAAAATGAATCTGAATAAAATAACCCAAGATATCTCTTGGGGTGGACAAAACAACCAGAGGTAAGACCTCCATATAGACATTAAACAACAAAGACTCAGGCCCTCATTACAACCCTGGGGGTCAAAGACCACCAGGGCTTTGGATGCACCGCCAACAGGCTGGCGGTGCAATCCTTGGAATTATGACCATGGTGGAAGCGCCGCAGTCGCACCGCCGGGACCAACGTGGCGGTAAACCGCCGGTCCCGGCGGTTGTAATCCTCCAGGGCAGCGCGCTGCCCAGGGGATTACGAGTCCCCCTCCCGCCAACCTTTTCATGGCAGTAGGAACCACCATGAAAAGGCTGTCGGAAAGGGGAGTTGCGGGGCCCCTGGGGCCTCATGGAGCTGTACACTGTCTGCATAGCAGACAGTGAAAAGCACGACGGGTGCAAGTGCACCTGTCGCACCGCTGCAACACCGCCGGCTCCATTTGGAGCCGGCTCCCGTGTTGCGGCCGACATCCCCGCTAGGCTGGCGGGCGGAAACTCGGTTTTAGTCCGCCGGCCCAGCGGGGATGTTGAAATGGCCACCGCGGAAGTGCGGCCGCATTGGCGGCCGTGCGGCGGTTACAAATTCTGCCCGCCAAAGTTCTAATGAGGGCCTCAGTCTTAGATTTATAAATTTTTTACCCCCCTAATATTGTATACCTCTGGATCACTTGCAACACTGTCTCAATGTTCTGCTTTCCTGCAAATAAATACAGAGCCACGTCATCTATGTATAGTTTTATTTTTACAGCACCCAGGAATGGGGAGTGGATACCATTATGCAGCCGAATATATTGAGCTAGGGGCTTTATAAACAGAACAAATAAGGTACGGGATAGGGGACAACCCTGGCAGGTCCCCTACTCGCAAAAACACCACAAGAACTTGAATTATTTATTATTATTTGAGCTGACTTGTTCTCTGGCTATCGACCCTGTAAGTTGCGATGGGAATTTAAACTTCTCCAGAATTGTTAAACAGAAAATTCTAGCTCACAAGATTGAATGCCTTTTCTGCATCCAAAAGAATTATGGCAACAGGGTTGTTGTCAATCGTAACCAGATCAATAAATTCAACCAGTTAATAGGCATTAGCTCTCAGGCTGGGGATTTTGATAAAACCAATCTGGTCAGGGTGAATCAATGACCCTAACACAGCGTTAATAAGGTTAGATAAAATTTGTGTGAAAAGCTTATAATACATATTTAAGAATGTTCTAGGCCTATATGACAATATAGTTGACTAATCCTTGCTTTTCTTCATTAAATTTACTAAGACTCCTTTCTTAAAAGAGGGTGGCACTGAGCTCCAGCCAGGATTAGTTAAAGAAATCCAAGGGGCAGGTTGCTATTAGAACCCCTTCCCAATAGCATCTTTGCCAGGGGCATTTGACCCAAGTAGCTTTCTTGTGGCCCCTTTAACTTCAGCTGGACTGATAAGGCATATAAAAAGGGCTGCAGTCTCACTACTCAGCCCTGGAAGGTGCAATTCCTTTAAAAATGTGTCCCCAAGGGCAGAATCCCATGTTCAGTGTCTCCCTTGTAAAGAGAGTTGAGATAACTTTTAAAAAATGTCCTACCTTTGCATTGTCTCTGACGACCTATACTTTTCCCTGATCTTTTATACTAGTAATTATGTTTTGATTAGTTTTTTCCTTGGCCATCCAGACTAAAAAATGACCCATTTTCTCACCCTGTTTGTACACCCAACGGTTACTAGCCCGACTATTAGGAATTTTCTTACACTGAAAGAATTCTTTCAGAGCTTCTTTCTTTTGTTGCCAGGAAAGTAGGGAACTAGGAGACTGCTCTGTCAAAGCTTTACAATATGCCTCATCGGCCGGCCTTTGTAAGCTATCCTATTTTCCTTAATTCCACTGTCTCTAGAAGGCCAGAATGGAATCATAGACCCTTGAAATATGGTCCTAAAAGCCTCCCAAACCGTGACCCTCTCCACTGTATGGGCATTAATCAAGAAAAAGTGTATGATCTCTGTTATCAGGGACCAGACATATGATTCCTGCCCCACCAATCAGTTATCCATGTCCCATCTCCTAGTTACCCTCAAGCAGAATGTAACAAATTTTAGGATAATCACAGAGTGAAAAAGCCCCCACATGATATTGGGAGGAGATATTTGAGATAGTTAAAGGGGCAAGGAAATAATCTATCAGCGAGGTGGACCGGTACTTTTTAGAATAACAAGAGTACACTCTGGCTGTTGGATGTAACTTACACCCTACATCCAGACCCCTAACCTGGAGAATAGGTCTAAAAACACCCTTTCTATATTCCTCTTGAGTTGCCCACTGTTTGGATTGGAAGAGTCAAGCCCAGGCAGAGGGAGGTAATCAAAATCACCCCCAAAATAGGTATCCCGGGGAGATTATATAACTCTTATAGCAGAGACTGAAGGGGCTTGATATTGTCTTAAATCGGAAAATAAAAGGAGACAATATTATACCTGACATCAGACATTACCATGGGGACTAATACCCAAAAACCACCCTCATCCTTTACGGGGGAAAGGCAACTGACCTGGCCCTGCAACTTAATCATCACTGCTGTCCCTCTATGAATGGAGTATGCAGATGAAAAAAAAACACTGGCTAACCCAAAGATACTGTAATTTATTATCTTCCTTCCCCCAAACCAGGTATGCTTCTTGTATGTGCTGCAAGCTCAAAAAGACTGCATCCCACTTCCATCTATTATTTAACCTGTTCGCATTACGGCAAACTATGATAAAGTCTGTTGCCTTATTATCCATATGTAGACCATTGTATTCAATCACACTGAAAACTGAACATCCCTGCTAGTAATCTCAAGCTGCACGCATCCACTGGATCCAAGCAAATTTCACCCACTGCAGTGACTCCCCCCTCCACCAAGCCCGTCTCCAACAACCCCCGTCTCCCTATCTCTCACATTGTGCATCCCTTCCCCCTTCTGATTCCTCAGCCCCTGGAAACCAGGAATGGGGCAACCGCATAACATATGGTGCATCTCTTCCTGCACTTATGGTGGCCTAAAGCGCATCCAATTTATATCAGATTTACTTCTTGGAGTACTCCCTTATTTGAGACAGAAAGTCCTCTGCCTCAACAGGATTGGAAAACATATAGAACTTCCCCCTCCCACAAAAGCTTCAATTTAGAGGGGTGCAACTGCTGTGCTTGAATACTGCTAGCCCTCAATGTCTCTGACACGCGTTTCAGTTCCCAGCATCTCCTGTTTGTTTCATATGCCATGTCTGGGAAAATCCTAAATGAGAAATCATCACTCACTTTTACAGTTTTTAACTGGATGGCTCTTATGAGTATCTCCTCCCGTAATTTAAAATCTTGAAACCAGACGAAGATAATTTGTGATCTGGCCGCACCCCCGGAGGCTGTAGGGGAACTTGATGGGCCCTTGCAATGGAGAGGTCTGTATGTGAATCAGATAAGACATATTTGGACAACAACATAGTTATCTCATCTGACAAAACATGTTTCTGACCAAACAAGCCTGAGATTTGATTGCCTAAATCTATTCTCTAGATCGTCTACCTTTTTCTTTACTTGCTGCATATCTTTGAGGACCTTGTTAGTGGACACAGAGTGTGACAGTCGGATGTCCTACAGGCTCAATATTGTTTCCTCGGCTTCCAAGCACCTGATGTTCAGTGACTTCAGACCCTTGTCTATCAAATCCAGCCATTTCTCAATTTTTTCGGCCAGCTCTTTATAAACAGCTCTTATTCCTTGAACCACTGCAAGCAGCTTCTTAAGGAGGGCACATGTTGGGGCACTAAATGTCCAGAGATTCTCAAAAACTTGCTCAGTTACGCTGACTACCGCCAGAGAGCTGGAGAGACACATTTGGGTTTGCCCACTTCCACCCGTCCACATCCTGAGCAATAATCTGAGTGCCTAGAGACTTCTGGTTATGCAAACCCATGGGTATTACACACTGCAGACTTAATGAGGGGCCTTGCTGTTATAAGCTTGCCATTATGAACCACACCATTCAGATTTGAGAGAAGAAAAGAAGCACTTGTATTTGCCTTCTCTTGTTTACACAGAGAATATCTGATATTGGGGCACACACATCTGACTGCCTGTGAGGCTACCTTCAGAAGGAATCCTCACACAACCGTTGCATTCAGTTTTCCCACATTAGCCTAGTTTCTCCAGACTATTTGTTACACAGTTCTCAGTTCTAGGGGGACTGACCCCCGGAATATTTGTCACATTTGTTAAGAGTTCAAATTGGAAACCCCCTGATGTCTCTGTCAACCAGTGCTCTAGCCAGTGAGGGGCTGCTGGGGGCTGTAATCAAGATGGTGATGTTGTCACAGTGCACCTGAATAGACGTACACTCTCCTTTGTCATCCTTTCATGCGGCTGCTCAGCCCACTCAGATCGGTTCCCCTCACTACCACTGCTGGCAGTCACTTTATTTTTGATAGAGGCCTTTATCTCGGCGTGAATCGATTCTCTGTGCAAGTCTATGGGGGAATTAAAGCTGTGTGTCCCACACACTTTTTTCCCACAGAATGGCTTCATAGCCAGACTTGTAATCAAAATAGAAAATGGTGGTGAAATAAATAAGCCAGACACCCCTGAGGCCTGGGTTCTAATGTACGTAATGAACCTGTATTGATATAAAAGAGCATGGCTTTAGAGGTTCCAGGGAGCAAATAAAAACAGAAATGCTGAAATTCAGGGGGGAGTGGAGTAAAGATGAAGGCAAAAGTAGGCTAAGGCACACTCTCCCTCTTCTGCAGCTCTACAGTCTGCCTAAAAAATCAGTTGTCCTTCTGGCATCAGACATTAGCTCACCTACCCTGTTAAGCCAAGCCTCTGGAGACTAATTAGGAGCCAGTAATCTGCTGAATTGCCAGAGATCTGCCTCACACAGACCTGGAGCCATTGATGTTATGTGCTTCGTGCTGGGGCCCACAATGATCACATAACATTGCTCCTTTTTGCTTGCCCCCAAAGGGTGGTGTGCCACAGCAGCTCCAGCAGGCCTCGGAGCACCCACAGCAGCAAGCAACACTGAGGGGGAATCCACCTACAGCACCTGAACGGATGTGGATTTAGGCAACCATGACAGGATCAGGCAGCATGCCCGCCGAGTGACTTTCCCATCATCCTCTTCCTGTTAGACTATTTTAAGCATGGAAGTTCTGTATTGCACTCATACTCACTTCTGATTACCTTCTCACATGTCATTCTGTCTGTACTGTCTGGTTTACAGGACTTTAAATAGATTCAAAATGAGTGCAATATGCACATGTTTTGCTAAATAAGTCCTGGACACAGCGGGAGGTCGTTCATCTACTCTTTTCTGAATATTATATTGTAGGGATGGTCAATTTTGCCAACAGCATAGTACATTGTGAACTGATTTCTAAATTTGAGTTACACCAGATTAATCTTTAACCCTGAATTCTAAGGCATCTGAATTGAGATGCCTTATGCATGGTCTTGCCTGCTTTTCTGAACTCTGCCTCATTACATTAAGGTGGTACTCATGTTTTGAGGGCATTCATAGTTGCGTGGTGTCCCGATGGTAGTCTTATTTTTACGGGCATCACACTGTATTCTGGGATCTGAAATGTTGCTGTTATTCTCGTAACTAAACTGAAATTACCGTTTATTGATGCCACTAATTGACAACTATGATCTGCAAATGTTAAAGATTTTTGACATTGGAAAGAGATAGTATATTTGAGCATATTCACTTGTTTTGTATATGCAATGTTTGCAATCAACAAAATGTTTAAGAATAATGAGACATTTTAAAAAAGCATTGTCACTATGGGCTCAAGAATCGTAGAAGTAAAGTGCAGTTGGTTAAAAAGCCAGGACAAACTAATGATCTCACACATAACAATGGGACGCCTTGCAGCTATGAATTTTATTGGCACATGGAAAGGCTTGTGTCCTGTTTTAACCAATATTCAATGTACATGGTAACAGGTCTCTTCCCGGATAACCACCACTTCACCTTGCATTGCATGTTTAAAGGCTGTATTAAAAAGGGTTTTCATATTCTGTCTCTGTGGTTAAATATGATAGTATATATCGGCTCCGATTTTTATAAGCCAACCATTGACCCAACCAGTGAAATAATTAAAATATTTGACCTTTTCGCATTCATTTTCATAGATACCTTACAGGATATAAAATAATTAGGTCAGATCTAAAGAATGCTGCTAAAGATTGCACAATTAATACAAGCACACAAACTGGAGGAAAAGCTGAAGAAAAAATATTTTCATGTCATCGCTAAACAAAAGAACTCCAGCAGAATAATTGTAGATCGTATCTCTTACCGCTACATTGCAAAACAAAGTTACATTGTGTTGGCTCCTTCAGGAAGGAATACAAATGTTTTTCTCACTTCTCTTCTTTTGAAGGACATTTTAATTTGTGGTCGTGCAGTTTGTTATTAATGTGTATATGTTTAAACTGATGTGGCCTATATACTTGTTGGTGCAGTTTTATCAGTTATAGGTTTAAATCTAAAACAGGATAGGCTATACAAATTTTGCAAACGATTTACAGAAGCAGATTTGTGTGGGCGCCAGTATCCTCATTTGTTTTTTGTCTATCATTTTTTATTGAGAATGTGTTTTGGAGCCTCTCCCATGAACATAGAGAAGATGCAGTATGTCCTCAGTCTTTCAAGAAATTTGACTTTTCTTTGTAGCTTGACCACCTTACTGATGAAACACCGATCTGATATGATGGTTTGCTTAAATGGTTGTCTGGATCTTTTTGAGTACAGTAGAGATTAGCAGGCCCATCTTTTCCATATATTTTTAATCCAATGTTTTGGATACGTTATCTATTATATAATTATATATATCTAATGGTAATTTTAAGGAGAAAATGAAGCACAATGCCACTTCCAACAACCAATTTCTTTAGTGAATTGACTTAAGCATATCTTTTCATTAACTGTTGCTGCTTAAAGTCAGCTTACCTTATCCATGTCAACAAACAAGGGAATGGACGCCACATTCCAGCTGTCGCTACATCTTTTGCACATCATAAAACATCTTCCTATTGTTATCTTCCAGTCAGCTTCAAGTTCACTAGCACACGCTCATTTCACGGTTAATATATAACTCTCATTAGCATAAAGATTGAATGTCACAAGTGCATTTTCAGTCAGAGCAATATCCATTGTTATTAGATGAGATTTTCGTTAGAGTTTTTTACTTTTTAACAAATTATACGTTTAGAAAAGTACATAAACTATATTTTGAATTTTATACATCTATGTTTCCCGTTGGAAAGGATAATAAAACAGCCTTTAGTCTGCTTTGAATTTAAAATTCACTTTGTAGGTCTAATGTTGATAATGTGCCAGTAGACCAAGTAAAAGAGTCAAGTTGAAAGCAATTAGGGGAACTGTCAATGTTTCTCTTCCAACGTACCTGCTGAGGTTTTCCCCTCCTAGATCCTAGTAACCTAGTAGAGGGTCGAGTGACTTACATGGTTCTCACCAAGTTTCCTTACCCAAACACTTTTTCAGTTCTCAAACTTAGACTAAAACACACATTTTCACCACATTTCTGTGCAGGGAAGTTCTGGATTCAGTTGGCATCCACAAAATGTGGACCACCCAGAGCTCCCATGTGTTTCCCAATAACAACTGTACATAACTTGGGTGGGAGAGCCAAAAGACCCCCACACAAAAGGCCCTAAAGAGCTGCATAAAGAGATCAGTGATTGGGTACTTGCTGTATTTAGGGCAGTGCTGGGCCTGATGTCAGGATGGGCCAGATCCACCCAATTATTTTATTTACAAAATGTGTTGTTATTCAGTGGGCTTTCTGTCCCCGGGGCAGAAAAGAGCAAACTCCTTCTATGCACTCCAAGGAGGCCAAAACACTGGTTTGTACCCTTTGGGTGGGATTATGTCCTAATGTCAGAGTGTGACATCTGAGCCCCTTTCTTTCGACCCAAATGCAATATCCCAGATGTTCAGTGGGCATTCTACTCCATCCGTGGGCAGATTTGGGGCAGCCTCTCCAATTGAGGCAAACCTATCTGGCCCCAGGGGTAAAAAGCCACTACTGTCCCTACTGGGGTGCAGCTATGGCTGGATGCCAGGGTAGGCCACACCCTTCTTTTGTTGCTTTTGACACTATCTTGAATTCCCTTGTGTCTAGTGGGATTTTTGTCCCCCACAGGGGCACAGTGGGGTCAAATTCGTAGTCTACCCCCGGGGGGGAGGGAAGCTGGAAAACTGATGTGTCCCTTTTGAGATAGGACTGTGGGGGATACCAGACTGCAGCTATTGTGCCCCATTTGTTTGTCCCAAATGCAAAATGCCTGGTGGCTAGTGGGCTTTCTACCTCCCCCCACCAGTGGACAGGTTTGAGGCAACCTCCCCAGTTGGGACAAACTTCGTATTTGCCCCAGGGGTGGGAGGGGGGACACTATTGCCCCTTCTGGGGTAGGATTATGACTGGATTCCAGGGCAGGGTGCCCCCCTTCTTTTGTTTATTTTGGCACTGTTTTGAAATTACTGGTGCTTAGGTGGGCTTTCCGCCCCTAGGAGCACAGATTGGCTGAGAATACTCACCTATAACTCGAGTGGGGTAGAAAGTCTATTGGACCCCAGCAGTAAAGAGGAGCACACACATTTGCCCAGGGGCTGCCCCCTCCCCAAAAAATATTACATTAATGCAGTCCATGGTGCCAAGTGGGCAGAATGACTGTATGCTTTTCTGGAGTGGGAGCATGACTAAGCCCTTGATAGACAGCACTGCAGAGCTTTTTTTTAAAATAAAATTATTTTGTGTCTAGTGTGTTTCCTATGACTCCCTCAGGTGCAGATTGGGGGTAATTACCCCCATCTACACCACTGGGGTGAAGAAACGGTAACATTTGTAAGGGGTTGGGGAGCACAAGCCCCTGCCTAAGGGGCTGCACCTCCATGTCTCTGGTGCCTACTGGGTGGTTCTCTGCTTGGAGATTGCTTTCTTGTGGCCATCACCAAGCAGAGATTCACTGGGCAGAGACATGATGGGAAACGTGAGAGGCTCTCCTTTCCAAAAATACCTCCCTGTTAGAAACTGGGTCTCTTGTTGGCAGAGGTATACACCCTGTCCCAGTATGGACTACAATTCTAGGCAGGGTAAGTCAGATACAAAACCTAAATTAACCTGTACTCAAGTTCTGGTAGCTAGGGTCAGAGCAGTCAGGCTTAACTCAATAGGCAATGTGTAAAGTATCTGTGCAACACAGTGAAAACACCACAGAAAGACACCACATCAGTTTAGAAAAATAAAGAACATTTAATATCTAATTCAAATAAGACCAGAACAAAAATCCAATTAACACTTGTCAGGATTTAGGTATTTGAAGTACACAGACCAGTGCAATGTTGGAGGTGCCTTTGCGCTTCTGCTTTGGGATTCATGGTCCCACCGTGGAGTGGCCAAAGTTCTAAGCAATACGCTTTTTTCTTAAAAAAAAAAAAGAAGGTCGTATTGGATGCTTATGGCCAGACGTTCGTGTCCTGTAACTCTAGGGAAACACACCAGACTGTGCAGCCATGTAAAGTGGCACCAGAGACCTTGCGGGTCTCTTGTGCACAGTACCTGTTGAGGTAAGCAGCAGGGTCATGGTCAAACTGCAGGTGTCAGTGACCTCGGAAAATGGAGCTTTGTGATCGCATGTTATCCTCCAGTGGAGAGTGGAGTGTGCAGAGAATTACAGTGGTCTGCTGTCTTGCAGCACTGCAGCGTCTCCCCTCGTGATTTTGGCAGGGCTGGACACTGTCCTCACTATGCTTTGGCAATGGAAGGCTGTCAGTCACGACTCCGCGGCGCGCACTCTTGAACTGCAGTCCTCTGTTAAAGTAGCACATGGAGATTTCACCCCAGCTTGCGATCAGGCAACCAAGGGGCTTTATCACACAGAATCCTTGGGTGCAGAGCACGGTATGGGTTGTCACCACACAGGACTTCTTCTGCAGCCTCATCAGTAGTTCTCACAAAATGTCTTTGGCAACAGTCTGATAAACATTAACAAAGTATTTGATGGCTGTGAGACTTTTATTTTAAGAACAGGGGTGGACCAACTAGCCCTTGGAGTTCTTTCAGGTTGCAAGAGGTTGTAGAGTAGGTTCAGTATTTCTCACTGTAAGAGGAAGCAGGCCACCATATCAGAGCAAGCTGCAAAGTGACAGTCCCTTGGTAGCAGAGCAATCAGCAGGCAGTAGGCCAAAACAGCAGAGCAATTGGCAAAGTGGCAGGCCCTCTTAGTAACAAAGCTCTTCTTCTTGGCAGAGTCTCCTCAGGATACACAATTTAACTGATTTGGTGGGGTGTGGGGTCCAATACTTAGACCCAAATGTGTCTTTGAAATAGGGGAGACTTTAAAGAGGCTTTTGAAGATCACAAGGTTTCTGTCTTTCTTTCCCTGCCTCCAGACACTCTAGAGGGGCCTATGCAGCCCTTTGTGTGAGGTGAGGCTCAACTCTATTAAGGCGTGTCAGCTCCTCTCTCCCATCTAGCCCAGGAAGACCCATCAGCCTGATGATGGGCCATCAGGATGCACATGTCACCCCCCAGCTCCCTTTGTGTGTGTCTGACTAAAGGGAATGACCAGCTTTCATCCATCTTAGACGTATATTCAGAGACAGGCAGAGGCACAGAATAGTTAAAGTAAGAAAATGCCAACTTTCTAAAAGTGGCATTTTCAGACTTCCAATTTAAAATCCAACTTCACCATAAGTTGTGATTTTAAATTGTGAGTTCAGAGACACCAAACTTCACACTTCCATCTTTTCCCAATTGAAAGTTACACTTAAAGGTTGCTTCATGGTAACCCTAATGTTAACCTTCAGGAGAGATAGGGAGATATAGGCCTTCCAGTACTGAAAATGAATTTAGCAGTTTTTCACCACCAGGACATGTTACACTTAAAAGTACATGTCCAACTGCAATGCACCCTGCCTTTGGGACGAACTAGAGCCTACATTTGGGGTGCCCTACATGTAATAAAAAGGAAAGATTAGGCCTGGCAAGTAGGTGCACCTGGCAGCTCAAAATGGCAGTGTAAAAGTGAGCACACATGGTCTGCATTAGCAGGCCTGAGGCACGTTGAAATGCTACTGAAGTGGGTAGCACAACCACTGCTGAAGGTCCACTAGTAGCTTTTCATTTACAGGCCTTGGGAACATATGGTGGACTTTACTAGGGACTTACAAATAAATTAAATATTACAATTCCTGACAAACCAATGTCACCATGTTTTAAGCAGGGAGCACATGCACTTTGGCACTGGTTAGCAGTGAGAAAGTGCCCAGAGACCTAAAGGCAACAAAACCAAGGTCAGAAAATAAGGAGGCGGGAGGCAAAAAGTCTAAGGAATGGCCAGTTCCAACAAGTGGTATAAAATAATTGAAAATAATTTTGTGTTTACAATTGTGCTGCAAATGCAGCATGAATAAATGCACTCAAGTTCATTCTTGTCATGTGTCATTAGTAGAGGAAAGTAGGCCAATATTGAAGGTAGGAATATGTATTTTGATGTCTCCTAATCGGCCAAAGTGTGAACCTTCATCCTCATTTTTGTTACACTGTCATGCTCACTCAGACTAATGACAAATACTAGAAAGTCTCAATGAAAAGCCAATAAAATCTATCCCTGATACAACTCTCTAGTCCCTCAATGTTCTGAGACCCACGTTTCAGGGCAGGACACCCTGTAGGGAAGTACCCTCTTTCATGGCATGGTTACCCCCTTATTCTGCCTGATATCAATGTGTTTGACTATGTTCACTGGGATTCTGCTAACCAGGTCCCCAGTTATTATGCTTTCTCTCCCAAAACTCTGTATTTCATCCACGATTGGCACACAGGTGCCCCATTATAAGTCCCTAGCATATGGTACCTAGGTACCCAGGGCTTTGGGGTTCCAGGGGATCCAAATGGGATGTAGCAGCATATATTTTTCCACTCATAGGGAGCCCAAGCAACAGGTTCTGCAGGACTGCGATTGCAGCCTGTGTGAAAAGGTGCAAGCACCCTTTTACTGCTATTTTCCACTGCACCATGTCACTTATAAGTCATCCCTATGGCAGACCTTCCAGCCAAGAGGGCAGGATGCAAAGTAACCTGTGTTTGAGGGCACACCTGCACTAACAGATGTGGCCCCACAAACTCCAGGACCATTTCCCTGACTTTGTGAGTGCAGGGATGCGATTTTATGCGTGTACTGGACATAGGTCACTACGTATGTCCAGCTACATAATTGTAACACTGAACATAGGCATGTTTGGTATCAAACATGTTGGAATCATACCCCAATGCTTTTGCAAGCATTGGTTGTATGATTCCATGCACTCTTAGAACCCTCAGAAGTGCTAAAGCGTAATTTTGAATTTATTGTTTATGTGCCGGAAGGGACACCTTCCCCCACATAAACAATCATGTCTGGCATTTTGATCTTTCTATGTATGCTGCAGAATGCAGCAGGCATATAAAAAGCAAAAAACAAGGAGGAATAAAAGTATTCCTCCCCGTTGTGCTTTGCTAATGCCACCCCTTGGGTGGTGTTAGATTTTGGTTTTGCCGCATGTTTGCAAAATCTCGTAAATCTGAGGCAGCATCAAACTGCAATGGGTGTTACTGTGACACACCCACAGCAACACCCATTACACACCCCTTCCCCACAAAGGGCTGCGAGTGAAGGGGATGTATTTAAAAGGTAGCATAAACATCACGTTGTCAATACAGCACAGGGCATAGGTCCACTAGAGCGTCACTAAATGTGATGCTCCCGTGGCAATAGGGCCTCTTAAATATGCCCCTAAAGGAGGCATCAACCCATAACACTATGTAAATATGTAAGACAACTTCTAAGCCTACGGGGGTGCGCAACACCCTATGTTTTACACCTCAAAGCATGTACACAGATAGAGTGGGTTGGGGATGTGTTTACCTCAATTTCATGAGGCAATGTGTCCAAGGATCAGGTGTGAATCAACTTATCAAAAAAGAGTCAAATAATTAAATACTGAGCCTAAAAGTGACTTCTAGAGTGGAACCTAGGAAAATCCTCAAGGTTTATTGGAAAAATTCAAAAGGTACAATACAGGATAAATGAATGCAGAAATGTGTGGGTTTACATTGTAACCAAATTGCCATAAATGCAATCAGTTCAAAATTATACAGAAAGGTTACAAAAAACAGAGGAATGTTAAGACGCAAATATGCAGCAAATTCGGCAAGAAACAGACAGCATCCCAAGTAGAAGTCAAAAGATTCATTGCTCAGTCCCAAATGAAAGGTCTTTTCATTCTGAAAATTCCCACATTGAAAAATATAAAAACTGTAACATCACTGTGGTTTGAGCAAAGAAATACATTTCCAACAAATCTGAATAAGCATTATAAAACAGTCAGACAGTTAGCCACCTAGGCACTAACCCACTGCATGAATACTGATTCAGCCCCTCTGACCTAATGTCATCTGGAGATGCCAGAACAAAATAGTTGTATAAACAGGAAACTAATATAAATGAATTTAACACTGTCTGCAAGTGGAACATCCTTCCAAGTGTTACATTAGTGAGCCAATGCTAGAGAGCCTTCTTCAAGATCCGTGCCATTTGAAAATAAAAGGTATTGCTTGACTATGTACAGAAGAATTATAAATCAAGCATCAAACAACTTTGAACAAGATGATGTTGAGGCCTTGTTGGCTTAGGCCAAGAATACATACTTGAACCTTTTACAAATTTGTTTCAACACCATTACTATCATTTTAATGTATATGTGTGAAATCAAGTGTAAATTAATATTCTGCATATTGTTAATGCACATTCTTGATTTTCTGCACAAAAACTTATACCAGCAAGCATTCATAACCTACTTAAGAATCCATTTGAGACTATGACTCTCAGTCACAAGGTCCATAGCCTTGTAATGTACATAAGCGACCATCTAAGACTACCACACTAAGCCATACAATGTGAAAGAAACTCCATCTGAGTCTGCAACATTTAACTGTTAAGATGTACAAACACCATTATCTGAGGCTGCACAGATGCAATTATATCTGTGGCTATGTGCCTAACTGTAATTATGTGCATGGAAACCATCTTCTGCTTCTACCCTCATCCCTGGGAGCATTGTGACTTAATTAAACAAGCCAAAAGCAGAAGAGAAATCAGTAGCTTTTAGTCAACAATGGATATCAAGAACAGGCATAGGTGTTTCAAGTACATGTCCACCAGAGCTTGCCTGGAACTGCAGTAAAAATGTCTACTTCTGGGATCCGGATTGCACAAAACAGTTTATCTCTGGAAGCTCAAACTGAATAGCAGTGATAGGCTAAAAGGTCCTTCCTCTTGCACCACCTTGCCTCTTTCCAAGGTTTGTTTGTTCAGTTTTCATGTAGAACCTCTCCACCCATCTTTCTGAAATTTGGACAAAACAGGGTTTTGGGGAGTTGGGCTTATGAAGGATAAACACAATTGGGAGAATCGTGTAAGGATTTACAAATCCTTAACTGTTTAACACCAGCGCTGGCTGCATCATAGAGCTTTATTTTTCTTGTTACAGATAGGGGTGGGACAACAGACAACTAAAGGGCGGTGGTTGGGATGAGAAAGGCAATATGGACAACTGGAGGGTGCCAAGAAAGAGGCAACATGATGGGAAGTAATAAAAACAGAAAAACTGTCCTAATCCCACCTCTAGCAGAGGAAAACCGCGATCAAGGTAAAACAATCTGTACATGCTCCTGAAGAAAGGAGGAAATGAAGTCAGCACACACTGGCCGATTAGGAAGCAGAAAATAACAGCAACATTGAAGCCAATGAACATAAGCAATGAGCAGGCTGTAAGCCTCTTGCTGTGAACAATCTCTCGCCAGTGAGGATGAATGCAGCGCATGTGCTGTTGGTGACAATACCTAAAAACTGAACCATCAGACCATAAAACAGGCTCACAAACAGCCAATAAAAAAGCCCACACATTGACCCACCAGACCCCCCTTCTGGCACTCCTAGATTGTCCTCTAGGCTTGTTTGACCCTTAAGGGGGCATGGGTATCAGAACACCTGAAAGAGAGAGTATATGGGTCTCTTAAGCTCCGAGACAGAGCAAATATATCTGAATATATCTCGGCACAAGGCTAGAAACATAAAGCTTGATTTAATGAACATAAAAAGACCACTATGACAAAAATCCAATAAGTAGATGTGTAGATAAGGATTTTTAAAGAATAAACTTAGTTGGAGAGCGTAGAAGTATAAAGTGTCAAACGTGGCTATCTGGTAGTGCTAGACCAGGTGAAATCTGAAAGGTGAGGCCAACCTCAATGGAGCATGGGTCATATACAGTGGCAAACTTTGACCCACTGAACCAGTACTTTGGTTCGTACTTGCATTGCATCAAGAACAAGATGCAAGGATCAAAGAAGGTGATGAGTTGGCGTTGATCCCGGAGATATTGGCAATGAATGAAAGGGATGCGTCATGCAGTCAGCGATGTGGTGTCCCTGATCCTCACAGCAGCAGTGATGCACCAATGTTGACGGCAATGCAGTGTCCTCGATCCTCGCAGCAGTGGTGATGCATCGGCATCATTGGAGATGAACCGTGTCCGATTAGCACAACAGTCTCAATGCGCAGGTTCTGACAGTTTAATACTTTATTCCCACTACAAGGGCCCTGGGTTGGATTTGCATCACTTGGCACGGCAAGACTTGCTGCAAGCAAAGTGAAGGTTTTGTTGCATGATGATGAGACGTCTTTGATGTCCCTGAGGCTTAGAACAGGAGGAAGGACAATATGCCCTTGGAGTCACTCTGGGTTCAAATAACATGGGTCCGGTCCTTCCTCAGCAGGGCAGAGGGCAGCAGGCAGCATGGCAGCATAGCAGAAAAGCAGTTCTTCCAGAGCAGCAGTCCAAAGTGGCAGTCCTTGTAGCAGCGCAGAAATCCTTCCTCCTGGAAGTAGTGTATTGAGTTGGTAGGGAGAGTTCCAGCACTTATACCCAGTTGTACCTTTGAAGTGTGGGGGGCTTCAAAGAAAGGTTTTTGAAGCACACAAAGATTTTTCTTCCTGCCCTGGCTCCTGACTCACTATAGGGGGGCATGCAGCCCTTTTTGTTGAAGAAGGACACTGTCTATTTAGGTGTGTCAGCTCCCCCTCCCATCCTGCCCAGAATAGCCCATCAGGATGTAAATGACCTACCAGTCACACCTAATCTCCCTTTCTTTCTGACTGTATAGAGGAAATGCACAAAGTCCAGCTGTCAGCCAGCCCAGACATGTGTTTGAGACAGGCTGCAGGCACACAGGGCTAAGAAAAGGAAAATACCAACTTTCTAAAAGCGGCATTTTCCAAATTGTAACAATAAATCTGACTTTATCAACAAAGTGCATTTATTATCACAATTCCATAGTTACTAAACATGGCATAGCTGTTCCTTCTTAATTAGGAATTACAGCTTAATAAATGTAATATGGAATTTCCAATGTTCACCTATGAGAGGGGTAGGCCCCACAGTAGTGAAAAACAAATTTGGGAGTTTTCCTCTACCAGGGCACGTAAAACTTAAAAGTATATGTCATGCTTTTTAATTACATAGCACACTGCCCTTTGGGCTGCATAAGACCTACCTTCAGGGTGACATATGTAATAAATGGGGAGTTTAAGGCTTGGCAAAAGGTTTTGAATGTCAAGTCGACATGGCAGTGGTAACTGCACATGCAGGTTCTGTAATGGCAGGCCTGAAACACGTTTAAGGGCTACTTAAGTGGGTGGCACAAGCAGTGCGGCAGTCCCACTAGAGGCATTAAATTCACAGCCCCTAGGCACATGAAGTGCACTTTACTAAGGATGTGTAAGTAAGCAAATATGCCAATTGTGGGTGTACCAATCAAACCATGTTTAAGGGAGAGAACACATGCACTAGCTCTGTTCAACAGTGGTAAAGTGCTCAGTGCTCTAAGGCCAACAAAATGAAATCAGAAAAAAAGGTAAACCAAACACGTAAAAGGTTTGAGGGAAGACCACTCTAAGGATGTCAGGTCTAACAATCTCCCTAGGATGCTTTCTTGACTCTTCCCTTCTCTATCCCTCCTTGACTCACCGAAGCCTCATCTTATTACTATGAGCACCCTAATAGCCCTTTGTAGACTTTTTCTTCTTCTATTCCACCTTTGACAGATCCCAAACCTCATCTAACTAATGTGAATTCCCAAATAACACAATCTAGACTCTTCCCTTCTCTAGCTCTACTTTATCCTATTCAATCAAGCTAACACACTCACACAGCCAATGCTCAAACTGTCAACTTATACTTCCCTAAACTTATCCACTACTAACCATTTGGGGTCCGGAGTAGCATGCTACTCGCCAAAAAGCACTTCAATGCCTCATCAGGAGTAGTAAGCACTATATAACTAAAATTACAATGGATCAGCATGTGCAAAATCATACACATACAATGTGCTTTTTGAAAAGGTTACTTCATTAATGAATATAACAAATGCTTATATGAAACTTGAGTTTTTGGCAGTTGGTTGATCTTGGTGCCAGACGGTCCAGTGACATCAGCAGCCAGAATTCAGAAGGGCCATTCGACTCAATCGATGTTTGTTCAACTCCTTCAGTAGTGTCAATCATTTGGGAGCACGTTTTACTCCTGTTTGATGTTAAAGGGGAATAACTACATTTGCATGGTGGAGTGGATACATTCAAATATAACACTTTTGCTTCTATGCCTGTGCTGTATTGCCAATATAGGCTACGAATCAAACAAGTTTGTGGCTGGTTCATCAGCTGCATTCCACACTGAGGACCTGATCTACAATAACAAACTAGTACTTTTGTGCAACTTTACTATTTGTTTGGTTTTCACAAGCTACAAAATTAATTTTGCCAAAATCAATTTTACAACTGAACAGGCACACACTAATGATGGCGACTCCACACACAAAAGGATAGTCCTGCACTTTTATGTGCAGAGTTCAACACCCCAACTGCAGAGTCTCCACAGTGGTAAAATTAAACTCTTAGTTTGTGAACACCAAACAAATAGTAAAGTTAAACAAAAATGTAAATGTATCTTTGTGAATCAGGTCCTGGTGCACAGGCATTACATCCTCTGATAGTCCCTGTTGGGAGGTCAGTGGGGCACCTCTGACCACAAAGGTCCCTCTGACGGACAAAGGTACAATCTAAAGACGGATGACGTCACAAAGTCTCATAACTGTGGTGATTTCCTGCCTCATCTTCAAAATAAGGTTGGTCCCCAAACAGTGGGTGATAGAGGGCCGGTGTGAAACTGCCGGTCTGTCTTAAACTGCTGCATTGTCCAGTAGAGGTGCAAGTGTGCCCTACGCTAAGGACAATCTTTTTACTTTTGTAATAACACTGCGCTGTCCGGCGGCGGTTTCAGAATGATAGATAACGTGCCCAAGCGCAGAGAAGTGCACCCACGTGTTACACAGACAGGTGAACCTAAAGAAATAATTGGCCACTGCTATCAGGTATCTCGAAACCCAACTATTGATCAAAGATACAAGACCAGCTCTAACCTTGGAGAGCAAACAGCTCCTCTTTGTTTTTGCCTCTTGCCACTTGCTTCAAAATAAAATCAGCAGGGAACCCTTTTTCTTCGAGTGTTGTTGATCTTTGGGGAATATTTGTTCCTTGCTGTTTCAAGAACAACGGAGATTCAAAGGCCTTAGTAATCTTTTATTGTGTTTCACAATCGAACTATTAACAGTAATCTCTGAAGAACTAGCACCTCCCTAATGAAAGACACTGTATAATTTCCTTAACTATGAAACAGTGTTTAATTATAAAATATAAATAGAAAATCTCCAAAATGTTCATCATTGACTTCCATGCAGCCAACAGCTATTTAGAGAGCATACTGTTCGTCCGTGCCCCCGTACCTATTCACAGAAACGTTTTTGCCTTGTGTGAGTATTTTGTAATAAAAATGCCTGTTTTCTGTGGTAATTGATATCCGCTCAGTCTGTGCTGTCAAAAATGTCAAAGGCATTAATGTAATTATGGCCGCAGTTTAATTACAAACTTGCCTTATCCAAGTACAACACCACGTCCCATCAATCTACTTCACATGCACATAAGCTAATCTCTGAACCAACTAGTCAAGAATGTCCTGGCTCCTCGTTACCGTGATTGATGGCAGCATGTTTTACTCAGACTTTTATTCATGCTTTCCAGACAAATTGCGCTCTGGTTGAATGCTTTTTCTGTCTTTACCCAGCCTTATTAAATGTGATGTCAATATGAGCTCCGTTATTTTCCCTTTTGAATCGCAATGCCTAACACCTACTGAAATGGTGCTAAACTGGGGTTTCCTCTGATTATTTTTGTGCCTTTTTAGCTTTTCGTATAATTACGCTCTCTTGTGCTAAGCTTTGCCCGGTCAGTCTCAAGGGCTTTTGTTAGGGAGTGTATTTATATATGTATTATAGGTCATATGAATTTATCATATATAGCACCTAGTCTCTGATTCTGCAGTGAGTCCGTAAATAAGGCAAAAAGTGGCTGAAACGGTAATTCTATTGAAGCTAGCCCTTTACTTCATAGTTGGCACATATCCAGTAGTAGAAGATTATTAACCAAACTCTTTGTTTTTCCTGGTGAATCCGCAACCTTTCTTCGTCACCAACAATCTAAAGGTGATACCTCTGGAATTTATTTGGATATTGGCAAAATAACCTGGTAAATCTCTTAGTATTATTTTGCCACCTACGAGGAACAAAATAAACGTTTGTTAACAGTGTTAACTGTAAAAAAATAAAAATAAAATAAAAAAGTGCAATTTACCCAAATTGCAAGACTTTTACTGCTCCTTGTATGCACTTCTAAGTGCTGTTTGTCCCTACAGCCACTCCAAAGCACAGAACAACAAGCACTGACAAAGCCAAAGGGTCTTTGGGGCATTGTGAACAAAAATGCCAGGGCACATCCAAAGTAAAACTCCGTGTAGTGGATCCAAGTATTGATTCAAGCAATAAATCGAAGTCCAACGAACAGGTGACACTGGATATTTATTACAGATGAAGATATATGGTCAGTGTTGAGTCAATGACCACATCAAACACAAGTCCAAACAGCAAACAGCCGACACGTGTTTCATCTCCTAGACTTTGTCAAGGCTTCAGCTTTGCAAAGATATGTAAATAAAAATAAGAGAGGAGTTCCAATATAAGGATTAATGTTGATCTCCAGGTGGATCAATAAAATGAAGAGCAGGTGGCAGAGGGGGCCATGATAAGCCATGCCACGCGCTATGTGGCACCGTGCCGGTCGCGTCGGGAAAACAAGCATTGTCCAGCCCATGGTCCATCACGTTTGGTTTAAATTTGTGTCTTTCACATGGTCTTACGAGACAAGATAACTATGTGTGACTTTTTGTGTTATTAGGTGCTAAATTTACCCTACATCTTTGAAACTGCATATCTCTAATTCCACTGATATGATTTGTCATTTTAGTGTGAAATAACTGATTACATTTTACTATATTCTTTCTAAATTTGATGTGGAATTTTACTTGTGTTGTGTTTTCACTTTATTACTATTTGTGTGCTGCATACATACTTTACACATTGCCTCCAAGTTGAGCCCGACTGCGTTAGTGCCAATTTATCAGAGGTAGAACCAGTTTAATAATGTCTTTTGTGGTTCATCCAGACAAGGATTGTGGCTGTTGCTTCAACAGGACTCACATCACCCTCAATCAACACCTCACATTGGTGGCAGGTGTGGAATTCTTTTCCGTACTTGTACATTATCATATGGATAGTGTTCTACATGCAAAAATGTGAGACAGGAATTAAATTAGGAAATTGACAAGCTGAGAAAAAAAAAATGAGAATTTATTAAAAAGGAGTGGAATCTGGTATCAAAGATTTCATAATGGGAATTTAATGCTGCACAAAATCACTGTATGCCACATAAAAAATATAAGTAGCAGAGACATGAAATGAACCATGGGAACCCCTATGTCCGCACTTGTGCACCTGCATGCATAGTCATGAACATCCATCTTTTAACACAAACAGTTAAAAGAGCCACCCAGGAGCTCATATTTGACAAGGTTTTTGAAAGGTTTTAAGGACCTTTAAAATATGATCATCGCTAACAGTATCCTTGCGGGATGTACTCCAAATGGAAGCAGTATCAATGGGCGTTTCTGGGCGCTTGAAATATGAAAAAAAATCAATAACTATGAATGAAAATAATATATACTTTTTTTAAATAAAGAGACATATTTCCCACCAGTCCTTCGCACTAAAGTAGCACTAAATTTGTGGCAAATATGCACCAACAAAATTTTGTCACTCACAGTGAAGGGAGCCATGGTTGATTTTGGGTGGTGATTGACTTTATGCTGTGATCTGCAGTAGGCATGGGTAAACATGAATGATATTTCAAATTACCCACTGAGGAAGCGGTCTGATTGAATGCCTCTTTATGTATGTATTTATGCATATGTATGTACTTTGAAGAACAAACAATCTTGCTTAACTCAGACCAAAAAGATAAGTCTATACAGATAATCACTAGATTAATTGAGGCACTTTACATGATGTTGAGGATTGGTGACATAGATTTACATGAATGTTCTGTTACCTTTAGCTCAATTACTGTTTACTCTGGGAACAGAGCAATAGCAAACAGCTTCTTAATTTTCGCTTTCAGCATCATTCTTACTAAACCGGTAGGCCAAAATAAAACCTGTACTTTCTGATAAGCTTATCTGTTTCAATAGTTGCTTATCTTACATCTTGACTGTAAAAGCTCTCTCTATGCTCATGGATGTTTACCCTGCCTTTAGCACCCAACTGTACTGTTGCCTGGATCCCTAATGCAAATTTGGTTGTCATATGCAAAAACAAATCATTCATCTGAACCATAACATAGGCCTGTCATGGGCTGCAGATCTGTTAGAGAAGCAGAGGTGTCTAAGGCACCACACTGTCAGTTGTTGAGGGCTACCACCTTTACCAGGAGTTAAGCAGCATGAGCATGGTAGTAGCATACCGTGTAGTGATCAATAGTAGTGAATAGGAATTTTTACCCTTTGTCACTGGAGTCACCTGTTTAAACGTTCTGATGTTGTGTGCTTAACTCACCCTTGTCCCACTTCAAGTAAGATCAAAGTACTGTGCAGTATCACAGTGGTGCCTCTATACTGGATGAATGGGTGCTTGGGAAGGGTACAATACAGTTGTGCAGGATGTGCATGGTGAGTGCATGTATTGTGTATATGTGTGCCTACAAATGGCACAAATGGCACAATGCAGAAAGGCTAGAGTACTCTGCAGTGTACACAGAGGGAGTGTGTGCTCTGAGTGTATGTGTGCCTGTGGTGGCCCAAAACATGAGCTTAACAGTGCTAGACAGTGTGTGTTTTGTGTACTCATACTGAGTGCAAGTGTGTCTGTAATGGTACATTGCATGGATGACCCTGGGTTCCATTTTTGGAGATTGTGGCAGGCCTGGTGAAGACATGAGTAGGTAGATGAAATCCCCCAGACAGATTTCTGTATTGCTGTATTCCTGTGAGCTGGGTTTGCAGGACACTGGGAGTAAGAAAACATTGTGGGATCCACACAAGGCATAACATCCTGTCTAGGTTTGGTAGGTTTCCCCAGGTGGCAGCTGACCCAAGACCAAAAAGTGCAGCCATTCAGCATAGATGTAGGACAATACTGGGACTTAGTCCAACACTGCTACCCATATGTATTAAAAAAAACGAAATCTAAAAATCTCTTCTTGAAAAAGGTGGTGATGCTTTAGCCCCCAGGTGGCAGAGAGACCACTGGGGTCGTATTGGGGATGAATGGCGTGGGCCTCTGTGTGGGCAGGTGGGGTGGTCACTCCCACACCTTGTAGCAATAAAAATAAACTCCCTGGTGTCTAGTTGCGTTTTTGCCCCCTCCCACTAAGGCAGATTGGAGTTAAAAACATCTTATCTGCCCCTTGGGAGAGTAGCAAGACTGTTGCAGGTCATTTGAGGAATGTGGTTATGGCCAATGCCTATGCATGCCGCCCCCACCCCATTCTCCAGGAAAAACAAATGCTAGTTTCTAGTGAGCTTTCTGATCCTGGAGGCAAATTGGAGCTAACAAACTCCAATGTGTCCTTGGCAGAAAAACATTTGGCCACAGAGGGAGGGGGAACAATAGCCCATTGCCACGGGGACCCCTCCGCCCTGCAAATATAATCCTTGGTTGTCTAGTGGATTTCTACCCCTGCCAGGGCAGATTGAAGGAAAACACCTTGAATATGAGACAGAAAGAATGCCGGGGGTGAGTGGGTTGCTTGATGCCAGTGCTTAATTTTTAAATAAACAAGTGTCAGGGCGGCCCTTGTCACGAGGCCATCACACCTTGCACCAATCAGTGCCCATGCCAGGGATACCAACAACAGTACCTAGAGATCTACTAACATCACACTTCAACAATTCAGACTATTCCAGGCACCAAGGGGAAATGTGTTTGTGAATGTTGTAGTCTTCCTTTGAGTGTATAGAGTTAGGAATATTTGTCTTTTTATGAAAGTGAACTTTTTGCTGGATACTGATTTATTGCTGCTGCCTGTGGGCAGGAGTTCCTGCTCTAGGAAGGCTGCGGTACTCCATCAATGATAAAAATGCTAACCCACTTGTGTGACTAGGCCTAGTGCATGTGACAGGCAAACATCAAACCAAGTTCAATGGGAGTCTTATGGAGAACCTCTCATTGACCTGGTTTGATTTGTGTTTGTTGAAGGCATTAGGCCAGGTCACACAGGTGGGGTAGCTTTTTTATTGGGACAATTGGGGGACCACTGACTGGTATGAATTTTGTAGATTATCGAGGTTTACGTCACAGAAATGCTATGTGCACTTTTAGGCAAAGTTTGTGGTTTGCAGGACACTGGGAGTAAGAAAACATTGTGGGATCCACACAAGGCATAACATCTTGTACTCCCCGAGATGTCTAGATTTCATAAATGTCTAGGTTTGGTAGGTTTTCCCAGGCGGCAGCTGACCCAAGTCCAAAAAGTGCAGCCATTCAGCATAGATGTAGGACGATACTGGGACTTAGTCCAACACTGCTACCCATATGTATTAAAAAAAACGAAATCTAAAAATCTCTTCTTGAAAAGAGTGGTGATGCTTAAGCCCCCAGGTGGCAGAGAGACCACTGGGGTCGTATAGGAGATGGATGGCTAGGGCCTCTGTGTGGGCAGGTGGGCTGGTCACTCCCTCACCGTGTAGCAATAAAAATAAACTCCCTGGTGTCTAGTTGCGTTTTTGCCCCCTCCCACTAAGGCAGATTGGAGTTAAAAACATCTTATCTGCCCCTTGAGAGAGTAGCAAGACTGTTGGAGGTCTTTTGAGGAATGTGGTTATGGCCAATGCCTATGCATGCCGCCCCCCACCCCATTCTCCAGGAAAAACAAATGCTAGTTTCTAGTGAGCTTTCTGATCCTGGAGGCAGATTGGAGCTAACAAACTCCAATCTGTCCTTGGCAGAAAAACATTTGGCCACAGAGGGAGGAGGGAACAATAGCCCATTGCCAGGGGGACCCCTCCGCCCTGCAAATATAATCCTTGGTTGTCTAGTGGATTTCTACCCCTGCCAGGGCAGATTGAAGGAAAACACCTTGAATATGAGACAGAAAGAATGCCGGGGGGTGAGTGGGTTGCTTGATGCCAGTGCTTAATTTGTAAATAAACAAGTGTCAGGGCGGCCCTTGTCACGAGGCCATCACACCTTGCACCAATCAGTGCCCATGCCAGTGATACCAACAACAGTACCTAGAGATCTACTAACATCACACTTCCACAATTCAGACTATTCCAGGCACCAACAAAATAAAACTGGGATATAGTGGGTGGATTCCCGCTTGGGGATTACCTTCTTGTGGCGATCCCCAAGCAGGGTCCACTGGGGCATGGTACCATTGGAAATGGGAGAGTATCCTCTTTACAATGACACATCCCATCAGTATCAGTGTTGGGGGGAGCTGAGATATGCCTCCGAGCACCAATGTCATGAAAATGAAATAAGCCAGTTGGCTCATTTAACTTTCACTTTCAACCTAAATACGTCAGTGCACCAATCCCTCCGATCATCATTACATTGTAAAAAAAAAATGACTAGGGCTGCTGGGGAAGCTCATCCCCAGCTCCAGAGGCTGAAATGAAAAAATCTCCCTCTGGTGTTCACACCAGAGGGTTTCTTGCCTTGGGTGCGAGGATGCCTTGAAGCTGGAGTCAGCTCTTGAGGACAATGCTGAGGACAGCTTGAACCCGTTTTCCGCACCGAAGGGATTCAGCACAAGAATTGTGAACTGTTTGCCTAATGATGAAGACCTGGAATAGGAGATAGATGACTGCCACAAGTGTATGGCAGCCCAGTTACTGCTCTCCATGGCCAGTATTTAACAGGCCCTTTATTCTATCAGGACAGTTTCCAAGTGAGCTGGAGCTCATTGAGGCCAGTTTTGAAAGCCCAGGGTCACTCCTTATGCCTCTGCCACTCATCCCTGCTTCCAGAGCCTAATTGCATAAGTTAAGGGGAGGTTTCAAGAGAACAAAATAGGGGAAAGTGGAAAGTAGAGAGAAAGCAATGAGGGGAAGAAGAGAGGGGAGACGGAGAAAGAAAATGAATGGAAGGAAAGCGTGATTGCACAAGGACATGACGTTAGCAGACTTGGTTTGAGCACTTTTGCCATGGCTGCTTTGGGTTCATCACACCAGCCCTGTGTGAGGTCTGGCTCTTCACCTAAGGGGAACAGTTTTGTGCTGAAAAACCCTTGAGTATCTTTTTTATTGTAACTTTAACAAGCTTTGCATGTTGTGAACCTACTTTGCATCTTTACACTCCAAAGCTGTGTGTTGGTTTCATGGGCCATGGACTGTTTGGTGCTTTCTCACTCAGTGAAAAGTAGGAGTCTGACATTGCATCCTCCTGGAGAAAGCTAAGCAAGGATAGGAAATTATTAAGAAAGAAACTAAAAAATAGTATTTCTGTGGAGAGTGTGCCCAGTTCTTCATCTTCTTGTTCCATGAATCAGGTGAGTGTGTCTAGCTACCAGAGCTTATACTACTAGAAATATACAGTAAGATGGACAACACATATTCAGCAGACACCTGAAAGTGATTAACACTTGCGACTGTAAACACCTATGGAAAAAAATGGACAGAAAAGGGCAAAGAGGAAAATCCTAATCAAGACAGCTTCAATAAAACATACAAACAAGATTTCCTCTCTTGACCTTTGGGGTGACAGTTAGTTCTACAGAGCAAAACATTATACACAAACCAACCACTGGACCCGAAAATATTAATTCTTCAGGAGTTCATGCTTTTTCCAGTTTAGAGCCATTGACCAGTGCAGTTGGAGTCCATGTGGTATAATATAGAACTCCTATGGTATGAGGTATGTATGTTGTATATTAGTCATTGCTGGTAACCACACAATGGCAGAGAATACGGAAGGATATTTGGGGGGAGAGATAAGCAGATTGGTCCCCAGCTCAGCAATGGCATGGCAGAGCAGGCATTCATGCACACTTAAAAATGACGTAATCCAGAAGTCAAAGGAAGCGGTGGGTGCAAAGGGGAGCTGTTTAGAAAGGTATTGGATTAACCAGGGACATAACAAGTGGAGGAACATTAATTTAGGCTCCAGTTGCTGTACATCATTAATATACATGTACATGTAACTCAAATATTAAATGTGTGGTTAACTTTACTAATCTACCTCCCTGTGTCATGACTTGAATGCTTCTTACCACAGTAATCCTCCAGTCTCTGCACACCACCCACCTGGTTTCTGACTTGTTCTAGAGTGACCAAGGTAGGGGTGACCCTTTGCAGTAGCCACAGTGCTCCTGATAAAAAAACATCAAGCAGGCCGTAACCTCCAGAAGGAGTCCCAAAGGAAAAAACCCTAGCAGGGAAAAACCTCTAATCAAGGAACTCCTGAAAAATAAGAAAATAAAAAAATATTGAGAAACAAAAACTGACGTCAGGAAAAAAGGTAGAATCCAAATCACAGGTTACCGGAGCAAGGAGCAGAACCGGTACAGAAGTGTTTGCAACGCAAGGAACAGAAGACAAACTGTGCTTATATACAGACAAGACAGGAAGTGACATGCAGGAAGTAATGAAGACACCATCTTGTATTGGGAAGAGCCACATGAAGCTAAATGGAAAAATAACCATAGTATAAGATAGGAAGAAAAGCATGCAGGGAAGAATACAGACTTCTGGGAAAGAGAAAATATGGCCAAAGAAGAAACAAAAAGAAAAAATGGAAAAAAGAAGAGAAGAAAAACAGCAACAAACAGGAAAAAAAAATTAAGGGGGCAAAAAGTGGATGCAGCGAGAACCCGAACCAAAAGAAAAGGTCTCAGGTCATGCTGTAGCCCGAAAAACAGGTTGTGTACTTAAAAGCGGCCCGTGGCAGAAACAGCTGTCCGAGACGCAGCCCGGCGATCTGACCGAGGCCCGCGAACGGGGCGCCGCCAGTCTGCACGGCGTCACACCCAGTTAGGAAATGTAGTAGGCTACAACTTTTGAACCTCTTAAAAAATCCTACATAGCTATTGTGAGTTGAATGATAATCAATGTAATCATATTTATTGAATATGTATTTACTCTTTAAAAACAATTATTTGATTCCTAAAGATTAATTATGCTGTAACGTTCTTTGATCTTGATCCTCGAGTTAACTTAATTTTAGGCTTCAGCCGAGCAAGACACATTTTAAAGTTTGCCAGCATGCAGTTTTCTTTCCTATGCTTGTGTGGAATCTGGTTTCTAGTTAGGTAAAGAAAGGTGTGATTTTATGTATTAGACTGATAATGACGCCAGAGAATAGAAATCTGGCAGCAGATATGGATGGACGACTATGAAAGGAGCCTTCTGTAGCCAGTGTAATTGGAACATTCAACTCTCAAGCACAAGAAGATGTGCATCTACTTGTGTGAGGATGGGAATTTAGGGAGTTTATTAGTTCCCAGCAACTACAGCCACTGGATTGGGTTTGGGCTGTGGGAGTGAGATATGGATGTTCGGGAACCTTCAATTGTGCTTGTAATTAGAGCTCCATAGTAGAAGAGAGCAGACCCTACTCAGACTTGGAAGAAAACAGACTTCCCTGTTGGATTTCCCTGAGTAGAAAGCTTCATGCTAAATACTCATGTCCGCTGAGCTTCTACTAAGGTTCACACAATGCTCCCCTCCTCTTTAGAAATCCCCAACTTTCTTTCAATTCTTAATTTAGGCACAGTCCATTTATTTATGAAACACAACTTGGATATTTTGCATTCTTTACATATTGATTGGTACTATTTTCTATTTCATAATACTTAAATTTAGAATACTCAAGCACCTACATAGTCTTGCTGCATTAATCTACTTTTTTTACCCACTGTCAACTTTGCTGGCTGATAATTTGACAAATATTTGAAAATAAACCTTTACAGTTAGAGACCATCCTGTGCTATTTTCAAGCTACCTTGGTTCCACTGTATTTAAAATGCATTTTTTGATGTAAGCTCCCTCTCAATGCTTTAAGTCGACAACCAAAGAACCATACAATGAGAGGGGGATTTTCTTTGAGTTTACCATGGTGTTGAGATTCTAGTACCCCCTCTCCATCAACAGTCAAGAGCAAACTGAATGCTGCAGCCTCGATACTCTAGCAATAGCTACTGGGAGCAATGCAGGCTTGATCACTCTTAAACCAGTTTAAAAAGTTGCTGTTTGTTCAAATCAAGGTACATCAATTAATGTTTGTGTCTGCCCGAAAAAAAGTTTAACACTTTCACTGTCAACTAGTACAGTGGAAGATAACTCTCATTGCATCTAACATTTATATGTGTGCACAGTATTGTGTTGGCATACTTTGTTGTACCCTGGTTGACGGAATCTTATCCATAGCAATACCTTCTCTGATATGAGGATCTGATATGTAGCAATACCTTCTCTGATATGTGGATAGGTGGGCACCCCAGGACATAGCAGGAGCCGGCACTGGGTGTGGTGGTCCCCAGGTCCATCAATGGTTCTTTGAGGGGAGCCACGTGGCCCCCCCTCCTATAAATGTAGCCCCGGGGAGGTGGTGGTCCCCAGGGCTACTGGAGGTCTGAAATGGACCCCCTTCATTTTTTTTAAACTTCACTCCAGAGAGTTGGTGGTCCCCGGGGCAGCAGGATCCACAATGCCCTCCCCATACTGAATACCGTGAAAGCCCCAGGGAGGTGGCGGTCCCCAGGTCGAGGGGGAGCATCCCTAATTTAATTCATAAAGGCCCAGGGAGCTGGCTTGTTCATTGATTAAAGGTGGTGGTCTCTGGGGCTCTGGGGGAGGCCAACATCCCCACGCCTAAAATTAATTTAGCCCCAAGGGGGTTGTGTTCCTCTGGGAGCGGAGGGGCAGGCGGCCCTCAGGCACTCCAATAAAAGAATGCCTCCGGGACTTGGCCCACCCGGGGTCTAGAAAAAGATGATTTAAAAAAAAAGATTTTGACAGATCCATGGATCCACCACGAATCACAGCAAAACATTTTTAAAACGTGATTTTCAGCCCTGGGAAGGTCCCTCTGGGACCCCACCACCAGAGCAAAGGGGTCAGGGTGTCTGTTTCCTTCCCTCTTTTCTTTTTGTTAAATGTTTTTCTGGGACACCACTACTGGGTCCCAAGATGGCTGCCTACACTTCCTGGATGAAGTGTTGACAGTCAATCAGATCTCGGCACGAGATCGGAAGGGGTCGCGAATCCTTTGCATCCCTATTTATACTAATTTGTTTTCCACTTAAGTTCTCAAAAACTACTGAACTGATTTACACTAAAACAAATAAGATCGCTTTCTTGACCAGGGCCTACCTTTCTGCCCAATATGGTGTACTTGCGTCTAGTCGTTCTGGCGCTATTGCTGTTCAAATTTTTCCATGGAAAAATAAAGGGGGGTAAAGTGTTTTGGGATCCCCCTTTTTGTCATCCCATCTTGGACGGAGCAACCTGAAACTTTTCAGATAGCAGCTCAAGTGAGCAGGGATTTTCTTGGAAGATTTTGTGAAGATTTGTCAAGCGGTGCCAAAGTTATTAGAAAAACAAAAAACACTAGATAACTACTACATATATGTATATTAGCACCACAGTGGCTGTTTACGTAAATCGTTTAGATGAGTGCCATTTAAAAATTTACCGCGCTGTTGCTTGCGCCTTGGCGTGGTTAAGCATGCAGTACTTAGTACAATACATTTTAACCCACTAAATTAGATGGGTACAGTCACTCTTTCACAGATGCAGTCCATTAAGCAACACTTTATTAAGATCTACTTAGGTTGTCGGTTAACTGAGATGTGCGCTCTGGTCAAGAAGCAACCACAACCCTCGTCAGGGTAAGTGTGAGAAAGTAGCCTCTTTTTAGCATGGTTACCCCCATTGTTGGCCTGTTTGTCAGTGAGTTTGATTTTGTCACTGGGATCCTGCTAACCAGGACCCCAGTGCTTATGCTCTCTCCCCTTTAAATTTGGTTGTTGGATACTGTTAACACAGCGTTCCACTCACATTTGTCACATTGGTGCCCCCTTATAAGTCCCTAGTATATGGTACTTAGGTACCCAGGGCATTGGGGCTCCAGGGGTTCCCAATGGGCTGCAGCATTAATTTTGCCATGCACAGGGAGCCCATGCAAAGGCTTCTGCAGGACTGCCATTGCAGCCTGCGTGAAGTGGTGCATGCACCCTTTCACTGCCATTTACACTGCACCAGGTCACTTAGAAGTCACCTGTGTGTCAGGCCTTCCAACCCTTAAGGCTAGGTGCAAAGTACCTGTGTGCGAGGGCACCCCGGCACTAGCAGAGGTGCCCTTACATCATCCAGGACCATTTTTCCGGGCTTCGTGAGCGTGGGGTCGCCATTTTACACGGGCACTAGACATAGGTCAATAGCTATGTCCAGCTACACAATGCTAACTCCAAATATGGCTATATAAGGTGTCTAACAACTTGGAATTGTACCCCAATACTGATTCTAGTATTGGTTGTACAATTCCATGCACTCTGGGGGCTCCACATTGGACTTCAAGTACTGCCATATCAGCCTTCTGAGGTTTTCCAGGCAGCCCAAGCTGCTGCCACCTCACAGACCTGTTGCTTCCTGGCCTCAAGCAGCTTGAGCCCAGGAAGGCAGAACAAAGCATTTCCTTTGGGGCAGGGGTGTTCCACCCTCTCCCTTTGGAAATAGGCGTTACAGGCATGGGAGGCATAGCCTTCCAGAGCCTCTGGAAATGCTTTGAAGGGCACAGATGGTGCCCTCCTTGCAGAATCCAGTTTACACTGGTTTAGGGACCCCCAGTCCCTGCTCTCATGCGAAACTGGACAAAGAAAAGGGGAGTGGCCACTCCCCTGTCCATCAGTACCCCAGGGGTGGTGCACAGAGCTCCTCCAGAGTGTCCCAGGGTTTTGCCTTCTTGGATTCCAATGTGGTGGAACACTCTGCAAAGGTCTGAGTGGCCAGTGCCAGCAGGTGACGTCAAAGCCCTCCTCTGATAGGTGCTCACCTGTGTAGCTGACCAGTCCCCCTTTCAGGGCTATCTAGGGCCTCTACTCTGGGTGTTTCCTCAGATCCAGATTGCAAGACTCCAGCAAGAATCCTCTGCATCCTTTACTTTACCTTCTACAGATGAAACTGCATCTGGACCCTCCTGGAACTCTACAAACTGCAACAAAGAAGCAAAGATGACTTCTGCAACATTGTATCTTCAGCTCCTGCCAGCAACTGCAACTGTTTCCAGGTCGTGCTTCCTCCGAGGACTGACTGTCTTCAGCCTGCTCAATAAGAGCAAAGGAATCTCCCTTGAAGTGAAGGAGTCACTTCCCTGCTTCAGCTGTCACCTCTCTGCAGTGACAACTGAAAGATGCCTAACATTGGGATCCCATAGTTTACCGCACCCAATTACCACTGGTTTTGCTTTTTTCTCTGAACATTTTCCCTTCAATACATTTTACCAATTTTTCCTGATGAACGCTGTCACAGTAAAAATGTGAAGTATGGTAATTGAAGCACAACTATGAATTCTGATTCATGCATTAACTTAGATTTGTGTATGAACAATTTGTTTGAACTTTATTTGTCATTGTGTTAGAGCACAAAACAAAAAAGCACACAGCCCACAAACATGAAGAGCATTGAGTACATGACAATGTGGTATTGTATTGTAATTGCCAGTAAGCGACAGCAAGTACAGTACAACAGTGTATATAAGTCACAGAGTGGGAGGGCTAGGTGGGTGGTCAGGTACTCAGTGTAGTTCACAAAAACCATTGCAGGGCATGCATGCACCAAATGTTGTATAACTGGTGGAACCTACGTGAGGACATCACCTGTACATATCAATCTGGGGTCGTGTGTTGTAATGTCATCAGATAATCGCTATGCAGCAGCCAAATGTCTTTGAGGCAGGGAAATTAGGAGTTGAAACATAGCATAGCATTGGAACCCACATGGAATAGACTTCACTGATGGTAACGTAATATGTCAAGCTTTTTAGCCAAGCTATGTAATTCGGAAGACGTATGCTTCCCAATGAATGCAAATCTCCCGTTTAGCCATCAGTAATGCAATGGCAGTGAACCGGCAAACATACTTTGGTATATCTTGGACATACATAGCTCTGCAAGGCCAGGAGTGGGTCTGGTGAGAGGTCAATCTCAATCATTAAGGAGTGCTGGGAGAATATTGGTCACAAGAGTCACCAATATAACAGCATTATCATGTCAGGTGTGCAGAATCGGATGCTTCGATATGCCATTTAGGGCAGTTAGAGGATCTTGTGGGGTCAATTATTGCTAGTGAACTAGGTGTAATGTATGCTATTCCAAATAATTTATAATTTATAGGTTTGTGTCTGTGATTGGATGATACCAGGTGAGTTTGGCCTCAACAGTAATAGCAAATTTTGTTGGTCAGTGGCATCCAATATTGTTTTGCCATGTCTCTCTACATTTCCCATTCTGTAGTGGCAACAGAGCCCCACCTGCACAGTACAATTTGGAAAGGAACCTCCCTCCCTCTGCATCTACAATCACCAACATCAAGGCGGTGAAATCTGCAGGGGCCAGAAGATATGAGGGAACCTGGGCACACAGTATAAAATTGTCCACGTATGTGGCATTTATGAACTGAGCATCATCAGCATGTGACAGAACGTGACCATACGGAAAAGATGTCTAAATGCATGCAGGTTGTGGTGTGACAGAGTGTACTGAACTAGCTTCTCCAGTGTGATGGGGAGCCATTGGTTGGCCACCAAAGGTAGTGCAGGGGAATCAAGGAGAGCCCATTAGTAATCTAAAGATTTTGCTCCACTCCAGCTGGTGGTGGAGAGTGTTTGGATGTCTGCAGGGTCTAGTGGGATGCCCCTTTTGATTATGGAGTGCAGGAGAACTGGTCCTTCCTGATCTATTTCAAGTTTGGAATGTGGAAGGGGCACATCCACATGGTACCAGTGGAGAGCAAATTAACACTGCACTGCGAGCTAGTAGAGATGGGAATGTGAAATCCTAAAACCAGCACACTCAAAATCAAATCAAATCAAATCAATAATATTTATAAAGCACGCTTCTCACCCGTGAGGGTCTCAAGGCGCTAGTGGAGGGGGTTACTGATGCTCGAAGAGCCAGGTTTTGAGCTGCCTCCAGAATGTGAGGTGGTCCTGAGTGGTCCTGAGGTTGGTGGGGAGGGAGTTCCATGTCTTGGCCAACAGGTAGGAGAAGGATTTCCCACCTGCCGTTGTGCAGCGGATGCGAGGGATGGCGGCGAGTGCGAGGCTGGCGGAGCGAAGTTGACGGGTGGGCGTGTAGAAACTGAGGCAACGGTTGAGGTATTTGGGTCCCTTGTTGTGGAGGGCTTTGTGTGCGTGGGTGAGGAGCCTGAAGGTGATCATTTTGTTGATGGGTAGCCAGTGCAGGTGTCTCAGGTGGGCGGAGATGTGGCTGTTGCGGGGTATGTCAAGGATGAGGCGAGTGGAGGCGTTTTGTATTCGCTGAAGGCGTTTCTGGAGTTTTGCGGTGGTTCCTGCATATAGGGTGTTTCCGTAGTCCAGGCGGCTTGTAACGAGGGCGTGGGTCACAGTTTTTCTGGTGTCGGCGACGATCCAGCGGAAGATCTTTCGGAGCATGCGGAGAGTGAGGAAGCAGGAAGACGAGACGGCGTTGACTTGTTTGGTCATGGTGAGAAGCGGGTCCAGGATGAATCTGAGGTTGCGTGTGTGGTCTGAGGGGGTTGGTGCGGTTCCCAGGGCCGTGGGCCACCAAGAGTTGTCCCAGGTGGACGGGGTGTTTCCGAGGATGAGGACTTCCGTTTTGTCTGAGTTCAGTTTCAGACGGCTGAGTTTCATCCATTCTGCGACGTCTTTCATTCCATCCTGCAGGTTGGTCTTGGCGATGATAGGGTCCTTGGTGAGGGAAAGTATCAGCTGGGTGTCGTCGGCGTAGGAGATAATGTTGATGTTGTGTTTGCGTGCGATGTCGGCGAGGGGGCTCATGAAGACATTGAAGAGAGTCGGGCTGAGCGAGGAGCCCTGTGGGATGCCGCAGATGAGCTCGGTGGGGTCCGAGCGGAACGGCGGGAGGTAGACTCTTTGGGAGCGGTTAGAGAAGATAGAGGTGATCCAGTCCAGGGCCTGTCCTTGGATACCGGTGGAGCGGAGGCGGGATATTAGGGTTCGGTGGCAGACGGTGTCGAAAGCAGCCGAGAGGTCGAGGAGGATGAGGGCTGCTGTTTCTCCGTTGTCCATCAGAGTTCTGATGTCATCGGTGACTGCGATGAGGGCGGTTTCTGTGCTGTGGTTGGCTCGGAATCCGGACTGGGAGGGGTCGAGTAGGTTGTTGTCTTCAAGGAATTTGGTCAGTTGCTTGTTGACGGTCTTCTCGATGACTTTGGCAGGGAAGGGGAGGAGCGAGATAGGGCGGAAGTTCTTCAGGTCGCTGGGGTCCGCCTTAGGTTTCTTCAGGAGAGCGTTGACTTCCGCGTGTTTCCAGCTCTCGGGGAAGGTGACAGATGCAAACGAGCTGTTGATGATGGTCTGGAGATGGGGGGCGATGATGTCGTCCGCTTTGTTGAAGATGAAGTGGGGGCAGGGGTCCGAGGGGGCACCGGAGTGGATGGTGTTCATGGTAGTTTTGGTCTCTTCCGCACTGATGTATGTCCAGACGTTGAGGGTGATGGCTGGGGCTGTGGGTTCTGTGGTGGTTGGCTGGGTCTGAGGACTGAAGCTGTTGTGTAGGTCGGTGATCTTTCGATGGAAGAAGGTAGCAAGGGAGTTGCAGAGATCTTGTGAGGGCGTGATGGAGTTGGCGTTAGGATTGGAGAGCTCTTTGACGATGTTGAAAAGTTCTTTGCTGTTGTGAGTGTTCTTGTCCAGTCTGTCTTTGAAGGATGTTCTTTTGGTGGCACGGATCAGCTGATGGTGTGCGCGGGTGGCGTTTTTGAGGGCAGACATGTTTTCTACGGTGTGGTCTTTGCGCCCGGCTTTCTCGAGGGTACGGCAGTTTTTTTGGGATTCCTTGAGGGTGTCTGTGAACCATTGAGGTTTCCTGGCGTTGGTCTGTCTTGGGAGGCGTCTGAGGGGTGCGAGGTTGTCCGCGCAGTTGATGATCCATTGTGTGAGGCTGAGGGCTGCGTTGTTGGCGTCGGTGGAGATGGTAGGTTGGTTGTGGCTGAGAGTGGAGAGTACCTGTTCCGTGGAGATTGTGTTCCAATGTCTGCGTGGGATGGGTTGTGTGCGGAGGTGGAGAGTCTTGCGCCTGAAGGTGAAGTGGACACATCTGTGGTCGGTCCAGTGTATTACGGAGGAGTGGCAGAAGGATACGTGGTTGCTGGCGGAGAAGATGGGGTCAAGCGTGTGTCCGGCGATGTTGGTGGGGGTGTTCACCAGTTGCTTGAGACCGAGGTTGGCGAGGTTGTCGAGCAGGGTGGTGGTGTTGGTGTCGTTGTTCTGCTCCAGGTGGAAGTTGAGGTCTCTGAGGAAGATGTAGTCCGGCGTGGCTAGGGCGTGCGGGGAGATGAAGTCGGCGATGGATTCACTGAAGCGGGCGCGTGGTACAGGGGGTCTGTAGATGAGAGTTCCTCTGAGGGTGGTCCTGGGGTCGGTGTGGATCTGGAAGTGCATGTGTTCGGCGGCGAGGGGGGTGTCTTCAGTGGAGGTGGTGACGTTGATGGAGTCCTTGAATATGATGGCGATTCCTCCTCCGACTTGGTTGGTGCGGTTTCTCCTAGTGATCTTGTAGCCGTCGGGGATGGCTATGGCGATGTCAGGGGCCGAGGAGGCGTTCATCCAGGTCTCAGTGATGAAGGCGACGTCCGGTGGGGTGGAGTCCAGGAGGTCCCATAGTTCAATGGCGTGCTTGTGGACGTAGCGTGCGTTGATGAGGATGCATTTGAGGTGGTTATCAAAGGAGAGTAGTAGGGTGTCCCAGCCAATTCAGGGATGATGACCAGCCTAAATGAGTGCCAATAAGAGACTCCTCCAGGTAGCAAAAAAAGGCTTTAGTGAGTGGAATGGGTATGTTTAATAAGAGGTATAAAAAGGGAGGGCACACAACCGTTTAATGATTGCTATACGACCTGCCATGGTGAAGTCCCTGTTCTATTTGAGAGGTCAGTTTATGTATGACTTGTTCTCATTTGCAATGCAATTTAATACCCAAATACATCACTGGGTCATTACATCATGTCAGTAGGAACTCACATGGTGCAGGGGTGGCGGCAGCTGTAAGAGGTAATAATTCCTATTTATTCAAATTAATGTTTGGACCAGACAAGCTGCCGAATCTGATAAACTCCTGAAGAATCAGAGGTAAGTTACCCACTGCATGACGAACGAATAGCAAAAACACAACTGCTTATAGGGAGAGGAGCAGAGGCGAGGTTTGAAATGCCCCAATGAAGAAGTTTCTCCCGAAGACGCAACACCTGAGGGTCCGTAGCAATTCTGTAAAGTAGCAATGACAAGGGGCAGACCAGTCTGGCCCCTCTAGTTACAGCAAAGGGAGCTGTAAGGGATCTGTTGACCTGAATATGTGCCACTGGCTGGGGATATAAAATCATGACAAGTGACACAAACCCACACTTCTGTCCCAGGTTGAGGAGCGGTGCACGCAAAAAAGGCCACATCTCAGATCAAATGCCTTCTCTGCGTCTAAATGTGCCACTGCAGCAGGGACGCTCACAGAGATTCAATTCAGCACTGAAAAAATGGTGCACAAGTTCAAGGAGGTGGAACAGTGAGGAACAAGGCCTGATTGTATGGGGAAGATAATCTGGTCTATTAATAGTGATAACCAATTCGAAAAGACCATTGTGATTATTTTATTATCAAAGTTGTGCAATGATAAGGGGCAGTAGGAGCTGCAGCACTGCAGGTCCTGATCAGGTTTTAGCAACAGAGTATTCACCTCCTCCCAGAAGGTCTGGGGAAGAGCCCCAGAGCTGAGTGATTCTGCATAAATGGTCAGCAGGTGTGGGGCAAGGAGGTGCTTATAGGTTTCATAAAAGATCCCGGTGAGTCCATCCAGCCCAGGGGCCTTTGACCCATGAAGTGTGTCAATTGCCTGTACTATCTCCTTGCACTATATTGGCTCACTAAGAAACTGCCTCTGTACGTCAGTGATCCAGACCATTGCGATTCCCAAAAGTAATCCACCAGGTCAGCAGCGCCGCTATTCATAAGGGAAGCATGCAGGTGTGTATAATACTGGAGTACTGCATTAAGGATTTTGTCGTTGTCAGTCACACGCACCACACCAGACAACTGTTATGCTGGAATGTAATTGCTGCCTCTATGGCAGGTGAAGCAGCCTCACCACAGTGTGGCCTGGTCGCTCTCCCTCCCCATAACATCAGTCTCTGTCGTATTTCCCCAGGTGGTTTGCCACATGCTCAGCGAGATCGCGGTATTTAGCCAGTAGGGTGGCACGGTGATGTAAGTGTGGCTTGTGACAGTGCTGAATGTCTACTCGGTCCATATCTGTCAATTCATCTTCTGTACTACCCAATCTATTGCGTTAATCATACAAAATCCCAGCATGCTTAGAGATACACAACCTGCAGATGTAGGTTTTAAAGGCCTCTCACAGTGTGGTCTGTGAGGGGACAGAGCCCGCGTTTAGCTCAAAATATTCCAAGACAGAGGCATGGAGGTCAGCGTGGAACAGTTTGTCATGTAGAGCAGTGCATGGAAAGTGCCATTGACTTTCCAGGCTCCCCCACCGAAAGGTATCTTCAGCAAAAACTAGACTGGGGAATGATCAGAGAGTGTGAGGTGAGAGATCTTGTCCAACCATGGAGCAGCTGTCACTGAGATAAGTCACTAGTCTATATGGGGCAATGTGTCATATGCTGAGTAGGAAGTGTATGCAGAAGTTGTTGCATGACATAGCACCAGGAATCCTGGAGGATGTAAAAGCACAAAGATGATGAAGGACCCCAAGCGAACACAGCTTGCCAGTCAGCACAGTAGCCGTGGTGTCCAAATGGGGATTGTATGTCCTGGGGAGGAGGGTGGGGGAGTGAGTGTTGTGGATGGAGAGGGGGTGAGTGTGTGAATGCATGTGTGCAGGTGTGAGCGATTGAGAGCTTGAGTGCGACTGAGCGGATGGAAGGGGTGAATGTGTGTATGGTTGTGTATGTTTATGTAAGTTGACATTGAGGGGATGAGTGCTTGTGGGAGTGAATCGGGAGAGCAGGTGAGTGCACGTATGTGGTGCAGAGGGAGAGGGTGTGAATGTATGTATGAGATGCATGAGGAGGGGGTCCAAATGTATGTATGCAGTGCAGGGGAGAGAGGGGTGTGAATGCATGTATGAAGTGCAGGGGGAGGGGGATGCATGTATGTATATGGTGCAGGGGGATGGGAGAGTGAATGCCTGCATGTATGCAGTGCTTGTCAGTATGAAAGGGTGTGTATGTCATGTTTGCGTGGGTGAGTGGGGGTGTGTTTGTTTGTGTATAGAAGTGTGTGTGTGCATGTGTGCAGTTATGTGGACGCGTGTGCAAGTGTATCCTGATGATGACAGGAATGCTTATTCCTGTCGCCATGGTGCAAGACCACCAACTTTTTCTGGTGGTGCCACTGGCAGAAAATGCTGGCGGTCTCCCACCTCGTTAAACGACTAGCGGTATCAGCCAACTGTCATGCTAGCGGTGCTCACCTCCAGTCCGGCGGAATATGGTAATGTGGGGGGACGGATGGAGGCTAGTCGGTTTAGCTTTGGTCAAACCACCAAACTCCTAATTTGGCAGTATTCACCACCGGTCCGTCAGCGGTGACACCTCCACAGCTGCCCTGGCTGTCTTCGGACCTCAAGGGTCGTCATGAGGGCCTAAATTACAAGCACTTGTATTTTCTCTTGGTTGTAAAGGGGGGACGATCTATAGATATGGTTATGCTGGACAATACATATGCGCTTTCGACTAGTCTGTATATGCAGTTCAAACCACACATTATAGCTCTAGGAAAGGGCACAGAGATGAGGGTGCTACCCTTGGAAGGTGCAAAGCCAGTAATACAGGTATTTACAAGGTCTAAGAGTCCATCTAATCACCCCTAAACAGATTAAATGAAAAGAAACAATGTATGCATGCAGTGGTAAACCAAGACCCACAACACCAACAATACACCTTGCTTAAGGCAACAATTAACTGGGATCAGGAGGACAGCAGGCTACGAGGGCTTAGTCATTAATTAGACTCAAGTTTGGAACCTTAAACCAGAATGCAGTATTTTTGTTTAATCTCAGTTTAAATAGTGCTTGTGGTTATGAAAGACTTCAAAGAATTAAGAAAAAATTTTAAAAATAATATTGGACAAAGGTTTTTATAACTAGTTTCTATATATCCATCTCTGCATATCATTTCTTACATTTTGAATATATCTTTGTTGTTAGAAAGTGGAAAGGTACCTCTACTTTGTATTGGTGGGTGTAGCAGAGTCTGATAACAGACTTTGATCACTGTTGATCTCTCCCTAGACATATATCTCATTCTGTTTTGGATGGATACCTTGAAAGCAAACTGATCAGGCAATAAAAGACAAGACACCAAGGACAATAGCCAGCAAAGGCAAAATAAAATGTGTTATTTAAAATGATAACTTGTACTTGTGAGTGAGCTATGTGTTTAAACTTAACTGAGCTAGACTCTCAAGGGGGGGCTACACCTCCCAGACTGCTCTCTGGCCCCAGGAGGCGGTCATTTCCTTGCCACAGCTGCTCACACTCAACATTAACGAGCGCCATAAAGCGCCTGGGAGCGCTCCGCAGTGTGGGATGTGCTAAACTCTCAAGGAAGACTACACCCCCCAGACTGCTTTCTGGCCCCAGGAGGTGGCCATTTCCTTGCCACAGCTGCTCACACTCAACATCAACAAGCGATATAAAGCGCCTGAGAGCACTCCGCAGCGCGGGACTCATCAGACTCTCAAGGGGGGACTACACCTCCCAAACTGCTCTCTGGCCCCAGGAGGAGGCGATTTTCTTGCCACAGCTGCTCACACTCAACATCAAGGAGCGCCATAAAGCACCTGGGAGCACTCCGCAGCGCAACGCGGGACGTGTGCAGGGCGGACCCGGGTGAAGAGCAGGCCTGTCCACACCCTTCAGCGGCCGAAAGAGGCTGGGCTGGGCCACCCCTCTCACATCTGGAAAAAGCAGCATGAGTGCTAACTTCAAATATCCCTATCAACTCATAGCTGGAGGGTTTTTTCTGACTTACCCCCCCAAAGTTGTAACTGTCTAGTGCTTGAGAAGTGCATTTGGGGGAAAACGGTTGCTGAATAAATTGGCAGGATGGGCAGGAAGCTGACTCTGAAGAACGGTGAAGACTCAGTAGGAGGCCACCAAACTCAACATTAGGCTCCTTTCTAGCCCGAGCGGTTGGGGTAGTCTCAAAGGAGATAGATTTGGCAGAGAGACACCTTTCATTGGAAATGAGTGACTGGCAGCGAGCATCAGCCAATGATGAAGTTAATGAGCTTTCTGGTAATGCAGACCGTCGGCCTGTGGTACATCAAGTGGAATTGCTTAAATCACCCCTGGCAGCAGGTGGAAATAACGTTGTGGAGGATCCCCCAAAGAAAGGGCAAGGGGACTTTGTCTTACTCCCCTCCAGGCTGTAGTAGCCCTCCACTCAAGAGGAGAAAACCTCAGAGGAAACCTGTGAGAAAACCCAAAGTGGCACTTTTTGAAAATCGGAACTGCTCCAGTACCCAGGAAGGTACTCATGCCAGCCATTGTCAAGACCCCAGCTTTGAGAATCTCTTGGTAAAATTCAAGGGGCTGGTTGAGGCATGCCTGTTGCAAGTAAAGGAGAAATTGCAGGCCTTGGAAGAAGCAGTTTACCTGTTGTATTCCAGGGGGGGGGGGGGGGGGGCAGAACAGCACAAAAACGTTTGGGACTTTGGATCTTGAATGTTATGGCCCCATCCTGGAAAAGGAAACCCCACTGGACGAAAACCCAGCAATTCAGGGAAGTGTTACCCAGCAGTCCCCGCACCATCAAAATACAGGCAACCTTGTAAAGCATGTAAAGACGGCCCAGGAGAATTTGTGTAGAACTGCTGGTAAATCTAGTAGAAATGGTATTAGAGGGAGATCTGAGAGCTGGACTGGAGAGAATGCAGTGATGGTTTAGGAATGGAGGAGGGGTCAAAATGTACACAGTTGTAATGGTCTCCCACTCGCCCGTTTGGAGCTTTCACCTGACTGTGCCCCCTATGTGGGAATACTTACAAATGTTCCACTGTTAGCTCCGAGTGTACTGAACAGTTAAAGAACAAGACAGGACATTGGCTGAGTAAAAACTGTGATTTTAACTGCAAGGACATAACAGATATTTTATTTCTTAGAAGGATTTGGTGGGTAGGCCCCCTGGAAAAGGAAGGTCAAGGGGACTGTATTATAGTGAACTGTAGATACCCAAGTCTATCCCAACGTCTCCTCTTGTCACGATACACTGATCCCCAGGCGAGTGAAAAGATAAGTATAGCCCCTTTAGGCTTCTTTTATAGGCACATCCGGCCGTTAGATGGTTTCCGAGGCAGGGGCCTTCCCAAACTGCAGGAGGGTTGGCAACCACTTGGAGTGGAAAATAGATTTATTGTACTTTCGGACCTGGAGGAGAAAGATTGACAGTATGAGTGGGTGCATCCGTTTACACAGGGGGTAAAAGATAAGGTAGTTTTATTGAGGTCGCCTATTACAACCCCAGGTCCGGGAGGGTTGGGTGAGGTGTCTTCCCTGACTCGGCTAATCTCTTGGAATGTGGCAGGTTTTGACGCTAAGCTGCAAGCTGAAAGTTAATTTCTGGCTATACTTTTATTTTTCTTCAGGAACCCTGGACAGAAGGTGCTGCGGTATGGGATGGATTCCAAAGGTTTGCTGTTCCGGCTGAACGGGTGCCTGGTTGTCGCCCAAAAGGGGGTTTAGTCACCCTGGAGCGCATCTCTAAGATTGCTAGAGCGTTTCAGATTAATTGTAGGCATCAGGGTCTCCTCATCATTTGGGTGGTTTTCCCAAATAAGTATAACGTCCTTTTGGTAAACTGTTACAATGCAGTATGTGACTCTGGTAGCCAAATCAGGGCCCTTTTTCACGGTGTTGCAGATACTGAAGGGAAGGTTGGAGGCCTGTGGTATGCAATTCCATGCAATAGTATCTGGAGACTTTAATGCACAGATAGGGGTCTATTTTACTTTTGAAAATCCCTTTGAGCAGGATAATGGTATGCCTGCAACTGAGGATACACAGGATGCGAAGGGAAGGTCCCTTACTAAGGGGTTACAGAGCCTGGGTTTGCAGAATACTTTTGACCTAGAATTTGCATGTGAAAATCAGGTACTAACTTTCCTGGGGACAGGGACTGGGTCAATAATTGATTATATCTTTGTGTCCCCTTCAGTGAGAAATGTGGTCCAGCATGGAGAGGTGAAAAGGCAGTACTTTAGTGATCACAACCCACTCATGGTCTCCCTAAACTTTACATGCAACATGTGCACATCAGTGATTGGTGGGCTGGTAGGTTTGGGAATAAAGGATCAGGGCAGGAGAATTGGTTGGAGATAGGTGAGCATCCTATTGGTGGTGAAGAGGGTGGTGAGCCAAAATATAAATCTGATAATAGGGATTCTTTTGGCTGAATCCCCCTCACCTGGGGAAGTGATTGATGTTGCAAATAAAGTAAATGACACCATCAAGGAATTCATGAACAAAAATAAAGAGACCATTCCTAATCATGAACAAAAATAAAGAGACCATTCCTAAGCATCATGGAGAATTGTTTAGCAAACTCTGTTATGTGGCGAGGAAAACCTTGAAGAGGGCATTGAAGACACAACCCAGGGATAACCCTAGGGGAGTAGTGTATGGGCTCAGTATAAATCTGCTCTGAAGGAAAGAAAACACCATCTCAAGGAGCAGGCTTGGGAGGATTTGGAGCGTGAGTCATGCACTAAAAACTTGAGCCTGTTCTGAAAGATAGTTAACAGGGGTATCTTTGAGACAGAAATATCCGTCCAGCATATTTGTGGTTGCATATGGTCCCGGGTGTGCTGGTGTGTTGGGGGTTGGGGTCCTTCTTAAAAGGAGCTATAAGTTGGCAGAACTGTGTAAATTCTTCTTAATTATTAAATATTTTTATTTTTTGAATTTTGACTGTAAATGAAAGTGAAAGTTTTTAAGATTTCAAATATGTGAGCTTTTATTCTTTTTTAAATGTTGTGTATTTTATATGTTATATATGTATGTGATTTATAGTTAATATTATATAACCTAATAAAGAAATGGATGAAGAATTGGAAGCTTAACCATATACTTTTGAGTAACTTTATTATTTTCTGGTAGTTAACAAAACTTGAGTGTTACGTTACTCATAAGTGCAGACATGCATGCCTCAAACCCCTGAAAAAAAGGTGCAAAGTTAGATTTACAAGGGGAAGTTACTACTGCCAAGAATAAACACTATTCAGTCCAGCATCACATATGATCAACCACTGATACTGCAACACTCTCCTATAGAAAATAATGGAGGCGCAAAAACCCAATCATATTCACTAACTGGACAGTCACTACAGCAAAATATGGATCCAAGACGGTAGTACATTACCCTTTTTCCAAGCTTAATAAACTTAGGGCCAGATGTAGCAAGATACGCTTTTGCGATTCTGAAATTGCGATTCGCTGCGACTCGCAATTTCCGAGTCGCAAAAGCATACGCAGAATGGTGTCTCAGACACCCTCTGCGAATCGCTATGGGGTCGCAAAGACCCATCTCATTAATATTAATGAGGTTGGTCGCATTTTGCGACCCCACAGCGATTCCCTGCACTCACAGGATGGTGGCCTGCTGAAGACAGCAGACCTCCATGTCTGTGACTGCTTTTTAAATAAAGCAGTTTTTTTTTTTTTCCTTAAAGGAAAACGAGTTGCAAAATAAAAAAAATACCGAAACCATTTGGTTTCATTTTCTCAGTGTAGGCAGTGGTCCATTGGACCACTGCCTGCTCTGAAAAAACATTCTGGGCAACATTCACAAAGGGGAAGGGGTCCCATAGGGACCCCTTCCCTTTTGCAAATGGGTTACCACCAGTGTGACACTGGTGGTAACTGCAAATTGCTTTGCGACCGCAACTGCAGCAGTTTGCACCATGCAAAATGCGTTCTACATCTGGCCCTTAAAGAATAGGGAAATATAAAACAGCTTAAACTCAAAAAATTGGTAAAAGTGTTTATTATTGTAAATTAATTTTATTATATTTATTGTAAACATATAAACGAAAAAAGCTAGAGCTTTATGAACTTAAAACTGAATTATACCTTTAATGCTAATATGATAGACAAACAATTTTGCTAAAGTTTAAATTAATATTAGGTTATAATTATTTGTTTTTAAACTGTTGCAGGTAATTTCATTTGAAAATGATTTCCTAGGGCGGTTTACTTACCTAACTTCAATAATTTCTATGATAGGTTGTTGCAGTACCAGTTGTTGCAGTACCAGTGGTATGAAGCATGTGGTGCTGGACTTACTTCCGCTCCGGGCTGGAGTAATTCACTACTGTTTTGATTCACTTTTTTACTCTAGTAACCTAAAAACTACAGTTTGTGAAAACGAATGGCCTTTCCCTTTTGTTGTGGGTGCAGGTCTCTCCCTAAATCCACCCTTACTTCTCCTAAATCTTCTTCCCTTTAAGTGTTCCACATGTCCACAAGTCAGTCTTTTCTGCCCCTTTTGCATTTACTTCAAAAACATATATTGGCGTGTGCGGAGATGTCCACAAGGAAAAAAAAAATTAGAAGTGTCCTCCACATTCAAGTTTGTGAGTAGCATTTTGTACTATGTTAGTAGTACTCTTGTAGTACTTTAACGTACTACAAATTGCAGTTGACACTTGGTAAAGATGGCATTAAACAGACAAAATTAAAGGTTATTGGATTGTATTTTAAGGATCACTGTAATGAACTATAAATGATGTTCCCTTTGCGCAGCGATATTGTGAAGAGAGGATGGCAACATGCCTTTATTGTCATCTTCTCGCTCTTCTTTTATTGGTTATAGATTAGTCTGCAAATCGCGCATATATTCAACGTATGATTGTTTCCAAATGGCATGCTAAAAGTCCTAAAACGTTTGCGTCAGTTTCGATAATCGCGACATTTTGCCGAGCTTGATATGTTTTTTGTTTTTATTATAACTGAGTCAACTCCATTTAGAGCTATCATCGTTCACTGATAGCATTTAACAAAATGTCTTGCTGTTAATCGGTAGGCAAGGAACAACTGTTGGCAGGAGGCGTGACAGATCTTTACTACAGACTGCTACAATGGTAATGAGACAATTTGGGCAAAATGTCCTAATTACCATCCTAATTGAATTCGTACTATGGCGACTGCAATCTAGGAGTCACTCTGCTCAGAAACAAATCAGTTTTAGGGTCACTTGCCACATGACCGCCATTAGAGAAGAAAAGGATTTTTACAAGCAGACTACAACCGTAAGAACATAACAACGTACAACTAATGAAACTCCACATTTTTAAAACATGTGAATGTTGGAGTATGTTTTTCAAAAGAGGTATTAACGTGAAAAGCTTGCAATATATTGTGTGATGAAGCTGCATAGAAAATGTGTTAACATAGAAAATAATGCACACGTTTGAAATGTGCCCACAGAGAGTGGCTACCAATGTATACGAAGACTATTGACGCTTATTAATGATGAATTAATTATGTACTAATGTTTTGAATTTGTATTAGCATATCATAATTAGAGTTATGTATTAGAAGTTTGCTTATTAAATTTGAAGGCCTTAGCTTAGTGAAGGTCTGGGCCTAGTTGCCTGGTCTCGTATTAAACTGCATTTTCTAAATGTGCAATGTGCTGTTTTCCTGAAGGACACGAAGCTGTACTTTCCAGAAGTTATGTGTGTTTAGCCTTAGTAAATTCTTTTCTTTCTCATGGGACTCGACTTGCTCAAGGAGACATTCTTGCCGAATGCAACAAGGTAATTCTCAAGAGGTCCAAGGCTGCCTGGAGTAGAGGAAAACAATGGAACCACTGACTGGAGCGTAAAGAGTAACTTTTCTTACCTGACATTCTAACTGATGAAGACGTCAATAACATAAACCAATCAGCGACACGAGAACTGTGGGTTGTGGAAAATTCTGGTAAAATGTGTGGAGAAATATTGGATAGAGATAATGATGCACCAAGTATTATCCAATGAGGAATTCTGAGCTAATTAGGTAGATATGATTTAACGGAGTGACCCGAGGGGAGAGGGAGAGAAATTCCTTTTGAGATGCAGAGAGACAGCGACTTCACTTTTGCTTGTCCTTTATCTTCTAAACCGTCCTCGACCTATTCCTTACCCGATACTTACTTCACCTCCATTTGAGGGAAGAGTCCTAATCCTTAGCTATGCCATATTGAGACTTTGCCCCGTCCTTTCTCTGCTGGTGGCGAATCAACTGATGTCCTGAGGACGAAGACTGAAACTGTTTGCTGAGCCGTTGGACTGGTAACTATCTGATGCAGAAATTGTAATTGTCTGTTTGCCTTTTCTTTCTAGGTACCAACTGCTATTTCTATAGGGGCCATAGTTAGATTAAAGTAAGCTGAACAGGAGAAACCAGCTGTAAGAACACGATGTAAGTTGAACAAAAACGTTGTTTATTTCTCCATGCCTCAGCTACATTTTGAAATAGATATGTTCAAAATATCACCCCAGCGCTGTGCCGCCGATCTCTGCCTTTCCGCTCCACCAACTGCCGTCTTCTCGACGTCCTGAATACCTCGCGCCCACACACGCGTCAGGAATTGAGAAAACGGCTTGTTCGAGCAGCTCCGCCGCACGTGCAATAAACTAGAAGAATTCTAGTTGCACGCGCGGAAAACACTACATTTAGTTTTCTCTTTTTTTATATATATATTTTTTTTAACCAATCAAAACCAACGCTCCCATGAAAACAAACCATAAACATTTACCCCATTACCTTATCATAAAACACTGAAAAACAAACATAAAAAAACATCGGATATACTTATACACATTTCGCTAGACATTTCTAAATATAGGTAAAGATACATTTTACGCTTTACATTTCCAAAAATCACATTTTGAATTTCTTGAAAGATATTAAAACTTGAGCAATCCTGGAAAATTCACTTAACGGTACCTCATCTGCAATTTGTGGACTCTGCAACTTTTCCTAATAGGCAACAGTTCGGAGCAAGCATCCCCTACCTTTGGATTTAATGGTTCAACCACACCAGGTTTTTGTACAATCGAGGACTTTTTCTCCCTCCATTCTGCTCCAACGGGTCACTAAGTGACAAAGGAACATCTCTTGGTAAAACTTTTACCACTTTTCCCACATTTCACTAATTACGCCCACCAACCCGAACAGCATTACCACACACTTTGTCAACTCTCAAAGGTTCAGAAAACTTTGAGTCACCTTTCTTTACAAAACTAGATAGTTTGATCCGCACTAAATCTCCAACCGTAAACCGTAACTCTTTTACACTCCTTTTCTTGTCATAGTAAGTTTTTTGTCTCTCTTGAGCTTTCCTCATACCCAAACGAACCTTGACATCAATGTGTTCTTTACACATAGAATGTTTGAAAAATTTTGACAACCAAGCTGGTCTAAATAATGTGGCCGGTTTCCTCCCTTTCAGCGCTTCAAACGGAGACACCCCCGTGCTAGTATGGGGCGTTGTTCTGTAGAACCAGAGCATACTCTTTACAGCTGCATCCACCACACACCCATTAGCTAAAGCCCACTGGACACATTCACCAACAACTCTATTGAAGCGCTCAACCAAACCATTCATTTGTGGTTGGTAAAGCGAACTTTTCAAATGTTTGACAGCACAATCATTCAGAAACCGGTCAACCTCATTTGAAACAAATTGGACTCCATTATCAGATACAAGTTCCTTGGGAAATCCTTCTTCCAAAAATATATCTTTCAGAAAGGACACAACTGATGAGGAGTCAGCATGACCTACAAACTTCACATGCGGCCACTTTGAAAAGTAGTCAATTGCAACATAAGCGAAACGCAATTTAGATGGAAGTGAGTTGAACGGCCCTAACAAATCAATACCGATCTTTTCCCAGGGACCTGACGGACATTCAATGGGCTTAAGCGGAGGCGTTGATGTCTTGAGAGACTTATCACTATTGGAACAGATGTGACAATCTTTGACTAATGTTTCAATGTCTCTGTCCATTTGCGGCCACCAATAGTATTCTCTCACTCTCTTTTTTGTAAGAGTAGCACCCAAATGACCTTCATGTGCTTTTTCCAAAATAATAGATCTTATAGTTTCTGGAGGTACAATTTTATAATTTCTCAGTAACACCCCATCCTCAATCGACAGCTCATCAGAAATCTTAAAAAATGGTTGAAAACTAAAATCCAAATTTTTCTCATGTGGCCACCCTTCCTCTACATACTTCACGACTTTAGTGAGTACAGAATCATTTGTCGATGCTTCCTTCCAGCACTTTTCGGAAAATGACCCAGTACGTTTTAATTCGATGGCTGCAATGAAACAATTTTCATCCTGAATATCCTCTTTCCCACCAGCATCTTCAGTAATGGGATACCTAGAGAGGTAATCTGCTCTCACATTCCTTCCTCCAGAAATGTGCACAATGAAAAAATCAAATTGTAACAATCTGGCTGCAAATCTTGCAATTCTTGGTGTGCTACTCCTGATGTTAGTACCATTCAAAATAGGAACTAAGGGTTTATGGTCTGTCTGAAGTAAAAAATATCTTCCTCACAGATAAGGTTTAAACTTTTCTATACCCCACTAACATGCTAATAATTCTTTTTCTATTACAGAATAGTGTAATTCATTTGGTCTGAGAACCCTTGACGCAAATCCAATAGTATGCTCCAGATTTTCACTGATTTGCGTCAAAACAGCTCCAACCCCAAACTTGCTGGCATCCACAGTCAAACAACACTCCAAATTATGATCATAGGATCGTAACACACCAACACCACCCAATCTTTGCTTAATGTCATTAAAGTCTTTCCGCACATTTAGCATCCTAGACAAACTCTGTTTTTGTTTTGAGTCGATTCGAAATAGGTCTGATTATGGTCGCAAAATTCTCAATAAACCTAGAATAGAATACACAAAGTCCCAAAAAAGATTTTACACCAATTTTGTACTGAGGTGCAGGTGCTTTCACAATTGCTTCTACCAAACCTGGTCTGGGATAAACACCTTCTGCAGTCAAGACATGTCCCAAATATTCAACAGACGTTTGGAGAAACTGACATTTTACTCTTTTCAACACAATTCCGGCATTATTGAACCTTCTCAGTACTTGCATTAAAATCTCACCATGTTCACGTCGATCAGCAGCATGGATCAGAACATCATCCTGGAACACACACACCTTCCTTATATCCTTGAGGAGCGTAGACATTATCCTCTGAAACACTGACGCTGCCGACGCCAGTCCGAACGGCATGCGACAATATTGGTACGTCCCCCACGGGGAAACAAAAGCAGTGAAGTGACGAGAATCTGGTGTCAATTCTACCTGGTGATAAGCAGCAGCTAGGTCAAGTTTTTTAAAGAGTTTAGCTCCAGTAATGCAAGAGAGCATCTCGCTGATCTTTGGCAGAGGATGGGAGTCCACCCAAATCTCTCTGTTAAGAGCCCTCAAGTCAACACATACTCTTAGTTCACCATTTTTTTTCTTTGCAACAACTAAAGGTGACAACCATAACGAAGAATCAACCGGTTCAATGATTCCCTTCATTCGTAAACTTTCCAACTCTTTCTCTAATTTGTCCCTGACACTAAATGGTACACCTCTCAACTTATGCTTTATTGGAACAGCATTGTCTTTGACTTTTATTTTATGTGTAAATCCTCTAATTCTACCCAATTCGCCTGAAAAGACTTTAGGAAATTCATTAAGCAGATTTTCAATATCGGCATAATCTCTTATAACAGTTACCTGATCACCTGTACCTGGACGCAGTACCATGCCAAACAACCCTTGATGGAACCACCCCAAAATGTTCAATCCTTTTACAGCAACATACACTTTCCCAAAAATGCGTCGTCCTTTGAAAATCAAAACATCTTCAAAGAACCCCACTAAATCAATTCTCCTACCTTCGTACGACACAGGTGACCTGTCTGGTGGAAACAATTTTCGTGTTCCCCAATTTTGTTCAAATACCTCCTGAGTTATCATAGTGATTCTGGCGCCAGAATCAGCTAACAAGTTTAAATGTTTATCACCAATCTGTATTAAAATGTAAGGATCAACACAGTGATCAGGATTTCCACTTTTTATGTCATGGTCACCCACAGCCAAGATCATATCTTGCATTTCATTCATCTACTCACTCATTTTGTCATCACCATCACCAGTGACAACAGTGACCTTAGTATTGTCACTTTTGCTACTTTGACACACATGTCCTGTTTTACCACATAATCTGCACTGAACATGTTTTGCTGGGCAGATTTTTCCTGCTTTTAGATGTGAAGGATAACCACACCTAAAGAATATGTTAGATTGTTTGAAAAAACTATTGTGTTTGGCCACCACTCCTTTGCTGGAAGACGTAATGTTCATCTTGGGTCTGTCATCAGACTTCTGGACTGCATTAATCTGTTCAACTTATGCACGTTCTAATTCCTTGGCCGATTTGATCGCAGTTTCAATACTTTTCGCAATTCTGATTGAATCCAATAAAGACGGATCTCCCAAGGACAACAACTTTTGTTTGATGGACTTATCCGAACTGTGACAAATGAATTGGTCACAGAATACCTGATCAGTAAATGTTTCGAACCGACAATCTGAAGCAAGTTTCCTCAATGCAGATATATATGTATTGACGTCCTCTCAACTTTTCTGTTCCCTTTTGAAAAACTTATGTCTCGCTATAACCAAACTGGGAGGTGTATCAAATCTGGTAACAAGTTTCTTAAGAGCTTCTTCAAATTCGTCCAGCTCTTCGCCTTCTTCCAGCTGAAGATCAGGTAAGTGTTTAAACACAGATCTTCCTTCGAACCCTAAAGAATGCAACAAGAAACATTTTTTCCTTTCAGGTCTGAACCTTGACGCTCCGATAGCTCCTAAGTACGTTTCAAAAGCATCAGACCACTGTTTCCATGGTATAACCGGCTCTCCAGGCGTCTCCAAAAATGGTGGTGGAGGGTTAATGGATTGCATGACAGCTGGATGGGCGTTTAGACAGTGTAAAAACAATAAAGTAAAGACTTTACTAACTTACTAGTTTCGCGTACGTGTATACTTTGAGAAAAATATAAAGTCCTTGTTTAAAATTGCCGCTTAAAGATGGCTGCCACGTTCCCTTAATGACTTAGGCTTCTTGTAGATACACCCCTTTGACTAGAGGGTCATGGGAAACACATCAGGAAGTTCCAGTTAAGTTTCCGGTAATTAACCTTTGATCCACCAGGACTAAAGATTAAAAAAAACAGCAGGCATGTGTGGGTTACTGAGTTCCATAAAATAGTCTGGGGTGATACAGCTCGTCCCCACATAAAGTAAGCTGAACAGGAGAAACCAGCTGTAAGAATGCGATGTAAGTTGAACAAAAACATTGTTTATTTCTCCATGCCTCAGCTACATTTTGAAATACATATGTTCAAAATAACACCCCAGCGCTGCGCCGCCGATCTCTGCCTTTCCGCTCCACCAACTGCCGTCTTCTCGACGTCCTGAATACCTCGCGCCCACACACAAGTCAGGAATCGAGAAAACGTCTCGTATGAGCAGCTCCGCCGCGCGTGCAATAAACTAGAAGAATTCTAGTTGCACGCGCGGAAAACACTACTTAGATGTTTTCTAAATTCGTGTTTTTGCTAAATTGTTTTGCATGAAGCCCAACATGCTGATGCTAATTCGAGGTTAGTTAAGGTGTTCACAAATATCTTACGCAAGTAGACAAATGACTGAATTCTTGCTTTGTTGAATCATGTACTAATGAGACTCTGCTAAATTGATACATATTAATGATGTGCTTAATACTAAATGATCATAATCTATGCATTGATTAAGTTGGGTTCTGATTGCCAAATAATAGTTGTTTTGACGAGCTTGTTGCTATTGAGATTAATAAATATGATAATAGATTGTAACAAATAGGGAAATAAATATCCTAACACTTAACTAAACTGGCGTGGTTATTCATGACTGAAAGGGCATGGTGTGTTCAACTTATTGATTCTTATTAAATGTTGTTGATTAGTTTGTTGATTAGTTACTGAAATTGTTGATTGGGTTATCGATCCATTGATCCGTGATGCCAAAAAGATATCTCATCCTGGGAAGTCCCCGAACGTGCTCCAAAGGTTCATCGACGTAGGCGCGTCTCCTTGTAAGTATACTTATCAAGGCTCTGACGCACTAACAGTTTTTGGTAGCAGTGCGGATGGTTTGGCCCTTTGGGGCCCCAGGGCGAGGGACCACGGTTTGCTAGAGTTGGTGAAAATTGAATTTGGGAAAAATTTTCTTTTTCGATGATGCAAATTGGAGAGATGATGTGCCCCTCAGTCCCAAATTACTTTCCCGGAATCTCGGAGGTTGCCGAAGGAAGTTTGAGTATGTTCTTGGTGTTCAAGTGATAGTGTGGATGAAGTAGGGTTTGCGCTTGCACAGCTTATGCATACCGCAGGTGAATTGTGAAGTTTGTGAAGATTTAGGCCAGGTGATGATGTTTTAGTAGGAGTGTGCGTACTCCACAGTATGAGAGTAGGGAAACCGGCAAACTTCATGTGAGCGTGGCACCTTGTGCGCAAAAATTGTCCACATGGTTGTTGATGATGTACGGGCCCTGCATGGTCTAAGACTCCGGAGTATATCGATAAGTTTATGAGACACTTGGTGTATGATGTAAGTTGCGCGGTTTAATAGGTCGATGGTGAAATCGACGAGTCGAGAATGAGTCAAAGTGAGTGAACGAAAACTTTGATGGAGATTTGGTGAGTTCTAAAGTGCACTAGAACAATAATCCATTGACAAGTCAAGAGTAAAATTTGCGGGTCAAATTTTGCTTGCAAGTGTGGGATCTGAGAAGGAGAGAGTAGCTGCCGAGGCTAAGCGAAATCTCTGTAAAGTTCTTAAGCGAATGTGTTACCCTTTCCTGTAGTATACTGGAAAATTTGGGTTTTTTGTTGGTGCTCGCAATATATTGCATGAGTTTGTGTGTGAATTTGAGAGTGGGAGGACAAACCACAAGACTTTGTCAGCTGCAGTGTGTGAGTGTGACGTCATTGGAGCTGCGCTGGGATAGGTTAGTTAGTGAGAAGGGTTGCGGACGGATTGGCAGCCGTCTGTGAGAGGCAATTGGTTGAGAAGGTAGGCGAAGAAAGTTCTGGGAATTAAAGTCACAACCTGATTTGATTGTGAACAAAATAAAAGACGCAAAAATTAAATTTTTCAAGGCTTTAAAGAGCGCTTTGAGGGGAAATGTATATATTACCGCGAATGTAGGGGAAGTTACACCACCGGAGGACACACCGGCTTATGCTGTAATGGAGGAAAAGGGTGTTGCGCCATGTCTTTTGCTAAAGCAATTGTGCAAAGTGACAGAGAAAGAAGGGTATTTGGCATTTCCGGAGAATGGAACGTTCAATATAAGAATTTTTGGAAAATTTGCAGAGGGCTCTAAATGAGCTAAAGCCACCTCCGAGGCCAGCGCAGTTTGAGGCATTAGCAATTTGGGAACTGATGGCAATACGACAACAGCAACAGAAATTTGAGAGGAGAATGAGGAAAGCAGAAAAGACACTAGTGGAGGCTAGGTGGGACAGTGCACAGAGAGTTTGGAGGAGAGAAACAATAGATGGAGTCAGGCTGTTTCCAGCAATAGCTCAAGAAGATGAAGATAAATGGGGGAAAGCATTTGTAAGACCGTCAAAAATCCTTCCAAAGACAAAGAGGGTAGGAAGCCCTAGTCAGAGTTAGGTGACTCGGACCATGACGAGTTCCTTAATCAGTTGCTAAATGACCGAGCACCACCATATGCGATAGACGACCATAGACCCAGTACTAGTACATGTCCTGCAGGTTTGATTCAAAACAAGGAGGCAACAAGCCCGATATAGGCTAGTCCTGTCTCAACACCAGTTCCAGTGCAGAGTAGTTTTAGCGGGTCCACTGCTCAAGGTATGCAATCTCAGCTGCAACCACCACAGGTTCAGAGACTTTACCCTGATGTCCCAATCTTAGAGACTACAACAAATCTGATGGTGCAGACAGAGCCGGCATATTCAAGACCAAAGCTGATTCAGATTGATCCCACTCCACCCCTACTGCCTCAGGTACAGCAGCAAATGATTCCGAGTTATACTACGGTCACAGGATCGCAGCCAGCCATGGCACCAATAATGAACCAGAACATGGGAGTTAATACCCCACAGGTTTTGGGAAACAGACAGACGTCAGCCGCCATATCCTTGCCCATTACAGTTGGTCCACCAGTACCGTTGTATGCGCAGGCGAAGCCTAGTGTGTGCGATCAAGGGATAATGGCTCAAGAGATGACAAGAGGAGGGTTCGTAGGGAGCTCTCAAGGTATGACTTCAGTGGAACCAACATTTGAAGGATCTAGGGGCCATGTGTACGAAGCTTTTTCCCATAGATACAGAATGGGTAAAATCCTTTGGTACATCTGGCCCTAGGTCCCTGTTAGACTTCAGTTCGATTGGGGCTCCTCCAGAGGCCATGAGACAGACAGGTTCGAGACTGTTAACTCAGCAGATCTCGAATGCGAATATACCGGAGACACCTTTAGCGCCGGCTGTGAATATGTCCTTACAAGCGTTAACAGCACAACAGTTGAACGACTGGTTAGACAAGCTTAATACTCCACAGAGTACTCCTGCAGCAACAGGGAGAACGGAAGGAGAAGAGTACCTGAATTTTGTGAGGTTGGGCATGGAGGCCAATGAACTTGTTGAAGGGAGCATGGGAGTGGACAGGTTAGAGTCATACACGGAAGCTGAATTGAGATATTTGTGTCCAAAGATAACCAAAGAAGTGAGCAGGGTGCACCAGAGGTTGGCAAATTTGGCAGATAAATACGGAATAGATTTAGTACATACCAAACATCTGAAGAGGAGTTCTAGGTTAGATTTCGAGCCTGAGGATTTTGAACACATAAGGTCTACTGGGATAAAGGCACACCTTAAAGAGATATTGAAGAGTGCACAAGTTTGGGGAGCCTTAGAGAAGTGGGAAGGCAGATGGGCGGAGAAAAGAGATAAGAGGAAAAGTGATTGCATAGAGCAGCGGGCAAAGGCATTACCGGATACCGGTGCGGTAAAGATGTTACCAATGAGAGAGACTGCCGGAGGGGTTCTTGTCCATGTGCTGTGGACTATAGGTGATATTCTGTCATTTACGAATGACTTTCCCAGGCTGAGGGAGAAGCCAATAGAGTGGTATCAGCAGACAGACAGGTTTGTGAAACTTGCTAAATGCCTTTGGGAGGACCTGAATACTCTCTTTGAGATCATAGTCCCAGCTGATTTGTGGCTTGAGTGCAAGAGGGGTGTGGTTTGGCCGACCGAGGAACTGGCAAGGGACAGAATCACAGGAGCACTGTCTCCTGAGGTGATGAAGTATTACTATAAGGTGATTGAGTTTCTGAAATCGAGGGTTTCGCCAAAGAATATTGATTGGCAAAAGATTGATTGGACGGCCCAGGAACCCATGGAGTCGATACATGCCTATTATGAGAGGCTGTTGAAGGAGTTCAAGCACTACAGTGGTACAGAGGTTGTTGAGGCGAAGGACATGAATCACCTTGTGTTTCAATTTGTTGAAGGGTTGATACCTGTGATTAGCCAAATGATTAAGAGTCACTTGATTTGCTGGCAAGCAAAGCCGATTGACGAGGTGTTGCAGTATGCGAAGTACTGTAGTGATGAGATTGAGTTGAAGCAGAGAAAGTTGAAAGAGAAAGCGATGGTGATGCAAATTAAGGCAGAACAGTCAGGGATGCAGGGAGGTTGTTTACAGCAGATGGTGCAACAGCCACAAGGAAACGGGATGTTTCAGTCGCAAGTGAGAGGCAGAGGTCGCTGAGGTTTTGTGAACCAAAGTCCAGATTTGAACACCGTAGTAGTTCAAAATGATGTGCAGGGGATGAAGAAGATGTTACCTTGTCATGCTTGCGGGGTCGTTGGACATTGGAAGGGGGCGTGCCCGATGATGGTGCAGGAGGGTGTTGTTCAACAAAGCAATTATGTCAGCTCATTTCAGAATGTGAAGGAACCGAGGCTGAGAGGTCCTAATCCGAACTTTCAGAATAATATGAATCAGATGCAGGGTTTTCAACCCATGCAGCAGGTGCAGATGCCACGTATACAGCCGATGCTGTTACAACAAATGCAACAGCAGGTTCCCATGGTACCTAGACAGCAAATGCAAGTGCCTTTAGTGCCAATGGAACAGCAACAGGTGATGCTTCCTCAACAGGTCACAGGTCAAAGGATGAGTCAAAATAACACAGTGCAACAGTTGCCATTGCGTGGTGAGAATGGAATAAACTATGAATGGTCGGATGAGAGTTCAGATAGTGAGGAGTGTAGGCTTGCAGCGTCCTTGGAGGTAGTTCAGAAAGGGCCCTGTGTTCAGGGGAAGGTGATGGGTCACAAGGTTTCATTCTTGGTCGACACAGGAGCTACACACTCTACAGTCAGAAGTACAGAGGTTCTGAAGCTGCCTCTTTCAGGACATACAGTTAAGGTAGTGGGAGTAGCAAACCAACTCTTGACTAACCCAATCACAGATTCGGTTCAGGTAGAGCTTGGTACTTTCCAGGGATTGCACAGATTTGTGGTTTGCGATTCAAGTCCTGTGTCCCTACTGGGAAGAGACTTACTGTGTAAGACAAGGTGTTCAATAACCTGTTACAATGAGGGAATTGAGGTTCAGACAAACAGTGATGATGAAGGAGAAGAGGAGCAGGTTTCAGAGCCTTAAACCGAGACTACAGACGAGGAGTATCCTCTGAATAACTTCTTCCCGATGTTCACAGTGGCTGATCTCCTGGCAGACTTGCAAGGGACAGTCCAAGAGAAAGTGTGGGACTTGACAGGGAAAGAAGAAGGACTGAGAAAAGGAGTAGAACCAGTTAGAGTTAGTGTGAAGCCAAATGCTGTGTTTCCCTAGGTACCGCAGTATCATATGGCGCAGGATGTCCTTATAAAGGTTGCACAATTAATTGCAGACTTTGTGAAACAAGGAGTCTTGAAGGAAGTGATGAGCAGTCCATGTAATTCACCAATAATGGAACTGAGAAAGCCCTGTGGGAAGTTTCAGATTGTCCAAGATTTGAAAAATATCAACGACATAGTAGTGAAATGCTTCCCAGTGGTGCCAAATCCAGGTGTGATTATGTTTCAGATTCCATGGCATGCAGAATGGTTCACATTAATTGACTTGTCCCAAGCATTCTTTTCTGTGCCTCTTCATGAGGATAGCCAGTTTCTCTTCAGTATTACATTCCTGGACAAGGTTTACAGTTGGTGTCGAATTCCCCAAGGGTTTTCGGAATCACCTTCCATATTCAATCAAATACTGAAGAAGGATTTGGAGCCGTTGGAATTGCCTTTTCAATCGACTCTAGTGCAGTAAATTGATGACCTGTTGATCGCTTATAAAACAAGGGATGAGTGCAAGTATGATTTGATTGCCTTACTGAATCACCTAGGGAAGAACGGACACAAGGTGTCCCCCAAGAAATTGCAATATTGCCAGAAAGAGGTGAAGTATTTGGGTCAACAAATTGAGAAAGGGTCGAGGAAATTATCCAGGGAAAGAGTAACTGCACTGTTACAGATGAATCCCCCAACTACACAGAGAGATGTTAGGATGTTCCCAGGAATGGTGGGTTACTGTCGTCAGTGGATTCCGAATTTCTCAGTCATCTCCATGCCATTGGTGAGACTGACAGTCAAAGAGGGGCCAGACGTCATAGTGTTGAAAGAAAAGGAAATGAAAGCGTTTACTGAGTTGAGGGAGAACATGTGTAGGACTCCAACTTTAGGTATGCCTGACTACATGAAGCCATTTGTTCTGTTTTGCCATGAACATGATGCTTGTTCTTTGTCTGTCCTGACACAGGTCCGTGGAGGTGTTAACCGACCAGTAGCATATTTTTCAGCTACTTTGGACCCAGTTGCAGCAGCCTTATGGGGTTGTCTGCATGCAGTAACAGCAGTGGGACAAAGCCTCACACAGTGTGAGGGTATAGTGATGGGACATCCCCTAACAGTCATGGTTCCTCACTCAGTTGAAATACTGTTGACTCGTACTAAAATGCAGCACATGATAAAAGCAGGATTGACAAAATATGAAACGATTATATTGGGGTCACCAAACGTAACGTTGAAGAGATGTACAGTGTTGAACCCGGCAACTTTCCTTCCAAATGAAAACACAGTGGTTGAAAATGTCAAAGATATAGAACATGATTGTCTTGAGGTAACAGAAATGTGCACCAAACCGAGGCCTGATATTAAAGATACCCAATTGGAAGAAAATTACCAAAATATTTCTGTTGATGGCTCATGTTTGAGAGACTCAGTAGGAGTATTGAGAGCCGGATATGTTGTATGTATGACTTCTAGCATCCTGGAAGCGTCTTGGCTTCAAGGAGTATATTCTGCCCAAGTAGCTGAATTGGTTGCTCTTACTAGAGCTTGCCATGCCGCTGCCCAGCTGAGAGTGACTATCTATACTGATAGCCGATACGGATTCGGAATTGTCCACGATTTTGGCCAACTATAGTCACAGAGGGGTTTCTTGACCTGTTCTGGTTCGCCAGTGAAAAATTGTGAAAGAATTAAGGAGTTGTTGCACGCGATTCAGTTACCTCACGAAATTTCTGTGGTGAAATGCAGTGCTCACCTGAAGTCACAAGACTTAGTTTCAATCGGAAACAAATATGCGGATCAAGTTGCAAAGTTTTGTGCATTGAACTGTATATCGTTTAAAGGTCAGTGGGAATTGTTACCTGAAACAGAAAATGAGACATGCACAGGTTACGCCTTAAGGGTGATCGACAGGTTGGAAGAACTGAGATTGTTGCAGGGTCGTGCTAGCAAAGATGAGAAGCGTTCTTGGGTCAGGATGAAATGCGTACAAAGACCAGATGACTTATGGGTTTCAGATGAAGGGAAAATGGTCCTGCCGAACAGTCTTTTGTCACAATTTGCAAGGTTTTACCATGGTCAAGCACATATTGGGAGGGATACCATGATCAGGTTGTTCAAAATTGACTGGTTTAACCTGAAGTTCAGACAAGCTGTAGAAGTATTTTGCCATAGGTGTATCATCTGTCAACAGATGAATGCGGGTAAAGGGACAGTGGTGAATTTGAGCCATATTGGGAGAGCTGGAGGTCCATTTAGCAGAATGCTATTAGATTTTATTGAGATGCCCGTGTGTGGAGGTTTGAGATATGTGTTGGTGATTGTGGTGTTCTTTAGTCACTGGATTGAAGCGTACCCTACACGCAGGAACGACAGCCTCACAGTAGGGAAGCTGCTGCTTAGGGAATTGATACCACGTTTCGGGTTTCTGATCTCTTTAGAAACAGATAGGGGAAGTCACTTCAACAACGAGGTGGTTAAGCTATACATTGAGCAGAAGTTGCATTGTAGTTACCGCCCTGAAGCATCAGGACTAGTGGAGCAGATGAATGGTACCCTGAAATCGAGAATGGCGAAAATGTGTGCAGCCACAAATTTGAAATGGCCCGATGCATTACCTTTGGTGCTAATGTAAATGAGAAATACACAGAACAAGAAAACGGGACTGTCCCCTCATGAGATTCTCATGGGCCGAGCTATGAGACTACCTGCAGTGCCTGCGAATGCTCTTGTGAATATCACGGATGATATGGTGTTGGACTACTGCAACGGTCTGGCTGATGTGGTCCGCTCTTTTTCTCACCAGGTGGAAGCTACCACCCTGCCACTGATAAATGATCCAGGACACAACCTGAAAGCTGGTGACTGGGTTGTCCTCAAGAAACAAGTAAGGAAGATGTGTTAGGAGCCACGTTGGAAGGAGCCATACCAAGTAATACTAACGACTACCACTGCTGTAAAGTGTGCAGGAGTTCCAAACTGGATCCACGCCAGTCACACGAAGAAGGTGACGTGTCCAACTGATGAGAAAGTTGAGTTATTGAAAGTACAAACAACAGATAAGGAAGTCTCGGGGCCGGAGAGTGATCGAAGGGGAACCGAGACAGAAGAAGAGCCCGTTGAGGACGGCTTGGTTGCTCCAGTAAGAGACGAAGGAGAAGAGACCCAGAGGGGTGACGGTGAACCTATCGCAACCGAGGCAACAGGAGAGCCAAATCAGAGAGAGGTTCTCCCAGAAGCAGACGATTATGGGAATGAGCTAGAGCATTTGACAGACCCAGAAGGCGAAGGAGTTGTGGCGGAAGAGAGTCAGAGTGTCCAAACTCCTCCTGAGCTGAATGCAGGTCCATCAAGAGAAAACACCATAGAGCCAGAGGAGGGCAAAGGGTTGCCACAGGAAAGATCAAAGACCTGAAAGACATTGAAAGAAGATAAGTGGCCAGAATTGCAAGTGAAAAGGGGAGAAGTGGTTGTCGAAGATGTAATAGAGGAAGAGGTTGACACAACAATGAGAGAAGATCTAAGTGAAGGAGAGTTGCAAGGTGATCGCAAGTTGAAGAGAAAGAGAGTAGCGAACAGAAGGTACGCAGGTCCTGAATGGGCGTATGCAACGACAGATGAATGGCAACAAGAGTTCTTGGCATTTTGCTTTGATCGAGAAGTTCCAGGTCAATACTTTGGCACCTGAGCCTAACTGAAGGAGACTGAATTGGTATAAAGATCGAATTAAAGTTGAAAAAAGAAATATTGAGAAAAGAGACTGAGAGTTTACCGGATGAGACTTTGAAAACCTGAATTGACTTTCAAAAAACCGATTGTGCAAGCTGGCAACCTGAATTGACAAGGATCCTGGGCATGAAAATGCAAGCTGTAAATAATTGCTGAAGCAAGACTTTTGTTTGTTTGACTTTGCTGCAAGAAAAAAAAGAAGAAGATTTTTTCTAACCATCCTCTGTTGTTGTTTGAATTAACCATCCTTCACTTTCTGATTCTTCACAAATCATGGCTAACACTAGAGAGGATAATAGGGGGAGTAGGTGTTGTAAATGTTTGGGTGTTGGGTTAGGTGTTGTGTGTGTGATATTCATTATGGTTGTGGTTGTGGGTATGACACTAATGGATAAGAGTGGGACTAACAATGCTACAATTCCTGAAACTACCACTGCACTAACAGCTTGGGAGAGGTTTGAGCAGGATATGAGATATTTGCATGAGGGAACTAACAAAAATGGGGAACTCTCCACTAATGTTTTCTATCGCTTGCTGAGTGAGTATGTTGACACAATGAATGCGAAGGATTGCTTTGTGTGTACATAAATTCCTGTTTCAATACAAGAGGGGGTTACCTATCACAGTCTGCCACTAACGTATGGGATAAGATGTAGTTTGTTACTAACAAGATTCTATAACCAGGAAGAGATTCAATACTTTTACTCGAATTATGATCTTGTGTTTTCTTATGTGCATATAATAGAGGATTTGAGTGAGGTAGCTAGATCCTATAGTATAAAGTTAGTTAAAGGCTTCTTTGAGTCGACATCGACGATTGCCATATCTTATGCACACAGCAATAACTTGACATGCTTGCTTACACCTGTAGAGAAAGGCTTTCTAGATCACACAGAAGATAGAAGAAGTGCATTAAAGGGCAAATTAGAAAAAGGATTGCTGCAGCTGGTTTTTGCTAGTAGTGAAGGGTATGGTGCAATTAAAGAACAAGGGAAGTTAGCTAGATGCACTACACGTAGTGAAGCTTTGCATATCTAGGCCGAAATCATATTATGACAAAGTGTTTGTGGAAATGAGTGAATGTAAGCATGTGTTTTTGTTTCGGAGTAAATGGACGTTCATGTTAAATGGACAGGATCCTGCAATCCCAGGGATCTATTATATATGCCCAAGTAGACCTTTGAATCTAGGTATACCCAATGGGTCTAACCCATTTTATGAAATAGACCTCCTAGTTAAAGAAGTTGAGTCTATGTTAGGTACACAAACATCTATAGGGGCAAATAATTCAAAGAGAGGCCCCCCTAAGGATAGGAAAATCCCAGAGATATTTAAAAAGAAGGGGTCAAGGGATTCTATAGACACTATAACAGGGGCTGATGGAGATGGGGGCCCGCATAACTGTAGGGGCCCCTTCCCAAAACCAACTCATAACATAGCGAGTCCTCCAGTATCCCAGTGGGGTCTCCCACATGTACCACATACACCAACTCTCCTACCACTGACTCCGGTGATCAAGGTAGTCCCTAGCTTATTCTGTACTAATCGCTTTGAACCTCTATTAGCATTAGAGGATTCGCCCGTGCCCACGAGTGTGCCCAAGTGCAAGCCAGTAGTTGGAACACCCAACCCTAGTGTTATCTCACCGATCCCCCAGTTCGAGTCGGAAGGCAAAGAACCAGCAGCTAGTAGAGACAACCTGGCTACAGTCCTTCAGAGAGTCGATGAAGTTAAGGGATTTGTTTTAGTATTAATAGATCTTATGAAGAGCAACCGTGCTTGTGCAGGGATTTGTAAAGTTTGTGGGGAGGTCAGGGGGGAAGAAGCTTTCCCATCATCTGCCCCAACAAAGGGGACGGAGTTAAGGGATAATTTTTGTCCCCCCATTAGAGGGGGGACAGCTCTTCAAGGGAGGGAAGATTACCGCTGTGATCCCAATATTGACAATATGAGGCCCAGAAGGAGGTCTACAAATATACCTAGACACGGAGATCGTCAAGGTAACTGGTCAAGTAATTTACCCAGTGACAGAGCTAGAGGTAGGACCAGTAGACCCGACCCACCGGAAACTGTCCAAGATTCCAGTTTTACACAAACCCCTAACAGGTCACACAAGATCCCCTATAATAACATCACTCTCTCTCGTTACAATATTGAGAGTACAGTTAATCAAGAACAGGACCTGCCTACAAGTCAGGGAACAAACAAAATCTATTTGACTAATGTTCCAAAACTATCGTCAGGGTTAGCTGAGAATCAAGCTTCCTTGATTAACAAAGTCATACACTGGATACGCTCCCGACGAAGTTGTCTCTCTGTTATTCGTTCGGACATAATATCGGCTAAGAGAAGCAGCATCACAGGGACCAATTTTGACACAATAACTATTTATCTTGAAGACAAGTATATGGTGACACAATTAATGGACTTTGATTCTTGTACCCACTTGGATAACGCAACAACCTTGGGGGGAATAAGATTCATGTTACACCCACATAATTCTGGACCAGCCATGGGACCGGCAGGATTCGATGGTTTAATTAATTCCCGTGGAGGTGCTGCACGAAAGGAAGCTAATCCCAGGCCGCTGCCTAATCCTGTATGACTGACTACTGAACTAGTAACTAATGTGACGGCCCGCTCCAAGGCCCCACATTTGACGGGGGATGATAAAGCACCATCATTAAACATTTGTAGTAATGACCCGAGCGCGGTAGATGCTGGATGCACAATCGTGGTGATAAACCAAGATAAATGTACGTTAGAAGTTATGTCATGGAACGTTGCCGGCCTGGCAAAGAAATTAGATGATGGTGAATGGGCCTCTTTTATTAAAAAAATAGACATATGTTTGTTTCAGGGAACTTGGGCGGAGGATGCTACTAATATAGATGGATTTCTCTCATTTAGCGCACCTGCTATACCTCCAGAGAAGGGGAGGGGCCGGGCAAAAGGTGGGCTCTTATTACTTGTTAACAAGAATCTGCAGTGTGACTATAAGCTTTTGGAAATTGATTCTGTAGATCTAAAAGCCATGTGTATTACGTTCAACAGAAGATTATCAATTGTTATTGTTAATGCTTATATACGATCGGTCCCATATGGCTCCGAGTCCCATACCCTGGCTATTCTGTCCGAATTTGTAGGAAGCCTCCACCCCTCAACTATTCTAATCATAGCTAGAGATGTTAACTGTACCTTCGAGCCTTCTATTCTCATAAGTGGTTTAACTGATGAAGAAGATGAGCAGTGGGGGATCCCACAATTATCCATTAGCCGGCCTTGCAAAAAATCTCGGGTGGCCATGCAATTAGCCACATTATGTTTAAACCATGGCCTTAGGGCCTGTAATGGTAGAACTCCATCCGATATGAACAGCGCACCAACTTTTAAAAGGGGCATGTCGATAAGCACTATTGATTACTTCTTGGTCAATGTTAGGTTGTGGCCCCATTTGGTAGATATGAAAGTAGAAGTGAGATGTGATAGTGACCATTTCCCCTTGCTCCTTACCCTTTCTGGAGAAACGTTCAGGAGAACACTTAACAACTATGCTACAATAATTCCGCCACCTTGCTGGAACAACAAATTCACCAAGATTACTTTGCCAAAAGTGATGTCCAACCCTCACTATATTAGAGCAATATATCAGATTTTCTTAAATAGTTTGGCTGAGTACGAAGATCAGGCTGTGGGGAATATTCCGATTCTCAAAATACATGACAGCATGACTACTCAGCTACGGGGGTTCTTTTATAAAACAAGGCGGTCAAAGCCACATGAAGGGAAAGGGGCATGCAAGGGATGGTTTGATGAGAGGTGCTCAAAGGCTAAGTCTGGGTTAAGAGTAGCAGTAATGTCTGGTTCCCAGGGGGAAATTAAACAAGCTAGGTCCCTATACAAAGTAACTTTGTCTAACGCAAAAAAGCGGTGGGAGGATTCCCTGTGCAGGAATTATTAGATGCTTCCAGAGAGAAGAATAACAAGCGTTTCTGGGAACTTCTGTCCAAAAGAGAAAATGGAGGTAGGAGTTGTCCCAGCAACCATATTCAACCAGAAAGCTGGGTAGAGCATTTTACTTCTCTTTATGCCCTACCAGAGGGCCCAATGGACACCAATGTGGTCCACTCTCCAACAAAACTGTTGGAATCAAATTCCAGCATGGCCCTCCAAGTGGAGGCCCAGTATGTCCCTGAGGGTTGCCTCATCTTTAAAGTAGAAGAGACCCTTGAGGCTATAAATAGCCTAAAACCTGGCAAAGCACCTGGACCAGACAAGCTTCCTGGAGATCTTTATAGATCGGAACCATATATCTGGTCCTGGTATATTAATGCCATCTCAAATAGCATAGCTGCAGGGGGGCAAATTCCAGGTACATGGAAGGGGGCAGAGATCATACCCATTTATAAAAAAGGAAATGCTAATCTTCCAGCTAACTATAGGCCAATTAGCCTTATAGACAACCTACAAAAGGTCTTTGCTAAACAAATCTTGCAGAGGCTAATCAATTGGGTTGAGGAGTACCAAATCCTTTCCCATTTACAGGCAGGGTTTCGTGCAAAAACTAGCACGATAGACCAGGTCTTTCGATTGGCCATATTGCATTGGAAATATGTTCTTGTTGCCAAGCAATGCCTGTATGTGGTATTTATAGACCTGCGATCGGCCTTTGATCTGGTCCCAAGAGCCAAACTGTGGGAAGTGCTGGGTAGATTGGGAGTCCCAGAGGATCTATTACTCCTGTTAAAACGACTAAATGAGAACACTTATGCCCAAGTGAGGTGGGGTGAACAAGGCGAACTGACAGAGCAGATCCCAATTAGAAGGGGAGTTCGCCAAGGTTGTGTGCTAGCCCCCTACTGTTTACCATATTTATCAACGAAGTAGTAAAAGCTGTGTCCATAGGCCAGAATGATGCCCCTTCCCTGAATACACAAAAAAATCCCCATCCTGCTCTTTGCTGATGATTCACTCCTCATTTCTAAGACACCAATGGGGTTGCAAACCCTTGTTGACCGGTTTAACCAATTTTGTAGCGATCATTGGTTGGAGGTTAATATTAACAAAACCAAACTGATGGTGTTATCCAAGGGACCTAGGAAAAAATGTTCCATTCATATTGAGGGAGTACTGTTGAAGGAAGTAAGCTCTATAGATTACCTGGGAGTTAGGCTAACCAGCAAACTATTATGGGAAGAGCAGATTACAAAAAGTGCAGGGCTCCTACAACACAGAGCCTCATCTATATTGCGTTTTGTTAGAAATGGGGTCTTTGGTTGACAGTCAGGTTACCCCCTGTTCAAGCAAGGACCCTCACTCTAGTTAGGATAAAAGAGAATCACCCTCAGCTAACCCCTGCTTACCCCCTTGGTAGCTTGGCAGAGCAGTAGGCTTAACCTCAGAGTGCTGGGCGTAAAGTATTTGTACCAACACACACAGCAACTTAATGAAAACACTACAAAATGACACAACACCAGTTTAGAAAAATAGGAAATATTTATCTAAACAAAACAAGACCAAAACGACAAAAATCCAACATACACAAGTCAAGTTATGATTTTTTAAAGGTTTAAAATAAAAAGAGTCTTTAGGTAGTTGTAACACCACACTAGCGCTGCTAGCGTGAAAATGTACCTGGTTTGCGGCAAAAATAACCCCGCACGGGCGGTGTGCGTCGAAAATAACCCTGCACGGGTATATGCGTCGAAAACAGCTCGGCTCGGCGAGGTGCGTCGAAAAAGCCAGCCACGCGACGGTCCGAAGTCCCGCGGCGCTGGTTGCGATCTCTCAGCCTTCGTCAGCGATGCTGCGTGTCGTTTCTCCTGCTCCGGGCGTCGATTCTCCGGTCGCGTTTCCTGCGGCGTCGTTTCTCAGCTGCGGAGCCGGCGTCGCGTCGTTTTCTCAGCCGCGATCGGATTCGCGTCGATCTTTTCTCCGCACGGCACTCGGTGCGTGTATTTTTGTCCTTAGGCTGCCAGCCTCTCCTTTCAGGGTCCCAGGAACTGGAAGGGCACCACAGAGCAGAGTAGGGGTCTCTCCAGAGACTCCAGGTGCTGGCAGGAGGAAGTCTTTGCTATCCCTGAGACTTCAATAACAGGAGGCAAGCTCTACATCAAGCCCTTGGAGATTTCTTCTTCAAGATGGAAGGCACACAAAGTCCAGTCTTTGCCCTCTTACTCTGGCAGAAGCAGCACTGCAGGAAAGCTCCACAAAGCACAGTCACAGGCAGGGCAGCACTTGTTCCTCAGCGATCAGCTCTTCTCCAGGCAGAGGTTCCCCTTGATTCCAGAAGTGTTTCTGAAGTTTGTAAGTTTGGGTGCCCTTCTTATACCCATTTTAGTCTTTGAAGTCACCTTCCTTCAAAGGGGACTCACACCTTCTTGTGAAATCCTGCCTTGCCCAGGCAAGGCCTCAGACACACACCAGGGGGCTGGAGACAGCATTGTCAGAGGCAGGCACAGTCCTTTCAGATGAGAGTGACCACTCCACCCCTCCCTCCTAGCAGAGATGGCTAATCAGGAATGCAGATCACACCCCAGCTCCCTTTGTGTCACTGTCTGGTGTGAGGTGAAAAACAACCCAACTGTCAACTGACCCAGACAGGGAATCCACAAACAAGGCAGAGTCACAGAATGGTTTAAGCAAGAAAATGCTCACTTTCTAAAAGTGGCATTTTCAAACGCACAATCTCAAAATCAACTTTACTAAAAGATGCATTTTTAAATTGTGAGTTCAGGGATCCCAAACTCCACCTGTCCATCTCTTCTCTAGGGGAATCTACACTTTAATCATATTTAAAGGTAGCCCCCATATTATCCTATGAGAGAGACAGACCTTGCAACAGTGAAAACGAAATTGGCAGTATTTCACTGTCAGGACATATAAACCACATTACTATATGTCCTACCTTATCCATACACTGCACCCTGCCCTTGGGGCTACCTAGGGCATACCTTAGGGGTGCCTTACATGTAAGGAAAGGGAAGGTTTAGGCCTGGCAAGTGGGTACACTTGCCAAGTCGAATTTACAGTGTAAGAATACACATACAGACACTGCAGTGGCAGGTCTGAGACATGATTACAGAGCTACTTATGTGGGTGGCACAACCAGTGCTGCAGGCCCACTAGTAGCATTTGATTTACAGGCCCTGGCACCTCTAGTGCACCTTACTAGGGACTTACTAGTAAATCAAATATGCCAATCATGGATAAACCACTTACATACAATTTAAACAGGAGAGCATATGCACTTTAGCACTGGTTAGCAGTGGTAAAGTGCTCAGAGTTGAAAAGCCAACAGCAACATGTCAGAAAAATATAGGAGGCAGGAGGCAAAAAAGTCTGGGGATGACCCTGCATAAGCAAAAGTCCAACACGACCCCCTACCAGCCTAAAGCCAGGGGAGAACAATCAATACCTTGATGTACTTCCCTGATTGGGGCGATAGAACAGGGACCCAGGCCCACAACAGCAGGGGCATGTTCCAGTTCTACGCCTTCCTGACGCCAGTTGGATCCCTCTGTCCATACTCTCAGGGCCCACTAAGCTAACCCATGGGGAACCCTTCTCCACATCTACAGACACCATCTGTGCAACACCTAACTTTACTTGGCTCACAGATGTATTGCAATGGGCAGATAGTACCACCAGGGCCAACACAGTGGTGTTGCCCACTCCACCCCCGGGGTGTGACTCTCGTCCTCCCCCCCCAGGGGCAACTCTGTCCACCAGGACAGCAAGCCACAGTGGCCCCAGACAACTGTCAGGGATGAGAGCCCGACCTCAGGCCTCTCTAACCACTGTGACTGTGGAGAGTGGGGGGTGGTAGCCCCAGGTGCCTGGCACCCTTTGACCACTCTCTCTTCCACCAGGTCAGGGATGTTAACCTGACCCTGGTCCTCCCCTCTGGGGCTCTGTACCCTCCCTGCAGAAGCGGCACCCCCAGAGTCCAAAACTGTCAGGGTGCTTGTAGAAGCAGTCCTGCACAATTCTTCCATCAGTGCAGGGATGTTAACCTGCAACTTATCCTCCAACCTGGGGTCTGTACCTTCAGGTTGGACCAGGGCCAGGGGTGAGGCTTCCCTCCCCCTGCCCTCTCTTCTGGGGTCCTGAACCACCCAACTAGGAGCGGCCCCCCCAGAAGACAACATGGTAGGGGCACTGTTAGCAGTAGCCCCTTCCTCCAGGTCAGGGGGGACACCCTTAACCTGGCCTCCCAATCCAGGGTCTGTACCCACAGACTGGATCACTGCCTGGCAACCCAGGACTTCCTGGGGGGCATACCTACCCCCTACCAGGTCAGAGTTTACCCTCTGAACCTGGTCATCCAACCCAGGGTCACCACCCTGCGGTTGAACCACTGCCTGGCACACCAGGACTTCCTGGGGAGCACATTTACCCCCCATCAGGTCAGAGTTTACCCCCTGAACCTGATCATTCAACCCAGAGTCACCACCCTGCGGTTGAACCATTGCCTGGCACACCAGGACTTCCAGGGGAGCACACCTACCCCCTACCAGATCAGAGCTTACCCCCTGAATCTGGCAATCCAACCCAGAGTCACTACCCTGCGGTTGAACCACTGCCTGGCGCACCAGGACTTCCTTGGGAGCACACGTACTCCCCATCAGGTCAGAGTTTACCCCCTGAACCTGATCATCCAACCCAGAGTCACCATCCTGCGGTTGAATCATTGCCTGGCGCACCAGGACTTCCTGGGGGGCACACCTACCCCCCACAAGGGAAACACTTTCCCCAAGGGCCATACAAGAGTCTGGCTGGCGCAGGTCTCCTGACCTCTGCCCATCTGACAGAGTCTGGATTCCCCCCAGCCCAGAAATGGTCTCACCAAGGTCATTCCTGGGGGGCTCTGCACTCAGAGCTGACCCCTGACCCTCCAGGTTCTCCACTGGGGTCCGCAACCCCCTCTCAACCCTCTGTCTGGACTTCTGCAACCCCTCACTAGGAGTGGTACTGCCAGACACCAGAACTGGTGGGACGCTGGCTACAGCCGCCCCCCCAAGTTCTCCTGACACTGTGGGGTCTCCCTCAACAGATGGCCCTATGGTACAGGCTAGGCTCCCCTCCTGGGGTTCCCGCAGGGAACCCTCCAGGACCTGGGACCGGATCTCGGGCACCTTGGGCCTCAACCCATCCCCATTCCCTCTCCTCTGAGACTGGACATGGGGTCCCTCACCCATCCCACTACACAGGGACCTACCTGGGACACTACAATCCTTCCCTACCTCACCTGGTTGGGAACTACCTAGACCACTCCTCTCAGGAGCACCCCCAAATGCCTCTTCAGACTCTCTGGTACTCACCCAGAAGTCTGCCTCCATTGTAAGCTCCCTGGGGTCAGAGAACTCACACTCCACCCGGTGTTGGCATAGCTCTGGAAAATAAGGACTAGACATATGCTCTCCAGCAATTACATCACTCAGCCCCTCACATGAATTAACCAAAGTACCCTTCACCCAACCATCCAGTGACTCTGCCTTGAAAAAGCACCCCACATCACCCTCCTGAGACTGGTGAGACAGTACCTGACTGTCCCTGACACTCAACCCACACTCTTCTGGGATGTCTTCACACTCCATAACCAGGACTTCTACCTGGGGGGAACCCCTCTCCCTGTCACTCTCACCTAGAGTCAGTAGAGTGTCCCTCCCACCAGTAGGAATATGACTCCCCATGCCAGTTCCCCAATCCACCTCAGGGACCCTGTGCATCACTGGAGCTACCTCATACCCCTGAACCTCCTGGCGTGTGTTAACTCCCTCCTTCAAGTAGGGCACCACCTCTCTGGGCATGTGTACTTCTGCAGCATCACTGGATATACAATTGTTGCTGCCACCATTCCAGCTGGACTCAGCCCTCATGACTTCCAGCTCTTTCAATTTAAGCTCGTAAGCATAAATCATTTTTTTAATCTCTAAGTCCCTCCTCCTTTCTGCCAGGGCTAAGGCTCTCTTCTCCTCGGCCCTCTTAAACTCTTCCAGACTCCGGATTCGAGCTAGGAGCCTATCATCTCTTTCTGTTCCCTCCTCAGGGCCACTGCCCTCCTCTTTGGAGTAATCCTCCTCCTCAGAGTAGTTATCCTCCTCAGACTCATTTGGTGGTGTTGCCTGACAACGTTTCAATTCATCCTGAAGCAGGGCTGACTCAAGATCCTCCCTTCTGGATTCCTTGTTCACAGCCAGTCCCCTTTCCATGCAGAATGCTTTAAGCTGCCACTTTTTATACATAGATAGGTGCCAGAAATTGACTTCCATTTCTGCAAAGGCTTCACAACCAAAAAACAAAGTCCAAAAATATCATCAATACTTCCAGGAGGACATCAGAGAACAAAAAGCAGAATCACAAGACAAGTAGTATGTGGTCACGTAGTGGTCTGAGATCAAAACAGTAGTGTACACTTAATCACTGTATGTCAAGTACAAATACAAGTCCAATCCCGACCGCTGGTCACCAATGTTAGAAATGGGGTCTTTGGTTGACAGTCAGGTTACCCCCTGTTCAAGCAAGGACCCTCACTCTAGTTAGGATAAAAGAGAATCACCCTCAGCTAACCCCTGCTTACCCCCTTGGTAGCTTGGCAGAGCAGTAGGCTTAACCTCAGAGTGCTGGGCGTAAAGTATTTGTACCAACACACACAGCAACTTAATGAAAACACTACAAAATGACACAACACCAGTTTAGAAAAATAGGAAATATTTATCTAAACAAAACAAGACCAAAACGACAAAAATCCAACATACACAAGTCAAGTTATGATTTTTTAAAGGTTTAAAATAAAAAGAGTCTTTAGGTAGTTGTAACACCACACTAGCGCTGCTAGCGTGAAAATGTACCTGGTTTGCGGCAAAAATAACCCCGCACGGGCGGTGTGCGTCGAAAATAACCCTGCACGGGTATATGCGTCGAAAACAGCTCGGCTCGGCGAGGTGCGTCGAAAAAGCCAGCCACGCGACGGTCCGAAGTCCCGCGGCGCTGGTTGCGATCTCTCAGCCTTCGTCAGCGATGCTGCGCGTCGTTTCTCCTGCTCCGGGCGTCGATTCTCCGGTCGCGTTTCCTGCGGCGTCGTTTCTCAGCTGCGGAGCCGGCGTCGCGTCGTTTTCTCAGCCGCGATCGGATTCGCGTCGATCTTTTCTCCGCACGGCACTCGGTGCGTGTATTTTTGTCCTTAGGCTGCCAGCCTCTCCTTTCAGGGTCCCAGGAACTGGAAGGGCACCACAGAGCAGAGTAGGGGTCTCTCCAGAGACTCCAGGTGCTGGCAGGAGGAAGTCTTTGCTATCCCTGAGACTTCAATAACAGGAGGCAAGCTCTACATCAAGCCCTTGGAGATTTCTTCTTCAAGATGGAAGGCACACAAAGTCCAGTCTTTGCCCTCTTACTCTGGCAGAAGCAGCACTGCAGGAAAGCTCCACAAAGCACAGTCACAGGCAGGGCAGCACTTGTTCCTCAGCGATCAGCTCTTCTCCAGGCAGAGGTTCCCCTTGATTCCAGAAGTGTTTCTGAAGTTTGTAAGTTTGGGTGCCCTTCTTATACCCATTTTAGTCTTTGAAGTCACCTTCCTTCAAAGGGGACTCACACCTTCTTGTGAAATCCTGCCTTGCCCAGGCAAGGCCTCAGACACACACCAGGGGGCTGGAGACAGCATTGTCAGAGGCAGGCACAGTCCTTTCAGATGAGAGTGACCACTCCACCCCTCCCTCCTAGCAGAGATGGCTAATCAGGAATGCAGATCACACCCCAGCTCCCTTTGTGTCACTGTCTGGTGTGAGGTGAAAAACAACCCAACTGTCAACTGACCCAGACAGGGAATCCACAAACAAGGCAGAGTCACAGAATGGTTTAAGCAAGAAAATGCTCACTTTCTAAAAGTGGCATTTTCAAACGCACAATCTCAAAATCAACTTTACTAAAAGATGCATTTTTAAATTGTGAGTTCAGGGATCCCAAACTCCACCTGTCCATCTCTTCTCTAGGGGAATCTACACTTTAATCATATTTAAAGGTAGCCCCCATATTATCCTATGAGAGAGACAGACCTTGCAACAGTGAAAACGAAATTGGCAGTATTTCACTGTCAGGACATATAAACCACATTACTATATGTCCTACCTTATCCATACACTGCACCCTGCCCTTGGGGCTACCTAGGGCATACCTTAGGGGTGCCTTACATGTAAGGAAAGGGAAGGTTTAGGCCTGGCAAGTGGGTACACTTGCCAAGTCGAATTTACAGTGTAAGAATACACATACAGACACTGCAGTGGCAGGTCTGAGACATGATTACAGAGCTACTTATGTGGGTGGCACAACCAGTGCTGCAGGCCCACTAGTAGCATTTGATTTACAGGCCCTGGCACCTCTAGTGCACCTTACTAGGGACTTACTAGTAAATCAAATATGCCAATCATGGATAAACCACTTACATACAATTTAAACAGGAGAGCATATGCACTTTAGCACTGGTTAGCAGTGGTAAAGTGCTCAGAGTTGAAAAGCCAACAGCAACATGTCAGAAAAATATAGGAGGCAGGAGGCAAAAAAGTCTGGGGATGACCCTGCATAAGCAAAAGTCCAACACGTTTCTATCAAAGCACCTTTACAAAAGTTGTTTCCCCAGCAATACAAATTTATACAGCTAAGGCTCAAAGTGCAGCACTGTACGGAGCGGAGGTATGGGGTTACGCTAACTGTAACAAGATCAGTGTGGGGGAAAACAATTTTGCAAGGGCTTTAACTGCATGTCCACGCACCACACCCTTGCTTCCATTATTTCTAGATCTGGGGTTAAGCCGAGTAGCAGATCTAGCTACTCTAAGACCTCTCCTTTATTGGATCAGGTTATGGATAACCCCCGAACTAGACATATATAAGACCGCATTACTCGATCTATTGAAATGCCAAAACGCTAATACTCTTCCCTGGATTCACCATGTGGCCCATTGGCTTCGGCTATTGGGTCTGGGTGATTATTGGGAAAATCCCCATAAACTAGAGAGACGGCATAAAATTTTTTAAAGTTAACCTATTGGTCTTATGTTAAGGATAACTACATAACCCACAAATCCCAAGGTCTCTTAACTAATTCCTTCATTGATATTAAATGGTCCCCAAAGTTTGAATCCTATTTGGATGTTATACCGGATTTGCAGGGCAAGAGCTTATATGCAAGGTTTCGTTTTGGCTCTTTACCCCTGATGTCATTGATTCATAGGTGGGGGTCGATTAATCTTCCCGATATATGCCCTGCCTGTGGCAGTACTTTCGAAACCATTGAGCATTTCATTTTCTTCTGCCCAGCCTATGCGATTCCGCGATTAAAATGGATTCGCAATATTTGCAGGGACATGGGATTCAAGAACTGCTCTTTGGCTCTACGGGTTCTAAAAAGCCATAATTCAGCCGACGTAATTCTTTCAGTAATCAAGTATTTAGCAACAGCTTGGCGCATACGATGCCATATCCAAAAAGTAATTTAGGGTCTCATCTCTTTTATAGATAAGTTTTAGAGCCATATGTGCAATTCAAGTTGTTTTTACACCAATTTATAGATGTGTATTTATTTATTTACTTAAGAATTATTTATTATCTTGTTTTATGTGCTTTTATGGTCATTGATCGAACAAAGTTGGTGATGATGATGATGATGATGAATTATTGACCATGTGGTTTGGACAGGGCTTTGGAATAGATTTTTCTCAGACAATATGTGGGCAATCATCCTGTGTTTCTGCTATTTTATTACTAGTGTTAGCCGCAAAGAGTTATTTTTATGCACCTGTTTGGTATTCGTGCCATTTTAACATGAATCCGATATCTGTTTTAAGTTATTATATAAGCTTTTTATCACACTGTGCTTGTGTTTTTAATGACTTGACAGTGCCTAAATTTGCCTATATGATTGTGCCGGTAGTAGGCTCTCTTTGTCAAAGTATGTTATCTAAATTATCAAGAAACTGTATCACTATGTAACATCAACTTAGCACTTTAAATCTTTAAATCTTGGGTCGGATAGTTTGCATTTATCTTGATGATGGTATTACCTGGGAAATTTGAATCTGAAACCACCTCATATTGTTTTAAGAGCTTTCAAATATTTGTATTATTCTAACATTATGAAGCAGACGTTTTAGAAACCTTGGTATCTAATTGTTAAGTTATGTACCCGGAATAATGGTGGACTATAGTAGGCCATGGCCTATGACTGTTTTTTTTTTTTTTTTTGTTAGAATTTGAAGGTTTTAGAGAAGCTATATTTATTCTAAACTTTATTTTAAGCCAGTGTGAAAGCATAATGAAACAAAATCACTTTCTTTTGTACAATTTAATGTGTAACTTTTATGACCTATGGTCGAAAATAAAGTATATATTATATATGTGGACTTAATGCTTATTTCTGTCTTCCAAAGGGATGGTATGGAACATGTTATTTGGGGATAGTTTTCCCAAAGATGTAGCAACTTGACGATTTGAAAAGGTTTCTGAAATTGTCTGAACTACATCGTACTAGACAGAAGAGAGAAACTGCTGCTGGTGTAGTAGGAGACATATTTGGGGCGATAATTCCTTCAGTTGACATTATCTTAAACTCCATAAAGATTCAAAAGTTGTCTACTATCGTGGATAACATACTGACAAACTTTTCAGGGGCTATACTCCTGATGGATACTGGACTAGCTGCGGAGAGGGCTATGACTCTTCAAAACAGGCTTGCTTTACACATTCTTTTAGCGAAGAATGGCAGAGTTTGTAAGATGCTCAATGAGCGTCATTGTTGTGGCTATATACCAGACAATAGGAATGAGATTAGAAGTATGCTTACTAACTTGACTAAGGATAGTACGGATTTGATGGAATTGAAGGAACCAGGTGTTTGGGAAAAGGTTAGAAAGGGATTTGCTTCAGTGGGAAATTGGCTTAGTAACATTTCTCATGGGATGTTGTCAAAACCTGTACAGGGAATATTGATTGTTATAACTTGCTTATTTGAATTATGGGTAGCATGTAAAATTAGTAAAAGAATTTCATTGAAAATGGCAAAAAATAATAAGAGGAGGGAAGAAAAACAAAGGGAAAAAATGTATAGCACAAAATCAAAGGGGAAGCCAAGAAAGGAAGAGATTGAGTTGAGAGAATTTTAATATGTAAACTTTCTGGGAGAAAGTTTGTGTGATGACAAGAGTCATCAGAGGAGGGATTGTTGGAGTGTGTTTTTCAAAAGCGAAATTAACGTGAAAAGCTTGCGTGATTGTGTGATGAAGCTGCATAGAAAATGTGTTAACATAGAAAATAATGCACACATTTGAAATGTGCCCACGGAGAATGGCTACCAATGTATACGAAGACTAATGAAACTTATTAATGATGAATTAATTATGTGCTAATGTTTTGAATTTGTATTAGCATATCATAATAAGGGTCATATATTAGAAGTTTGCTTATTACATTTGAGGGCCTTAGCTTAGTGAGGGTCTGGGCCTGCGTTTAGAAAATGCAGTTTAATACGAGACCAGGCAGCTGCCTGGTCTCGTATTAAACTGCATTTTCTAAATGTGCAATGTGCTGTTTTCCTGAAGGACACAAAGCTGTACTTTTGCAGAAGTTAAGGGTGTGTAGCCGTAGTAAATTCTTTCTCATGGGACTCGACTTGCTCAAGGAGACATTCTTGCCGAATGAAACAGTGTAATTCTCAAAAGGTGCATGGCTGCCTGGAGTAGAGGATAACAATGGAACCACTGACTGGAGCGTAAAGAGTAACTTTTCTTACCTGACATTCTAACTGATGAAGACGTCAATAACATAAACCAATCAGCGACATGAGAACTGTGGGTTGTGGAAAATTCTGGTAAAATGTGTGGAGAATTATTGGATAGAGATAATGATGCACCAAGTATTATCCAAAGAGGAATTCTGAGCTAATTAGGTAGATTTGATTTAACGGAGTGACCCAAGGGGAGAGGGAGAGAAATTCCTTTTGAGACGCAGAGAGACAGAGACTTCACTTTTGCTTGTCCTTTATCTTCTAAACCATCCTCAATCTATTCCTTACCCAATACTTACTTCACCTCCATATGAGGGACGAGTCATATTCCTTAGCTATGCCATATTGAGACTTTGCCCTGTCCTATCTTCGCTGATGGCGAATCGACTGATGTCCTGAGGACGAAGACTGAAACTTTGCTGACCCCTTGGACTGGTAACTATCTGATGCAGAAATTTGTAATTGTCTCTTTGCCTTTTCTTTCTAGGTACCACCTGCTATTTTGATAGGGGCCAAAGTTAGATGTTTTTTAAATTCGTGCTTTTGCTAAATTGTTTAGCATGAAGCCCAGCATGCTGATGCTAATTCGAGGTTAGTTAAGGTGTACACAAATATCTTACGCAAATAGACAAACTACTGAATTCTTGCTTTGTTGAATCATGTACTAATGAGACTCTGCTAAGTTGATACATATTAATAATGTGCTTAATACTAAATGATCATAATCTATGCATTGATTAAGTTGGGTTCTGATTGCCAAATAATAGTGGTTTTGACAAGCTGTTGCTATTGATATTAATAAACATGATATTAGATTGTAACAAATAGGGAAATAAATATCCTAACACTTAACTAAACTGGTGTGGTTATTCATGACTGAAAGGGCATGGTGTGTTCAACTTATCGATTCGTATTAAACGTTGTTGATTAGTTTGTTGATTAGTTACTGAAATTATTGATTGGGTTATCGATCCATTGATCTATGATGCCAAAACGATATTTCATACTGGGAAGTCCCCGTACGTGGTCCAAAGATTCATCGACCTAGGTGTGTCTCCTTGTAAGTATACTTATCAAGGCTCTGACGCGCTAACATTAATGAGGTAGTAACTTAAAGGACCTATCCTTGTGTGTTAGTGTTTGTAGTTGCGCTTTGTATGCGGTGAGTACTTTGCCCATTGTATCAGTAGGTAAGGAAAAGGGGCGTGGTTTTGAAATGAGCGTTCCTGCAGACACAAAAGGTGGAAGGATGTGGACAGTGTCAATAGTGTTGCAATTTGTTTTCTATAAGATGACAGGCTTAAAACGTGGACAGCAGGATAGAGTCCAGAGAGGCAGTATGATGCAACAAAAACGTCTGTACGATCCAATGGAAAAATACTATCTGTCCAAAAGGAGAGAAGACATACCACATGATATGCAGAGTGCTGGATTTTCCTATGGTAGAATGTGTGGGCATTGTTGGGTTTCAATGCATGGCTGTTTGCCTGTTTTTAAGGGACCGATAGTGAGATTTTCTGCCACATGCTTTGATTGGGATGCTCTGTCGCTGCAGACAATGCTGACATACTCTACAGAAAGATTCTGCGCTCAAGGCATTTAAAATGGAACCTATGTGAAGGAAATGTACGAATCTAATCCATACAGTTTAGCCTACCATGACAGTTTAACAGACATCCAAGGTAAGACTCAAAATGGGGAAAGTTCAGAGGAGTAAACACATGAAAGAGGGCAAGGACAATTGGTCAGTCTGAGCAAAATGCGGGACCCAATGGAGACTCTTTTACATACCACTTTCTTTCAGTCTGTAAAACAGATCCATCCAAGAGTGCACCCGAGGTTGTCAAGTAGTTACACTAAGATCCAAAAGTGAATTGGGTATCACTTGACTTGCCTTATCTGTGAAGGTTGGGAGTGTATTTCTTTAATAAAAATATTAGTCTTTTAATAAAGAAGCACAGAAGGCCTTGAAAGATATGCCCTGATATCCATGAGCCAGACAAAGATTGCAAATCCAATACCCCAAGGACCTTCAAGCACCAAGGACAAAAAATGTCTTCCATCATGTGAAGTGCTGGAGAAGAATACCAAAATAAAAACCTAAGTAAAGGAAAAAGGCAGTGAGTGAAAGGAATTACAAAAGCTTGTAGTTCTCTAACCACTTTACACTCCTCAACTATGTCTCTTTTGAAGCAAATGGCTCAAATTCCGAAAACTATTCCCCTGTTTTATCGTTTTTAAGTCTTGTGTTGGCCAAGAGTTTAATTTTACTAAATGTATATGTCTAATATTGGAAACGCCCTGAAGGCCGACTCCAGAACAAGGAAGTCGTGGGCAACAAAAGCGGAACTACGTGGTTAAGGCACAAAAAAGGGAGTCGGCTGAGGAGGACGACACAACGAGTCAGGTAAGTGGGGAGTTGGGGTTTTAGTTTTAGGGGTGGGGTGGGGGTATTTTTAGTTTTAGGGGCAGGGGCAGGGTTGGGGAGTTGGGGTTTTAGTTTCAGGGTGGGGTGGGGGGTTGGGGTATTTTTAGTTTTAGGGGTGGGGGTTCTAGTTTTAGGGATGGGGTGGGGGTCAGGGTATTTTTAGGGGCGAGGCGGGGGTGGGGGCTTTTTAGTTTTAGGGGTGGGGGTTCTAGTTTTAGGGATGGGGTGGGGGTCAGGGTATTTTTAGGGGCGAGGCGGGGGTGGGGGCTTGGGGTTTTAGTTTTAGGGGCGGGGTGGGGGGTCGGGGTATTTTTAGATTTAGGGGTGGGGATGGGGAGTTGGGTTTTAGTTTTAGGGGCGGGTGGTGGGTCGGGTCAGGTAAGAGGGGTGGGGTGGGGCGGTCAGGGTATTTTTAGTTTTAGGGGCGGGGGTTGGGGTTTTAGTTTTAGGGGCAGGGGTGGGGGGTTGAGTCAAGTAAGAGGGGCGGGTGTTGGGGTATTTTTAGTTTTAGGAGTGGGGGTCTTAGTTTTAGGGACGGGGCGGGGTGGGGGATCGGTTTATTTTTAGTTTTAGGGGCAGGGACAGGTGTGGGGGGGTTGGGGTTTTAGTTTTAGTTTTAGGGGCGTGGTGGTGGGTTGGGGTATTTTTAATTTTAGGGTCAGGGAGCGTGGTGGGGGGTTGGGGTTTTAGTTTTAGTTTTAGGGGCGGGGTGGGGGTCGTGGTCGGGGTATTTTTAGCTTTAGTGGTGGGGTGGGGGTGGGGGTTGGGGTTTTAGTTTTAGGGGCTGGGGTGGGTGGGTCGGGGTATTTCTAGTTTTAGGGGTGGGGGTTGGGGTGGATTTAGGGGTAGGGGTTCGGGTAGTTTAGGTTTTAGGGATGGGGTGGGGGTTGGGGTGGTTTTAGGGGTGGGGGTTGGGTTAGGGTTTGGGTAGTTTTATGGGTGGGGTTTGGTGTAGTTTAGGTTTTAGGGATGGGGTGGGGGTTGGTTTTTTTTTAGGGGTGGGGTAGGGTGGGGTTGCAGTAATTTTAGGGAGGAGGTGGGGGTTGGGGTAGTTTTAGGGACAAGGGTGGGGGGTTGGTGTGGTTTTAGGGGGAGTGGGGGGCTCGCTGTAATTTTTAGGGGTGGGGGGCCAGGCGGGACGCATGCTGGAACAATGCATGCCTATCACTAATGCCTTTACCAGGAATGCCTTTACAATGAAAAATCGTTGTTAAGGCATTCATGGTAAAGGCATTAGTGGTAACAACGAGGTTGTTGTTCCGACCTCGTTGTTGCGGCATGCATTGTTCCAGCAGGCATGGTTCCGACATACATTTGTCTAATATCCTTGGTTTAAGTAGCTTTCAACAAGTTGTCTTCATGCATAGCCCATTTGTCATTCCCATTTTATTTCCTCCCACTAGAGGCAAGCATCCTGCAGTGGGTCAGCCTGCTTCAGGCCATGGCAAACACCACTTTGACTGCATTTAGACTCTTCACAAGGAGAAGTTTCCTTCAAGGGCAGTGTTTGATTTCACTTTAGTGTTGCCTTCGTGTTGGGAGCCTGATGAGACAGCAGGATGACTTCTACCAGCACTTGATGTTTTTTTTATGTGAGCACAGGACACATCTCAGCTATTATCAGTTCCTCTCTCCAGCTAATGCCATTTTACTTTCCTTTTGGAGGGATTTTTGTTTATCTGACTACTGTTGTTACCTAACATACCAGATTGCGTCAATTTTTACATGTTCTTTATGAAGTTATCTTATTTTTATTATGCTATTAGTGCCGTTCTAAATGTATTTGTGTGCATAAGATCTACAATTATACTTGAAAATAAAGTTAGTTTATGTCATGCTTGTATGGCTTTCTAATTTGCTTTCAGTGCTCGAGTATGTCCCGATTATTTAGGCATTTAAATGTTCTGTTATTAACTAAAGCTCTGCCGTTTATTCCAATACCCTGTTCTTTCTCAACCCCATCTATGTGATTGTTAGATAGATCGATAGACTGGTACATAGTCAGTTAAATATCTATCAATCAAGATCATGCTCCAAGCATGAAAATAGGATGATCTGATATTTACTGGGCCATTCAGAATAACTGTTTGCCAGCATCAGAATCTCTGTAGGCTCTTCAGTAAAAAGAAAAAGGTTTCCTGATTTTCACTTTGGTGCATCTCAAACAAATTAATGAATGGACAGAGGGCCGCTAATACACCCCTGCTGTGAGTGAGTCATCACAAATGTATTTCTCCTTGTGAAGGGGCATGGAACTTCCGGGCAAAATCAGATCCAGATTACTCAGGTACATACTGAAGCAACCTATAAGTGTAAGCTCCTGCACAGCACAGCTCTGTGCAGTAAGGTAGTATAACACAAGAAAGGTGAAGACCCTTACAGATGTATGTCTAAATATATGCGCTAGCTTTCCTCAGTCCATAGAAGTGTTTGTGCCATAGTGGATCCTGTAGAATTTAGCAAGATGTTTGTACTTAAACATAATTATGGAAATTTTAACATGACTATTTACCCACTTTTGATGTCCCAAAATAGAATTTTCTGCAGAAAAGTGTATTAGATACTGCAGAGTTTGTTGCTTAGCCTCCATTCATTTTTTAGGTCAAGTCACTGGGTAAGGGAATGAAGCATCAGTTCACTACAATTAAAGAAAATAGTCAAACTGTTCCAAAGTGACCACTGGGTGGAGTTAACTAGTCAGCATCACGTCATACATGTATTGCTCCAACATCTTTTATAACGGTCTGCTCAAGTTACTCATTGCATACCTCGAAATCTAAAGATCCCAACAGCCACAATGTGCCTTATCTTCCAAAAGGGTGTCCACATTAGGCCTCCTTGAAAGCTCTCCACTGGACCCCCAATCAAAGTTCAAATCAAATTCAATGTTATGTCCACAGTCCACTAAAGATACTTAGGTACCAGCCCAGTCTACCTAAGGAAACTGTAAGCACCCTACAGAGGAGAGAAATATTTGGTTTCTTTCTCGCATTTGATCCTTCTAAATCATTTAAGAAGAAACAGAGACAGAACCCTAGGATTGGACAGCACTACACTGTGGAACACTCTCATTCCACATGGAGATATTAGCCCAACCATTAGCATATCAGAACGCTCCTGAAACCAAACTCTTTACACATGTTTAATACATTAATTGCATAAACAATAGAGGTCACTACATAGTATTTTCTGGCAAAGACCCTCCAGCTGTTAATTGGTCTCCAACATCTTCCGTCATTATCATGTAACTTTATTACTTTTATGCTCACTAGAGCTCTGAAGTAACACAGATGTACCCATTCAACAACTTACATTATTTGTATTCGTTCATTCTATTATTGTGTGGCTGTAGGAGGCTGGCTTGTAGTGGGTACCAAGGGTACTTACACCTTGTGCCAGGTCCAGTTATCCCTTATTAGTAGAATAGAGGTGTTTCTAGCAGCTTAGGCTGATAGAAGGTAGCTATGGCAAAGCAGCTTAGGCTGAACTAGGAGACATGCAAAGCTCCTACTATACCACTTACATCATATGCACAATATCATAGGAAAACACAATACACAGAGTTACTAAAAATAAAGGTACTTTATTTTTATGACAATATGCCACAAGTATCTCAGTGAGTACCTTCAGTAAGAAGGTAAGTAATATACACAAGTTATATGTACACAAACCACAAATAGGTAAGTAAGAGTCAGAAAAGTAATGCAAACAGTGTAGAATTACAATAGGTTGCAATAGGCAAGCATAGGTATAGGATATAGCATAGGTATAGGGGCAACACAAACCATATACTCCAAAAGTGGAATGCAAATCACAAATGGACCCCAGACCTATGGGAGCTTGTAGAGGGTCGCTGGGACTGTAAGAAAACAGTCAGGGTGTCCAAGATACCCCACACCAAGACCCTGAAAAGTAGGAGTAAAGTACACCTGCTACCCCAAGAGAGCACAAAAGTCGTAATAGGGGGATTCTGCAAGAACAACAAACACCAGCAGTGCACTGACAACGGATTCCTGGTCCTACGGACCTCTAAAGCAAGGGGACCAAGTCCAATAGTCGCGACAGTGTCCGGGGAGGCAGGAGCCCAGGAAACCCCGGATGAAGGTGCAAGGAAGCTGCCTTTGAATGGTAGAAGCTTGGAATTCTGCAAGAACGAAGAGGACTAGGAACTTCTCCTGTAGAAGGAAGATGTCCCATGTCTAGATGAAGGTTGCAGAAGTGTTCCCACGCTGAAATACCACAAAAAAGCCTTGCTAGCTGCAAGGGTCGCAGTGGAGGCTTTTGGGTGCTGCTGAGGACCAGGAAGGACCAGGATGTCGCCCCTTGGAGGAGGAGACAGAGGGGGCGCTCAGCAACTCAGAGAGACCTCACAGAAGCAGACAGCACCCAGAGACATACCTGAACAGGCACTTGGAAGATTTGTGAACTGGAGTCCCCGCAGAGTTACAAAAGAGGGTCCCACGACGTCGGAGGCCAACTCAGCGGGTTGAGCACTGCTGGACGGAGTGCTGGAGAACCACACTTAGGCTGTGCACAAAGGAAATCCTGGAAGAGTGCACAAAAGCCAGAGCAGTTGCAAATCGCACAGTACACAGGTTTGCAGTCTAGCATGGGGAGGCAAGGACTTACATCCACCTAACTTGGACTGAAGGGCCACTGGACTGTGGGAGTCACTTGGGTAGAGTTCCTGTGTTCCAGGGACGACGCTTGTCAGGATGAGAGGGGACCTAGAGGACCAGTGATGCAGTCTTTTGGTGTCTGCATTAGCAGGAGGAAGATTCCGTCGACCCACAGGAGATTTCTTCTGTGCTTCTGGTGCAGGGTGAAGGCAGGCGACCCCCAGAGCATGCACCACCAGGAAACAGTCGAGAAAGTCAGCAGGATTAGGCGCTACAATGTTGCTGGTAGTCGTCTTGCTACTTTGTTGCGGTTTTGCAGGCATCCTGGAGCAGTCAGCGGCCGATCCTTGGTAGAAGTTGAAGAGGGAGATGCAGAGGAGCTCTGGTGAGCTCTTGCATTCGTATCTGAAGAATTCCCCAAAGCAGAGACCCTAAATAGCCAGAAAAGGAGGATTGGCTGCCAAGAAATGTAAAAGCCTATCAGAGGGGGTCTCTGACGTCACCTGCTGGCACTGGCCACTCAGAGCAGTCCAGTGTGCCCCCAACACCTCTGTTTCCAAGATGGCAGAGGTCTGGGACACACTGGAGGAGCTCTGGCCACCTCCCCTGGGAGGTACTGGTCAGGGGAGTGGTCACTCCCCTTTCCTTTGTCCAGTTTTGTGCCAGAGCAGGGCTGGGGGATCCCTGAACAGGTGTAGACTGGCTTATGCAGAGATGGGCACCATCTGTGCCCATCAAAGCATTTCCAGTGGCTGGGGGAGGCTACTCCTCCCCAGCCCTTCACACCTATTTCCAAAGGGAGAGGGTGTAACACCCTCTCTCAGAGGAAATCCTTTGCTCTGCCTTCCTGGGCCAGGGCTGACTGGACCCCAGGAGGGCAGAAACCTGTCTGAGGGGTTGGCAGCAGCAGCAGCTGCAGTGGAAACCCCGGAAAGACAGTTTGGTCGGGTTCTGTGCAAGAGACCCGGGGGATCATGGAATTGTCACCCCAATACCAGAATGGTATTGGGGTGACAATTCCATGACCTTAGACATTTTACATGGCCATGTTCGGAGTTCCCATTGTGACACTATACACATGTATAGTGCACGCATTTTAATGGTGTCCCTGCACTCACAAAGTCCAGGGAATTTGCCCTGAACGATGTGGGAGCACCTTGTCTAGTGCCAGGGTGCCCACACTCTAAGTAACTTGGCACCCAACCTTCACCAGGTGAAGGTTAGACATATGGGTGACTTATAAGTTACTAATGTGCAGTGAAAATGGCTGTGAAATAACGTGGGCGTTATTTCACGCAGGCTGCAGTGGCAGGCCAGTGTAAGAATTGTCTGAGCTCCCTATGGGTGGCAAAATAAATGCTGCAGCCCAAAGGGATCTCCTGGAACCCCAATACCCTGGGTACCTCAGTACCATATGCAAGGGAATTATATGGGTGTACCAGTGTGTCAATGAGAATTGGTAAATTTAGTCACTAGCCTGCAGTGACAAATTTAGAAAGCAGAGAGAGCATAAACACTGAGGTTCTGGTTAGCAGAGCCTCAGTGATGCAGTTAGGCACCACACAGGGAACACATACAGGGCACATACCATGAGCACTGGGGCCCTGCCTGGCAGGGTCCCAGTGACACAAGGACTAAAACAACATACATACAGTGAAATATGGGGGTAACATGCCAGGCAAGATGGTACTTTCCTACAGTGGTCATTCTCTATCCATCAAAATCAAACGCTAATATTTCAAAAGCTTCACCAAACCAACTTAAAATGTTACTTAGAGGTCCATCTCAATATTGACATAGATGTGCAGACTGCGTAACAAACTTTTAACACAAAGTAAATAATAACATTGCTAACGTGTCCCAATCTAGTTAATTTATTCACTCTAGGACTCGTTTTAGGCCAATGAATCTTTTGACCCTGATTGAAGGCACCTTAGGACCAGATAACTAATCAACATGTCAATCAACAAGGCAATAACGTTATCAATAAGACTCGGAAACCACCATGACTTTTCTGTCAAGAATAACCACACCAGTTTAGTACGATTTTATGATGTTTATTCCCTATTGATTACATTTCTACTAGTAAGTTTATTAGTCTCAAAACCATGAAACACGTTAGCATTGTCATAATGTGGCAACTCGAATAAGATTTCATCAAAGCAAAGATCACGAACATTAGAACATAGCACGATGTCAACATAGGTTAACCTTAGCAGAGTATCATTAGTGCATCATTCAACAAAGCATTGATTAAGTCTTTTGTCTATTTGCGTCCGTTTAGTGAACCTCTTAACTAACCTCGAATTAGCATTGGCATGTTGGGCTTCATGCAAAACAATTTGGTAACACAAATTTAGAAACATCTATCTGTGGTCTCTGTCAAAAGAAGCAGTTGGTACCTAGAAGGGAAAGGCAAACAGACAATTTTAATTTCATCATCATATAGTTACCCTCCGTAATGGGTCAGCAAACAGAGTCAGTCTTCGTCCTCAGGACATCAGTTGATTCGCCATCTGCCAGGGAATTCAGCAAAACGGGGCAAGTAGGGACACTTCCCTCATAAAGAGGAGAAGTATAGAACGGGCAAGATAAGGGCGAGGATGGTTTGAAGAACCAAACAGCAAAGTCTCTAATCTGAGTGACAAAGTGTCTGGGTCATAGCAAAAGTTTGCAATGGCATCTCCTAATGGTTCCTCGTGTCAAAGGTTTTTATCCCTTTTTTGTTGTACAGTCCCCTAATTTCTAATTGGGTAGGGTTGGCACCCCACTATCTCCATCCAATGGTTTCCAGTGGTACTATGAAATTTGTCACCCCATAACAGTTCTCACGTAGTTTATTGGTTCTTGTGATTGATGTTTCCAGCGGGTAGAGTGTCCGGTATGATTTCATACTCTTGTGGTCCTCTCGCATCCTCAGTCAGTAGGTCCATTGTCCGTGCCGATTTAGGCAACCTTGTACCTGTAACGAGTCTACACTGTTGCATTCAGCAAAAAAAATTCCCTGAGCAAGTCGAATTTCATGAGAACGGATCTACTACGGTTACACTCATTTTTTAGCTTTGGAAAAGTACGAGTACATGTCCTTCAGCAACTCAGCACACTGCACGTTACAAAAACATTAGTGTAAAATCATACATTAACGTATCATTATTTCATTATTAGTCAGCTTCATTAATCATTGTATACATTGACGGCCACTCCCCGTGGGCACATTTCAAGCGCATGTTTAGCAATAACCCATTAATACATTTTCTATGCGGCATTATTATGCATTAGTTCATAAACATTTCATGTTAATTTTGAGTATAAGAGCTACGCTCCCTCAACATCTACAGCCCTACAGTTATTACGTTTTACAAATTAACAAGAGTGCTATATTTTAAGAGCCTTCATAAAAAACGTTAGTGGGGTGCAAAATTCTTGTAACTTGCTTTTGTATAATTATATATAATTTGGTGAAACGCATGTGAAATTAGGCATATTTTTGGGGAAAAGAAAAACTGACATTTTGGCGTTGTATTTTAGCACAAAATGCAGTCTCAGGCCCATTTTGGATACGCGGATGCATTTCACAATAAAAAGTCACCAAACCACGAGCACAAGAAACAGCTGTTGCTCACACATTGTTCCTGTATGCTCACACATTTTTTTTTTACAGTGAACTGCACTTATTTACACAACGTGCCTTAGTTACAAAATTAATCAAGATTACACCTATCTAACGGAATAATCGCCTGGGTCTAGTTAATATAAAAGCTTCAATAAAATCATAAAGTAAATTGGTATATAGGATGTAATTAGAATAATAAAACCTTGAGGTTACCCCTTCGAGGATTACACAGGTTCCTCTCCTGACCCTATTCATACACTGGCAGCCACTGTCCAACTTGACTCCGCACTTCACATCGGATAGCTGCATCCACAAAACCAATGTCCTTAGCATCCGAGAAAAACAGTTAACCGAAATGAATCAACAAGTTACAAAATCAACTACATCAAGGCAAATTGAACAATGGATTGGGTTGATTTACAAAATGAGATTATAAGGGCTGAAGGTCAAGGTCATTGACTGTGTGGAGACTTAAGAAAATGATGTCTAAAGCTGTCCTGTGTGGTTGCAGCAGTCCAGCGTGGTTGCTCCACCAATATGTGCCATGAGGATCTTATTATGCCCCACATTGAGGAAAAAATTAAGTTAACAATGCTTCTCCTGTGGCGATCTATGAAGGGCAGGGAGTCTGCCCTATTAAATCGTATGGTTTTTAAAGCCTGCTTAAATGTGTCTGCAGCATTGGAGATTGCCTTGCTTGCCTATGTCAAAGGGCCTTTAGAAGATATTGGGTTATAAGAGTTATTTACCTGCCCTACTGCATGTAGTAGCTGTTCAAAACCGAGGCTGATAAATAAATACATGGGGAAAGATATGACCTCTAGAGAAGCCGCCAATTGTAACAAACTTACAGTGTACAGGTACAAGCAGCTGCACACAAGGGAGGGATCCAAATGTACCTATCCATATTCCAAAATTATCAAAATTGCTATGTCTTTACTAGATTTCACTTTAACTATCTCTCAATCATGGTGGGTTATCTATCGAATTGTCACGTCCTTTCGGAGCTTGCACTCTGCCCTTGTGATGGTAAATCTATCCAGTCAAACTTGCACATGATGGCCCATATTTATATTTTTTAGCGCTGCATTTGCATCATTTTTTACGCAAAAGTGGCGCAAACTTACAAAATACAATTAGATTTTGTAAGTTTGTGCCGCTTTTGCGTAAAAAAATGACACAAATGCGGCGCTAAAAAAGTATAAATATGGGCCTATATGTTTCAGCCCTTTTTATATAATACCCAGAAAAATCTGCTCCAGCCACTTGTTGAATTACCTAACGTTAGCCAGTGTCAACCAGCATTGTTATTCCTACTGCAACTGCAGTCTCCCCTGGTGTGTTCAGTGGTAGCGACTTTCATCTGGAAAGCACGGAAATTAAGAAGGATTTAACACAACTGATAGGCGATGAAATCAGATTGTTATATTTCCTGTTTTATAATTATGCATTCTTAGAAAGGCTGGTTCCTTTCATTATTGTTTTAATATAACTTTTATTTTTTCCCTCTTTTACCAATATGTTTCCATTTATATCATGTCTTTATGATTGCTGATTGTTGATGTGTTTTTATATATCTGTGTTACCTGCTTTTGTTTTGTGCTTTTATGCTGCAGAAAGACAGCAAATTAAGTTTGAACTGACTGACTGACTAAAGCATAGATATTTTTAAAGGATGTCCCGAGGCACATGAAATCTATATACCAAAAAGAAAACTCAAGAGGTAATTTATAGTTTGATGTAGGGGTAAGCCGTCATAATAGGAGATTCACTTGCCTGACCAAATATGTGTTTTGCCATCCTTACAAGGTTTCTGTCAGCAGATCCTCTATTGGATCAGAAATTGGAAACTCTTACTTGGAATCCCTGATCCGGCGGCCTGTCAACTTCTGGCTATCATGTCCTAGTAGTGTGCAGAGTGCTGTACTTGAAAGGGTGGCAAATGTCACTAGCTTTCCCTGCTCAGGAACTGCCATGCCTTGCATGGGAATATGATTTATGGAGGATGACAACTTCTATAGAGGAAATTTACTTTCAAATGTTACCGTCAGGACACTTGAGGGCTTTCCCTAGCTCTTGCACAAGGTCAGCCAAGATGTAAGCCCTATCAATTTCGTATGAACAAACTTTGCTTGTGGTGAGGGGTCAATGAGCCTCATGGAGTCCACCAACTCTGATAAGTGGAAAAGCGTGGCTGGGTCCAAACTGAGGTGGCATGGTGTGCAAAATCCCAATGGACTGGGATGCAGCCCCAAATAATTCCAGTGGCTGAGATTAATTAAATCATTCCATCCAACACTTTTTTGTATGCTTTAGGTGTTCATGAAAGGCATACAGAAGAAGTAGTGTTGTGCAGCCATTTTAGTTATAGCTCCATGCACATTATTTTAACATACAAGGTCTGCCGCTGTGCACTTTAACCTAGATATATTTTATTCGGCTTCGTTTTATTATTGTTACAGTAGCCACTTTTACGGTCTTGTTTTATTTCCTTCTGTCTAACTGTTTTTGCCTAAGCCTACACTCTGTTCTCAAACAAGACATTCTTGCTCACTCTGTGCTTCTTCCAATGCTACAGTAAGGTAGGTTGCCGGTGAACGTGGTATAAAGTTTTGTCTCTGACATTCATAGAAAACACACACCCTTACGAAGGGACCTTTTCTCAGAACATCAGCTGTTTTATTATAAAAACACTTCCCTTTCCCTTACACGTTAGAGGGAGATTCCAGCGAGAGAACCACAACTGTATGCCGATTTCTGAACGCTTCACTGAAGCTGCTTATGCAGACTTCAGGCCTTTGCTCAGGTATGGGGGATGATGTCTTTTCAGGGAATCCTCAAGGACAGAATTAACAAGCTGTGCTCTATTATATCCTAGGTAGGAAATTAGTCTATTGACTCTAGTGACAATTTGTTAGCATTATTTCTATGCTTTACTCTCCTTGTCACCATTTTAATCTTGTCATGCTGTATCGTCCTGGTTATTGCAGCTTATGCCTTGCTATCTAAGATGCAGTCGCTTCATTAAATTTTTATTGAAACATATACTGCCTCTGTCATTGTGTATGTGAGACTAATGTAACTGAGAGAAACAGAAGAGATCTGAGTGACCACGGTTTCCCTGAGAAATCAATTAGGCTATGTGCTCGGCAGCCCAATCATCCCTGCCCTTGGGTAGAGATGAGGCACTGATAGTTAGCCAGAGCAAAACCCGGATTAGGGCGACAGGTGTCACCTATAGTGGGTCAAGACTTCCTATTATAAAAGCTTAAGTAAACAAACAAAATTAAAACTAAGGTTGCATAACTAGGTATTTTAAGGCCTTTATAAGGATGTGCTTGATTTTTCACTAGGAGGACTATCCCATGCACATACCTTGTCCTTCCTTAAAGCACTGTGATATCACTTTAATTTCTCCACTATCACCTTGTGTGCAGATTTAAAACAACTGCTGTTTTTTTGCTCTCAAATCCAGGCTGTACACATTTGCATGTCACTCAGCAGCAGTTACCCCACCTTTTATCATCTCCCTCACTTGCGAAGCAGGAAAGGCTCTGAAAAATGTTCATACGGTATATATGCCACTGAGGAGACCCCCTATATCTGAGGGAAAGATGCAAACACATTTAAAAACAGCATTTTGGAGGACTTAGTTTAGTGACAGGCATGAAGCAGAATACATTTATCTCAGTGCCATGCCACACAAAATCTGGACAGCTTGCAAACATAAATAAAGATGTGGCTTAATGACTAGAACTACCAACTGTAGAACTTGGGAACCAGGCTTGAGTGTCTGCCTTGGCTCCACATCCTGTGATTCTGGGTAAAATACTAAATCTTCCCATGCCCAAAAAATACAAATGAATGTATTCTTGTCTAAGGTAACTGGTGCTCATGTAAAGCACTTCAATACCTTGGGGTCGTATTTGCTCTATACACACTGGCATGTAACCTAATTAGCCTTTTCAAGCAAGAGGACCATATCTGTAGCTGCATCAAAAAGAAACTGCACAGGTTAGGAGAAAAAAGTTACTTCGGTTCACTCTCCTCTTTCCTTCCCCTTCTAACTGTTTCACTGGTTCCTCTGCAGCACCAATGGGGTTAGTGCAAATCTCTTTACTGTCACAACTAGGTGAAGGTGGAAATTGCATAGTTTCATTCCACAGAATTATGCAAAGTTACAGAAAATCTCCGCAAGATTCTGTGGAATCCTGCCAACGGGCGGAAAATAGGAAGCTCATGCTGCAATTTAGTGGCAGTAGTGTGAGCAGTGCAGAAATCATCATGAACAGCAGCATGTATTGTGCAATAGCGCACAGCCAATCGAGTTCTTTTGCTGCCACTTGAGCAGGAAAAACATACGTGATTTGCAGCAAAAATACTCGAATGGCAGCCCCCTGACCACAATCACTTGGGAATGCCATCAACTGTCTTCGTTAGAAGATCGTGCTAGGGGAAGCCAAATATCACTCTCCAGTTTGCATATTCTGGAGCTTTTTAAGAGAATGATTCCGCCATGCAGTGATTGGTGAAATTTGTCCAGAACTCTGAGTTAAAAAAAGGAACCTTTTATGGCCAAAACTGCAAATTTCACTGGTGGAATGGAATATTTCACTGATCCTTATTTACAACTACATATGGTTGTTTTGCCTTCCTTGCATATTTGTGGTTTCTGTTGACACAGGGACATTTAGACATAATATACAGGGAGAATACAATAAACACTAACAAAAATTTCTAGTGTAGCTTTTTATCAATTAAATTGCTGGTTACTCAATGAGTGATGTTTGGTTTGTTTGTGTGAATGGCTGACTCATTGAATATGGGGCTTGACTGAATGACTAGGTCAATATGACAACTAGTTATATGAATTGGGTAAATGGCATTTGGAAGCTTGATGAGGATGGTTAATATGAGTTGGTAGGTGAATAATGTCAGATGGGTGAAAGTGAATGAATTGTTGAATGTGGGTAGTAGAGTAGGTGAATGTTGATTGAGTAACAAGGTGGATAAGACTAGAAATGATAAGGTGGGCAGGCAAAAGCATGTTAAAACACCATGAATTGACTGAAATTCAGCCTGCAACCTTCAATAATATAATTCAACAATAGGGAGTGGGTGAGGAACTGTGAATTAGGTGAATGAGTGGGAGAGTATTTAGATGAGAATATATGCTTGAGTGTGTGTATGGGTATGACTGAGTGGGTGTACAGCAGAATGGGTGAGTGTGTGGTTGTGAGTGTATGGTTCAGTGGGAGAACATCATTGTATGGTGTATGGATGAATGCAAGTTGATGTGAAATTGTGCTGAACATTTTCTTGCAATACTGATAAAGGTTTGAAGGAATCTGGTCAGTCATAATCATCTTGCCTGGGTCAGAAGTCTCATTGGACTCATGCATCCACTAAGCTTCCGACAAGGCTGCTGATTTCTATTTGACCCCCACGGTTTGTGGTACAGTGCACCACTCAGTCGTTCATATCTCAAGGTTGCTGAAAAGAAAGCTATTGAATTGGATATAAATGAACATGTGTTCACCCTCTCCCCCCCCAGCAAAACCCTTCAGAAGATCAGGCTAAGGTTTGCTCGCTAAGCTCTCAAACGTGGTCCCTTATCAACAGTGTTTTCAATGGGTCTTGATAAAGAGCTCAGGAGGAGAAGCAGAAGGCAGTGCGAGTTTCTTACACTGCCTTGCACTGTGAAAAAAACAATATTACATTTAAAAAAACATACTTACCTACTCTTCTCTGGCCCTGCCGTCTGTGGCAAAAAGGCAGCAATGAGTCTCAGAGCCAACTCCCCCAACCAATCCAGATGCTACTCTCATGCTGTTAACCATCATGAGAGAAGCACCAGAGTTGGTTAGAGTCGGCTGGCTCAGCGCTCATACAGCAGCTGAAGGCCTATGCCTGCTCCCCACCCAGCTGTCTAAGACAGCTTGAGTTAGAGAGGTTTAAAGTGCACATAAGGCTGGCCATCGCAAGACAGCCGGCTAAAGTGACATGCTCAATTTAAACTTTTAGTGTGCACCACTGATACTTCCCTACCGCCAGTCAGCAGTAATGGCCCTGTCCCGACAAAAGCTCGGGCTTGCCGGCGGCACTGAAAAATAAAATGGTAATAAAATCGTTTTATTACCATTTTTTTTTTCATGATTGCTGCACATGCAGCTAGGCGGGGGTGACACTCCTCCACCCTAATGGAGGAACCACAGCTACTTTCAGAATAGATAAATTGAGTTCAATGTAGTTCAATACAAGGGGAGATGGGGGGAAATTTGGGGAGGCACGCACCAGGGGCAGCTCCTATTTAGGGAATTCAGGGCAAAGTACAGCCACCTGTCAGCTGCTACATTATTTACAGAGTCACTGCTAAATTAAATTATTACACTTGCAATAACTTAATTTCGAAGCATTCATGCAAACACAACTTTCGTGTTTACATCAACTCTCTCGGTCTCTCCACCAGGCTCCTGATTACAAGAGAAGAGTTGATTTTGTGGAAGAGGGAGGCTTACTGGGCAAAGAGACGATCTACCTTCAGAGTTTTAAAAACAACACTCTGTAAATTGATTTCTGCACTGCATACATGAGGGATGTAGTTCAAATAGTATTCCTTAACACAGGCACAATCCTTTTTTTAGCAGTCATACTACACATGCCTCAGGCAACACAGTATATCGTCTAAAATGTGGCTGTCAGGGTGCACATCAGTGCATCCTTGAGGCCAATAAGAGGCCACACAGAGTAGCAGGGAGGTATTCCCAACTCTGTCCCAGATTCTGATAGGGTTTTGCTTCCAGTCGTACTAAGAGGCTTGGAGAGGACTTGAGGTGGCTCTTGCTCTTAAACCATGTCCTACTACTTTGTCTGACTTCTCGTTAGGATCATGGCTTGCTGGATCCACTGTTCAGTACTGTTTTACTGCTCTTCTTCTGCCATGGAGCATCCAAGTTGCCAGAAAAGGAAGAAAGGTAAGTAAAAAAGAAATTCAGTGTTGTTTCTCTGTGTATGTGTGAGTAAAAGTGTATTTATACTGATAGAGAGAATACACAAGTGTGTGTGTTAGTTGGGCTGCAAAGTCGGAAGGAGGCCCAGGTAGAGCACCAGTCATGCTCCGCGGCTGAGGCACTTCCGGCTTCTGACGCAGCACGGTTATGTCCAAGATGGAGTAATAGGTGTATCACTAACTTGGGACAAGTTCAAGCAGAGGTCTGGAGGCCAAGGGGCTAACTTAAGGTGGAGCTTTTTTCAGCTAACCCATTTTTTTAAAACTTGTGATCTCTAAGTCGAGAACCACACAAGATTATGCATTCACTGATTAAGGCCAGGCTCACAGGTGTTGGCAATTGGTACAGGCTACACTGCAACACATTAAAGCAGGATAGTGTACCAAGGTTTTTCGAGAGAATCTATAAGACAACTAGGTGTAGATTTACAGAAGATGATTGGCAGATCATTTCTGAAGTGGGGGATGAATCACTGAGAGTGGCAAATTTTAAGAAGATTACTTTTCTCTCACGAAGGATGACTTATTACACTCCGAATGTTTTGCATAGAATGTACCCTGAAGTCCATGATCAATGCTTTTGCTGCTATCAGGATGATACTGGGGACTGGTTACACGTGTTTTTATGTGCCCCAAACTGAGCCATTTTTTGTGGGTATTGTTCTCAGTTATAAGTAAGAGTTACTATAGTCCCTGAAGCCCGGTAAGTGCTATTTGCAGTGTCCAAGGAAGGTCGGAAAGTTAACAAAGCAGGGCAATACTATATCTCAATTGCACTACCAGTAGCTCAATCCTTAATTTTGCAAAATTGGATGACTAGTCAGTCCCCTTGTTGCAGGGATGGGGGGCGAAAAGGTCTAGGGTACACAAATTTGAAGAAGCCTGTGCAAAACATGTCCGGAGTTTTAATACGCTTGTTGCAATATGGTTTCATTATCAGCCCCTAGGTTTTATCTTAGACGGGGGAGGAGTCTTGGTTAACTCTGTTGTGAAAGACACATTTAAGCATTATATGACGTAGTATTCTGCACAATTTGGGATTTTTTTTATTTTTTGGACCTGGCTCACAACACTTTATTATGAGCCTTTTTATATGAAGACTAGATTATGACTGATTTAAGAATTTTGTGAAAATCATATCTACGTGTTTATTGAGGTTGAACTTTATTGAATATAAGTCGCTCTTTTAGCACCCTGCACATGACACCTTTCATAAACTTGTTATCAAGACAGGATAATGATAATGTTACTCAATGGGCCATCTGTTTTGGGATTGGGCTATTGTAATGGTATGCTTGTACATCTTCTTGGCCTGTGGACTGTAAGCACACTTCCTTGCAGGTTACTCTCTTTGCTTGTTTGCAGGTTAATTTTTTGCACGTTTTATAGCACTTCATATTGATATGCAGTATTCATTAGAACTCTGTCTACAGTGGTCTTTTTAAACTTTTGGGATGGGCAGCACTTTAAAGATATGTTTACAAAAATATGTTTTTTTAATAACTTCTCCGAATACTGTATGTCTATTTGTTATAGATTATGAAAAGAATAAATTCTGTACTTTGTATCTGTAGGAGCTCAAAATAAAGTAAACAAAAAAGTGTGTGTTAGTTTTAAATGTTTGAGAGTTTAAGAGTGAGAATCAATGAGGGACTATGACTGAGAGAGGTAGTGAGTAAAACAGTGTGAATGAGTTAGGAGTGTGTGAGGGGAAGGTTGCAAGGGAGAGGAAGAGTGAGCTAGGAGCGCCTTTATTGATGGTGCAGCAGTTGCATTTCTACCAGGGTCGACTGCACCTACTGCACTATTAAAGCAGAACACCTGTAACCCAGAAGTTCCTGCCAGAGCCCTGGCATACCAGTAGTTGCCAGTGAGGGTCAGTGATTGTGAAAATGTGTGTGAAAGTGATTTTTTGTGTGAGAAACAGTGAGTTTGAGTATATGGGTTTGTTTTTGTGTGAGGGCTCTCCAGGCAGCTTTTGAAAACAATGAGGAGAGCCGTGGCAGCTTTCAGGGATCACCAGCAATCACTGGCTGATGCAGGAATTGAGGACATGTAAAAAGAAGGTGGGCCTCCTGCACGCAGTCAGCAAGATGTCAAAGCAGCAAAATGCCAGATTGGAAATCCGAGAAGGCTTAGACTGGTGCAAAAGTAAGGAGTAATCAATGGTGTCCTATGCTGCTGCCGGATTAAGAATCATCATGAATAATCAAAAATAATCAGGAAAATGACATCTGTTGTCAGCTTACATTTTGAGATCATTCAGTGCAGGAAGGAGGACTGCCTCCTCCTACACCATAAACCTGACCAAGTCTGAGAAGAATGAGACACGTCAAAAGATTAATAAAGCTACCCAGAGTTTGGGGTTAATTGCTTTGATGTAGCGTGGCTAGTGTTGGAGTGTAGCTTTTATATTCAATATTAACATGAAATGCTTGCGAAAATTAATGTGTAATGAAGCTGCATAGAAAACGTGATAGACTAATATAAATGTACGTGTTTGAAATGTGCCCACGGGGAGTGGCCATCAATGTATACGATGACTAGTGAAATTGACTAATGATGAATTATTAATGTACTAATGTATAATTCTGTGTTAGCATTAAGAGTTATATGTTAAAGATTTGCTAACTTAATCATTAGGCCTTAGCTAGCAAGGGTCTGGGCCTAGCTGCCTGGTCTCATATTAAATGTGTTTTTCTAACGTGCGAGGTGCTGTCTTCCTGAAGGACACGTAACTGTACTTTTCCAGAAGCTAGAGATGTGTGTGTAACCGTAGTAGATTCTTTCTCATGAGACCCGGCTTGCTCTAGGAGACATTCTTGCTGAATGCAACAGTGTAATTCGCAACAGGTGCAAGGTCGCCTAAACTGGTAAAGACAATGGAGCTACTGACTGAAGCGACAAGTGTAACTTTTCTTACCTGACATTCTACCCGTTGAAGACGTCAATTACAGGAGCCAATAAACTACGTGAGAACTGACTTAAGTGAAAATTCTAGTAAGGTGATCAATGGATCATTGGACAGAGATAATGATGCACCAAATATTGCCCAATTGGAAATTAGAAGCCTGTTAGCCGGATTCGATTTAATGACGTGTCACATTGAGAAATCAGCCATTTACGTGCTATTACTTAGCCATTCTATGCCAATTTTCCTGAAGCCATTATAGGGACTTTCTTGCTGTTACTCTGCTATTCGGCTTAAGACTGCCGTTCTGAGTCTTCAAACCATCCTCACCTTCCTTGCCTTGCCCGATGATTACTTCTCCTCCTTATGAAGGAAGTGCCCTATTTCCCTATCTTGCTGAGACTTTGCTGTTTACTCTGGCTGATGGCGAATCGGCTGATGTCCTGAGGACGAAGACTGACTCTGTATGCTGACCCATTATGGAGGGTAACTATATGATGATGAAATTGTAATTCTCTGTTTGCCTTTTCTTTCTAGGTACCGACTGCTCTTTTGATAGAGGCCATAGTTAGATGTTTTCTAAATTTGTGTTACTAAATAGTTTTGTATGAAGCCCAACATGCTGATGCTAATTTGAGGTTAGTTAAGGAGTTCACTAAAACAGATGCAAATCGACAAATGACTGAATCTTTGCTTAGTTGAATGTTGCGCTAATGATACTCTTCTTAAGTTGATTCATGTTGACGTCGTGCTTTGTTCTAATGTTCCTGATCGTTGCTTTGATAAAGTCTTATACAAGTTTCCATATTGTGACATTGTTGATGTGTTTTCTTGAGACGAATAAACGTGCTAGTAGAGTGTAACAAATAGGGAATAAATATCATATATCTTACAAAATTTGTGTGGTTATTCATGGCTGAAAGGTCGTGGTGTGTTCCTATTCTTATTAATGTTAACTCATTTGATTGATTTGTTATTGTGAATATTGATGAGGTTATTGATTGAAATGCTGAATAGATATCTCGTCTTAAGGTGTCTCCAATCAGGGTCAAAAGGTTCATTGGCCTAAAACGAGTCCCCGTGTAAATAAACTATCTAAGACGGGACGCGTTATCACTAGTGCTAGTAATGAAAGTGATCAGACAATTAGCAATATCAGCAGAGTATGCCACAGGTTTTATAGATGTAAATTTGACTTTTGTAAGTTAAACTAAACAGAGACCACTTCCTGTTAAAGTGATGATTTAAAAGAAGCATCAAAGCAACAATGGTAGTGGAGTGGATGGGTTTCAGGATAGAAAAAGGAGAAGGATGGGAGGGTGAACTGGTTTAAGTTTCAGGTGACAATGGAAAAAATGAGTTCAGGCATGCTTGAGAAAATACTGACAAAGTAGAAGGGAAGGGGAAACTTATAGTTTCAATAGAATAGCAAATACTTTTTATGGTATCCAAGAAAAAAACACTGAAAGTATCACAAAACACTTAAGGTATGACTATTGACTGCAGGGATGGTGGATCATTAAATTCTTTAGGCTTTTTAAACAACTTTTCTGGGTAATATTAAATAGATTATGGTGGAGTATAATTCCTTATGAGTTTGAGAAATTGTGTACTCATGTGGATTAGTAGTTTAATGTGATCTAGCATTGTAGGATTTACTGCAGTAATTACCCACCAATCCTTCTAAGGACTTGTACCAATCAGTATTGCACTAACACCCATCCTCAATGCTTCCATCAACTTAGCCAGGACACAAGGAAACAGGCCATCATCATTATGCTCAAAATGACCCAGCCATGCTTTCCAACTGCAGACCCCTCTCTCTCTGACCATACCCAGCAAGGGTTTCAGAGAAACTAATCAACCAATGATTCACCACCCACCTCAGCAACCACCAACTTCTCAATGCCATGCAGTCTGGGTTCAGGCTCCACCACAGTACAGAAACATCACTCATTGCAGCCACAGGTGACAACTGCATGATCCTTACCAGAAGTGATGGCAGCCCTCAGTCTCCTGTACCCCTTTGCAGCATTTGGCACAGTCTCATACCCCATCTTCATCAGAAACCTGCATGTGACTGGCATCCAAGAACCTGCTCTCCACTGAATCTGCTCCTTATTAACGGATATAACACAAGCTGTCAGCCTGGCACCTTAATACATAGTATCCCGCAAAACTCATCCATGGAGTCCCTCAAGGTTGATCATATAGCCCCACTCACTTCAATACTCTCCTTCTCAGACAAGACCCCAACACAAGAAATAAGTTCAGCATCTGCATGACTGAAGTTGCTAACTGGTTGACAGCAGCCTGTCTCAAGCTCAACACCATCAAGAGAGAAGTAGTGACCGTTGGCAAGAACAGCTCACCACGGGACTCCTGCCTGACTGAACTCAGACCCACGCTCACATCCAGAAACCTCAGAATAACCATTGACAGCAAACTGTACAATGCTGTCTCTGCATCATTCTTCCACATCCCGGAGATGCTGAGGATGAAGATCGTCAAATGGTTTCCTAGCAATACAAGAAAAACCTTTGCTCACACCATGGTCAGCAGCAAGTTGGACCAGAGGAACCTACTGCTCAGCAGCTAGACTTATCCTTAACCTCCCATACAGAACTCACAATAAATCACTACTCAGGGAACTACACTGGCTTCCATACACAAACCCACTCAATTCAAACTCTTCACACACATTCAAGGGACTCCACAACTCAGGCCCAACCTACCTGAACAGTCACATCCCCTTTCCACCAACCATCCATACACCTCTGCTCTTAACGACTCCTACTTGCCAACATCCCATGCATACACAGAGCCAGATTAGGAGGATGATCATTGCTCCTAAATTGTGGAACTAGCTCCATCTCCATATCAAAGCCTCCTCTTCCCTTCTTGAATTCTGTAATAAGGTGAAGACCTGGCTTTTAAATTAACCACCTGTTAGACCGGACAGCCTTAGGGTGGTCACCCCTAACTTTTTGCCTGCCTCCCTCCACTTTTTGGACACTGTTTTTGCTGGCTTTTAGACTCTGCGCACTTTACCACTGCTAACCAGTGCTAAAGTGCATATGCTCTCTCCCTTAAAACATGGTAACCTTGAATCATACCTGATTGGACTATTTAATTTACTTATAAGTCCCTAGTAATGTGCACTCTATGTGCCTAGGGCCTGTAGATTAAATGCTACTAGTGGGTCTGCAGCACTGGTTGTGCCACCCACTTAAGTAGCCCCTTTTCCTTGTCTCAGGCCTGCCGTTGCAAGGCCTGTGTGTGCAGTTTCACTGTCACCTTGACTTGGCATTTAAAAGTACTTGCCAAGCCTAAACCTCCCATTTCTCCACATATAAGTCACCTCTAATGTGGGCCCTAGGTAACCCCTACAGCAGTGTGCTGTGTGGGTGAAAGGCAGGACATGTACCTGTGTCGTTTACATGTCCTGGTAGTGTAAAACTCCAAAATGTGTTTTTGTACTACTGTTAGGCCTGCTCCCTTCATAGGCTAACATTGGGGCTGCCCTCATACAGTATTGAAGTGATAGCTTGCTGCTGATCTGAAAGGAGTAGGAAGGTCATATTTAGTATGGCCAGAATGGTAATATAAAATCCCGCTGACTGGTGAAGTTGGATTTAATATTACTATTCTAGAAATGCCATTTTTAGAAAGTGAGCATTTCTTTGCACTTACATCTTTCTGTGCCTTACAATCCACGTCTGGCTGGGTTTGGTTGACAGCTCCTTGTGCATTCACTCAGACACACCCCAAACACAGGGTACTCAGCCTCACTTGCATACATCTGCATTTTGAATGGGTCTTCCTGGGCTGGGAGGATGGAGGGCCTGCTCTCACACAAAGGACAGCCACACCCCCTACTGGGACCCTGGCAGACAGGATTGAACTGAAAGGGGACCTGCTGCACTTCTTAGCCACTCTTTGAAGTCTCCCCCACTTCAAAGGCACATTTGGGTATAAAACAGGGCCTCTGCCCTACCTCATCAGACACTTGCTGGAGAAGAAACCTGAACCAGAAACTACATCCTGCCAAGAAGAACTACCTGGCTGCTCAAAGGACTCACCTGTCTGCCTTCTACTAAGGACTGCTGCCTTGCTGTTGGCCTGCTGCCTTGCTGAACTCTTGTCTGGCTGTGAAAGTGCACTCCAAGGGCTTGGATAGAGCTTGCCTCCTGTTCCCTGAAGTCTCAGGACCAAAAAGACTTCTCTTTTTCACTTGGACGCTTCGTGCGCCGAAATGTTTGACACACAGCTTGTTCCGTGGCAAGAAAAACGCTGCACACTGACGCTGATCGACGCAACGCCTTCGGGACAACCAGAACTTCGATGCACGGCCTCGCAAGGACAACGCCGCCCGACCTCCAGAGGAGAAATCGACGCGACGCCTGCCGTGAGAGCGAAACTTCGACGCGCAGCCCCGCAGAATGACGTGCAGCCGGAAAACAAGCAGGAGAATCCACGCACAGACCCGGGACATCTGGTAATCTCCGCGATCCACAGAAAGAGACTGTCCGCACCCCGGAAAACGACGCACGACTTCCCTGCGTGAAAAATAACGACGCAAGTCCGTGTGTGCTGGGGAGAAATCGACGCACACACCATTTTTCCACGTATCTCTTCTTCTGTGGCCCTCTGAGGAGAATTTCCACTCCAAACCCGGTACTTTGTGCTTGAAAGAGACTTTGGGGGTCATTCTGACCTCGGCGGTAAAAGCCGCTTACCGCCGGTCAGAAGGCCGCCACAATACCGCCGCGGCCAGCTGCCACGGACATTCTGACCCACAACTGCAAAACCTCCAAAAATCCGCCCTCCACTGCAGTCCGCCACATCAGCGGCCAGCGGTAAACTGGAGAAGACCAAACCTCCACCGCCACGCCAACAGAAATACGCCCATCACATTATGACCCGCAAATCCATGCGGCGGTCATTCAACCGCGGTATTCCATTGGCGGTACACACCGCCGCGGTCAAAATACACACACCTTTACAAACCCCTACCACATTGGACAATTTGAAAGGCACACACCTGAAACACATACACACACCACTCCCACACATCCAATACCATATAAAACACACACCCACATCACCCACAAACCCCTACCAACAAAAACCAGAGACGAAGGAGAGAGAGACACATCAGAGAATAGAGAGCCAGACACACAGAGGCATACCACAACATCACACACACCACATAGAAGCACAAAGCACCACACACCAACACACACATCATCACATACACCACCCCACACCTCATACACACCACCCCATGGCACCACAAAGGCACCCACGCTTTTCGGACCAAGAACTCCGGGTCATGGTGGAGGAGATCATAAGAGTGGAACCCCAGCTCTTCGGCTCACAGGTCCAGCACACCACCATAGCAAGGAAGGCGGAGCTCTGGCAGCGGATCGTGGACAGGGTCAACGCGGTGGGACAGCATCCCAGAAATCTAGAGGACATCCGCAAACGATGGAACGACCTACGGGGGAAGGTGCGCTCGATGGTCTCGCGACACAACATCGCAGTGCAGAAGACTGGCGGGGGACCCCCACCCACTCCACCCGAATTCACAACATGGGAGCAAGAGGTACTAAACATCCTGCATCCTGATGGCCTCGCTGGAGTACACGGAGGAATGGACTCTGGTAAGTACAAGGCCAACCACTTCACCCCCCCCCAGCATGCTAACCCCCACCCTCACCCCCAACCCCCCAGCACACATCCTCCCTGAGAATGTCTCCCCAGCACAACCCACCCAACACCAACCCCTGCATGCCATCCCCAAACTATGGACACCCATCACCTAAGCATGACCACTGCACATACCCATCCCCCCCCCACAAAACACCCTCACAACACCTCCCCCAAAGGGAATGCCAGCACTGGGGGACAAGGGCACCCATAAAACGCAAGCTAATGCACACACAGAAACAATAACCATACCCTCTTACCCCATGCAGGACCCGAACGACAACACACCGGTCAGGAGGGACCAGAAATGTCCATCCCACCCCCGGAACAGGCCCCTAGTGATGACAGCAGCTCTGTCGACCTGGAACCTGACGACCAGCCCGGACCATCGGGGACCTCTGGGCAGTCGGTTCCCCTCACCCAGACACAAGCCACTGCAGACCCAACCCACTCTGGGAACAACAGCACAGCTCCCACCCAGCGGGCCCATGCCTCTGTCTCTAGGACAGGTCAAGCAGCGGTGTGTCTACCACTACAGGGCCCCCAGGGTAACCCACCAACCCAACAACAACAGGGACCTGGGGGCAGTGGGAGTGGGCACACCGTCCAGGGGACAGAGACCCAGGGAAACAGGGCAACTCGGAGGGCTGCTGTGCGACAGGGGGGGGAGGAGAGGCCCAGGGAACCCACTCTCCAAGAGGCCCTCACCACCATCATGGCAGCCTACCACCACTCACAAGAGACAATGGCGACGGTACTGGCCAGGTTCCAGGAGATCCAGGCACAGCAGGAGCAACGCTACATGGGGTTCAGCGACCAACTCAGCAACATCTCAACCGCTATGGGGAGCATAGTCCAGGCCCTGAACCGTATAGAGGACACGTTTCGGGACCATGTGGCATCACACAGGGCCCCTGTCACTAGCCAGGAACAGGAACAGCCTACCACCTCCGCCGGCGCTAGTGGACAGGAGACCCCACCACAACGACAGCCCACCAGAACCCCACCTCCTGCTGAACAACAACCGCCCCGCAAAAGGAGCCTGAGATAAAAAAAAACGACAGAGTAGGATGTCAAGTCCCCCGCCAGCATCACATACCCCCTGAAGTCCTCCCACTGTTCCACATTGCCACCCTGTCAAACCTTGAACTGCCCCTGCTCCATCCTGCCACAGGCATATGGACAATGCACCTGTGAGACTGAGAACTGGACTCCGCCATGGACATTACTCCACCCCCACCCATCACTGTTTCACTATCATGTACCAATATCTATGCACTAATAATAAATCACACATTGCACTGAAATAAATCAGGACTCAGCCTGTCTTATTTACAAATGTATGACACATTACATATCAATTACGTATTATTAACATTGTGAATTACACATACCGAGGTAACTTAGCATTAGTCCATGGGCCAACCAAGCCGAGGTCACGCAGTGGCTCATACAGCACAGAAAAGGGAAGGGAAAATCAAACATCATGTTTATAGTTCTGGGGGGAAATCGACAAAGTTGAGATGCAGGAGGCTTTCAGGAAATGTAAAATGGCATGGGTGATTATTACCTGTGTGCTACTGGAAATACTGTTCTATTACTCTGTCCCTGTTGTCTGTGTCGTCCTCTGAGTCTTCCTCCTCTTCACTCTCTGCAGGCTCCACAGCTGCTTCAACACCACCATCTGCACCATCCTCCTGCAGGAAAGGAACCTGACGTCGCAATGCCAGATTGTGAAGCATACAGCAGGCCACGATGATGTGGCACACCTTCTTTGGTGAGTACATCAGGGATCCCCCTGTCATATGCAGGCACCTAAACCTGGCCTTCAGGAGGCCAAAGGTCCTTTCGATGATCCTCCTAGTTCGCCCATGGGCCTCATTGTACCGTTCCTCTGCCCTGGTCCGGGGATTCCTCACTGGGGTCAGTAGCCAAGGCAGGTTGGGGTAACCAGAGTCACCTATTAGCCACACACATTGTCTCTGTAGCTGCTCCATCACATAGGGGATGCTGCTATTTCGCATCACATACGCGTCATGCACTGACCCTGGGAACTTGGCATTTACATGGGAGATGTACTGGTCAGCCAAACAGACCACCTGGACATTCATCGAATGATAACTTTTTCTGTTTCTGTACACCTGCTCATCGTCTTTTGGGGGTACCAAAGCCACATGGGTCCCATCAATGGCACCAATGATGTTGGGGATATGTCCAAGGGCATAGAAATCACCCTTCACTGTAGGCAAGTCACCCTCCTCTGGGAAAATGATGTAGCTCCGCATGAGTTTCATCAGGGCAGACAACACTCTGCTCAAAATCTTTGAAAACAAAGGCTGAGACATTCCAGATGACATGGCCACTGTTGTCTGGAATGACCCAGTTGCCAAAAAATGGAGGACTGACAAAACCTGCACCAGAGGGGGAATCCCTGTGGGTTGGCGGATGGGGGACATCAGGGCTGGCTCCAGCTGGGCACACAGTTCATGGATAGTGGCACGGTCAAGTCTGTATCGAAGTATTATATGGCGTTCTTCCATTGTCGACAGGTCCACCAGCGGTCGGTACACGCGAGAATTCGTCCTTCTCCTCGCAAGTCCCAGCGGACGGTGCCTAGGAAGGACAACATGGAGCACAGAGTCAGGCAAACCACAGGTACGTACAGACAGCTTGCACAGTTAAAGAATGGCAATGGGTTGAAAGGCGTGTATGTGTGGCAATGCAAGGCCTAGGCCTGTGTGTCGCAGTCAAAATTAAGCCATGTAGGCCCTTGAAATGGCGGCTGCCTGACCTGTGAAGTGGGACAATGGGATGTGAGGTCAATGCGCTGGCGGGGCACACCGTGGCGGTAGGCGGTCGAAGACCGCGGCGCAAAGCCGCATTGGTTAACATTGAACCTATGGGTTTCAGGAGCCAATGACGATGTGCGCCGGCGGTCGCGGTACGCACCGCCGCGGTACGCACCGCCGTGGGCGTGACCGCCATTTCCTAGCTGATTGATCACTCGAGACCTGATCATCCACAGGAGAGGACCTATACTGCAAGTGCTGCTGTGACCTCGGTCTGGAAGTGACAATGGCTGCTGCGACTGGGGAAAGGGCCCCTGCCTTCACGTCTGAAGAGTTGGAGAAGCTCGTGGATGGGGTCCTCCCCCAGTATGCGCTACTCTACGGTCCTCCAGACCAACAAGTGAGTACACCGGGTGCACATGGAATGGGCTATGCCTGTGTGGATTGGGGTGGATGTAAGTTGGTGGGGTGGGGGGCGAATGAGGAGTGCAACGCCCGACAGATGAGAGCATGTGCCATATGGCAAAGTTGGTGGGGGGGTCCAATCACATCTAACATGCAGGTCATTGATGATTTCCTCCTTTCCACCCTGTACATGTCAAATAGGTCAGCGCCCATCAGAAGATCGAGATTTGGCGTGCCATCGCCAAGGAAGTCCGGAACTTGGGGGTCCACAACAGACGGGGCACCCACTGCCGCAAGAGGTGGGAGGACATCCGCCGCGGAACAAGGAAGACCGCAGAAACACTGCTGGGGATGGCCTCCCAACCTAGGAGGGGTGCCAGTCGCACCATGACCCCCCTGATGTCCCGGATCCTGGCGGTGGCCTACCCTGAATTGGATGGCCGCTTTAAGACATCACAGCAGACACAAGGGGGTGAGTATCAGCACATTCTCCTATCTTTCTGCGCAGTGGAGGCGTCTGGGTGGGGGAGGAGGGCTGTGGGTGACATTAGGCCAGGGCGCTTTCTGTAGTGTAGTCCTCTCCCTTAGGCATGGCCCTGTGCCCCCGGCCCCCACCTCTATAGGGTGACAAGTACAGCCATTGAAGGTCCAGCATCACCCATGTGCGCGTTTGACGTCTCTTGGCCTGTTGTCCTAGTCAGTAGTACTGAGTAGTGTACCCCGAATGCGCGGCTTAGTGCATGAGGCTCCTGTGTCTGTCCTCTCCGCCAACGGTGTTGACATTGCATGCACTCAACCTGGTCTTCTTTTTTCTCCCCCCACCCTTTCTCTTCATCTTCTTGTGCATGTGTGCATTAGCATCATCAGGCGGAGGAGATTTGGCATCGGAGCACGAGGGAGCTGCAGGACACAAGGCCCCGGTGGGCCCAGGAACAGACACCGAGGGCACCAGTGATCCGGAGGACGAGGGGAGCACCACGACGGGGACCGCTGGTGAGAGCAGCGACAGCGACACGTCCTCGGATGGGTGCTCCCTAGCGGTGGTGGCAACATCCGGGCCCCCCGCCTCTACAGGTACAGCCGCCACCCAGCGCACCAGCCCCGCCCTCCCAGCAGCCCCTCAGCCTACGCTCCGTGCCCGCTCGCCCAGGAAGGCGCGCGTCTCCTTCGCCCCAGGCACCTCAGCCCCTGCCCCTGTTGCCCCTGCTGCCCTCAGTGCGGAGCTCATTGACCTGGTGAGGACGCTCATTGTTGGGCAGACGACCCTTTTGAATGCCATCCAGGGTGTGCAAAGGGAGGTGCAACAGAGCAATGCGTACCTGGAGGGCATTCATTCGGGTCAGGCTGCCCATCAACGAGCGTTCACTGCTCTGGCCTCAGCACTGACGGCAGCCATTGTCCCTGTTTCCAGCCTCCCTCTTCTTACTGCCTCCAGCCTTCCTCTGTCTCCTGTTCCTCAGCCTATCCCATCCACACCATCAGACCAGCCTGCACACACCTCAACACCCAAGAGCAGCTCATCCAGACACAAGCACCACAGATCCCACAAACACTCACCCAAGCAACACCCAGATGCAGACATTCCAACAGTCACAACCACCTCTGTGTCCCCCTCCTCCTCGTCTCCCTCCTCCCTCCCTGTGACGTCTACACTCACACCTGCATGCACCCCAACATCAGCCAGTGCTTCCATCACCACCTCACCCTCCAGTACAGTCCACACTCGTGCAGTCACCACCCCCACTGCCATGTACACGTCCCCTGTGTCCTCTCCCACTGTGTCTGTGACCCCCTCTTCCAAGACACACAAACGCAGGCAGCCACCCACCCAACAGACATCCACCTCACGACAGCCTACAGCACCAGCACCTTCACCCAATGACAGCACACCTGACTCTCCTACAACCACATCCTCTTCCTCCACTCCCATCACCACTTCTCCTACCCTTTACCTTGGACCTAAAAAGCTTTTCATGGCTAATCTTGACCTCTTTCCCTCCGATGAGCTCCCCCCTCCATCTGCAAAGAGTCCCAAGAGCACCGCAGCCACCACCAGCCCAGCTTCGCGTGTCACTGTTGTGCATGGGATCTGGAGTCCACCCTTTGCCAGCAGTGACACATCAATCATCAGCAAGGACACGTCCAGCCCCCCCCCGGCAAGAGGACCCGCAAAAACAAGGGCCGCCGTGCGAGGACTGACAGGGCTGCCCCCAAGGAGCAATGTGCGGCCACTTCACCAGCCACACCATCTAGGGGAGGCAAGGGCCCGAGAGCCCCATCAAAGGAGCGGAACGGCAGCAGGAGCGCAGAGAAGGTGGACCCCACATGTCACATCCCAGCTGGGAAGGAGGACACTAAGGAGGCCAGGAGTCCGTCCCCGAAGGGTCCAGAAACGTCACGGTCCGAGGGCGACTGAGCAGGGAGTCCAGGCCAGGTCTGGCTCCCTTGACCTGCTGGATGAGCACCGCTGAACAGGGCCCGCGGTGCAGAAGAGCACCGCTGAACAGGGCCCCGCCGTGGAGAAGAGCACCGCTGAACAGGGCCCGCGGTGCAGAAGAGCACCGCTGAACAGGGCCCGCTGTGGAGAAGAGCACCGCTGAACAGGGCCCGCGGTGCAGAAGAGCACCGCTGAACAGGGCCCGCGGTGCAGGAGAGCACCGCTGAACAGGGCCCGCGGTGCAGAAGAGCACCGCTGAACAGGGCCCGCCGTGGAGAAGAGCACCGCTGAAGAGGGCTCCGCCGTGAGGATAGGCACCGCTGAAGAGGGCCCTGCCGTGAAGATAGGCACCGCTGAAGAGGGTCCCGCCATCTCAAGCATCGCTCCGCTGGGGCCTTCTTCTCAAGCACCGCTCCGCTGGGCCCCGCCGTCTTAAGCACCGCTCCGCTGGGCCCTTCATCTCAAGCACCGCTCCGCTGGGCCCTTCTTCTCAAGCACCGCTCCGCTGGGCCCTTCTTCTCAAGCACCGCTCCACTGGGCCCCGCCGTCTCAAGCACCGCTCCGCTGGGCCCTTCATCTCAAGCACCGCTCCGCTGGGCCCTTCATCTCAAGCACCGCTCCGCTGGGCCCTTCTTCTCAAGCACCGCTCCGCTGGGCCCTTCTTTTCAAGCACCGCTCCGCTGGGCCCTTCTTCTCAAGCACCGCTCCGCTGGGCCCCGCCGTCTCAAGCACCGCTCCGCTGGGCCCTTCATCTCAAGCACCGCTCCGCTGGGCCCTTCATCTCAAGCACCGCTCCGCTGGGCCCTTCATCTCAAGCACCGCTCCGCTGGGCCCTTCTTCTCAAGCACCGCTCCGCTGGGCCCTTCTTCTCAAGCACCGCTCCGCTGGGCCCCGCCGTCTCAAGCACCGCTCCGCTGGGCCCTTCTTCTCAAGCACCGCTCCGCTGGGCCCCGCCGTCTCAAGCACCGCTCCGCTGGGCCCTTCATCTCAAGCACCGCTCCGCTGGGCCCTTCTTCTCAAGCACCGCTCCGCTGGGCCCTTCTTCTCAAGCACCGCTCTGCTGGGCCCCGCCGTCTCAAGCACCGCTCCGCTGGGCCCTTCATCTCAAGCACCGCTCCGCTGGGCCCTTCATCTCAAGCACCGCTCCGCTGGGCCCTTCTTCTCAAGCACCGCTCCGCTGGGCCCTTCTTCTCAAGCACCGCTCCGCTTGGCCCTTCTTCTCAAGCACCGCTCCGCTGGGCCCCGCCGTCTCAAGCACCGCTCCGCTGGGCCCTTCATCTCAAGCACCGCTCCGCTGGGCCCTTCTTCTCAAGCACCGCTCCGCTGGGCCCTTCTTCTCAAGCACCGCTCTGCTGGGCCCCGCCGTCTCAAGCACCGCTCCGCTGGGCCCTTCATCTCAAGCACCGCTCCACTGGGCCCTTCATCTCAAGCACCGCTCCGCTGGGCCCTTCTTCTCAAGCACCGCTCCGCTGGGCCCCGCCGTCTCAAGCACCGCTCCGCTGGGCCCTTCATCTCAAGCACCGCTCCGCTGGGCCCTTCTTCTCAAGCACCGCTCCGCTGGGCCCTTCTTCTCAAGCACCGCTCCGCTGGGCCCTTCTTCTCAAGCACCGCTCCGCTGGGCACCGCCGTCTCAATCACTGTTTATGGTTCACTGTGCCCACCATGCCTCCTCCTTGACCAGTGGAGACTGTCATCCACCTGATGGACTGTGGCTTTGCACTCCCCAGGATGGTACAGTGGGCAGCCCACCCACTGTAGAGACTTTGAGAGACTGTGGCTTTGCACTCCCCAGGATGGTACAGTGGGCAGCCCACCCACTGTAGAGACATTGAGAGACTGTGGCTTTGCACTCCCCAGGACGGTACAGTGGGCAGCCCACCCACTGTAGAGACATTGAGAGACTGTGGCTTTGCACTCATCAGGATGGTACAGTGGGCAGCCCACCCACTGTAGAGACATTGAGAGACTGTGGCTTTGCACTCCCCAGGATGGTACAGTGGCATGGTGGCTCCTCGTGGATCTGGCGTCGTGGACTCATGTGGCTGTGGTGCCCCCCCCTTCCCTTCCCCCTGAGGTGCCTGTAGTTTTTACATCTGATGCCCCTGCAGTGTTCTCTCCAAAGGACTCAGGTCTCCTGTGTGGGCTTTGCCCTTGTTTCTCAATACTTTGCCCCACGGACATGATGAATTTGTAGGATGTGCAGGACTTGTTACTTCAGCTATACACTGATGTGTATATCATTTGTTTTCTTGTAAATATCTTTCATGGTTGTACGATAATTTTCAGGAGCTTTTTGGTACATAAATATTTATTCCAATTTTGATTATGTCCTAGCATTTTTCAGGGGTGTTTGGGTGGTGTCACTGTGACTTGTTGCTCTGCATTGGTGTGTACATAGTTGGGGGGGGGGTCGCATATGTGTGTGGCCGTAACCTTTCGTCCTCCCCCCTCCCGTGTGTCGTAGGTGCAGTACTCACCGTTGTCGTCTGCGCCGGACTTCGTACTCGTGGTAGATGAGAAGGTAGACGAGAGCAGGTAGGATATTTAATTCGGGTTCCATGCTGTCCTCCTTCCTCCTGGAGTGCGTAGTGGTGTGCGTTTTCCTGTTCGTAGTCTGTTTCCGCCGTGTTTTTATCAGTGGTGCTCCCGCCCCGGAAAAGGTGGCGGATTGGTGAGTTGTGATAGTGTGGGCGGTACATTGTCTGCCGCCTGGCTGTTGGCGGTGACCGCCGCGCTGTTTGTTTGTACCGCCGTGGCGGGCGGAGTGTTAAAGTGGCTGTCTGTATTGGCGGTTCCCGCCAGGGTCAGAATTCCATATTTTTTACCGCCAGCCTGTTGGAGGGTTGGCCGCCGCTTTAACACCGACCGCCAGGGTTAGAATCACCCCCTTTGTTTGCTTTTTAAAGACTTAAGACACTTTATATCACTTTCTCATTTTGACCTACAATTATCCTGAGAAATATTATATATTTTTCTAAACACTGTGTGGTGTATTTTTGAGTTGCTTTATGGTGGTATTGTATGATTTATTGCACAAATACTTTACACATTGCCTTCTAAGTTAAGCCTGACTGCTCGTGCCAAGCTACCAGAGGGTGGGCACAGGATAATCTTGGATTGTGTGTGACTTACCCTGACTAGAGTGAGGGTTTTTGCTTGGACAGGGGTTAACCTGACTGGCAACCAAAAACCCCATTTCTAACACCACCCTACCATACTAGGCACACACACACACACCTACTCCATGCCAGGATACCCTCATCAGTGATAGTGTGCTTTACAAATACACATAGTAGACTATGGGCCTGATTATGACCTTGGTTGAGATACTCAGTCACAAATGTGATGGATATCCCACTCACCATGTTACAAGTTCCATTTTATCCTATGAAACTTGTAAAGCAGATAATAGGATATCCGTCACGTTTGTGACAGAGTGTCCCATCAGCCAAGGTTGTAATCAGGCCCTCTGTTTCCCTAATTCCTTTAAGGTTAAGAGAGTTCTGGTGGCATGAAAAGATGTAATGCATAAATTAAAAAGTTATATATTTTAATAATTATTGAATACCTTGACCAGTCTAACATTTATGGATATGTATCCATTTGTCCTGACTACTTAAAAAAAAATATGTTCCAGAGTATTCTGATGTCATTGGTTACACCTCATTGGGTAATGCAATTATGTCAAGGTACTCACTGATGAGGAATGAGTCTAGCTTTACCACTTTATCTGTGTCTATGTGGCGGTGTCTTTGTAGTGAGAACATAACTGGAGAGCACATTAATGATATGGGTTGGGAAATTATACCAAATCATTTGCATCAAGTGGGGATTTAATATTTGAAACTACCACAATGCACTACTACATTACATTTTTCATACTTACAAGTATGCCTGTACACCTTCAGTAAGTGTGAATGAAGAATATGTTAGCACGTTTTGTGGTTGAGTCTCTAAGAATTTTAAAGGAAATGGAAGTCTGGTGATGGAGCAAATTAGACTATATCAAAACATGGAAGCATGTTAAATTATTGGCATCTGAATAGCATGCATTCTCCTTTAGTATGGCGTTGAAGGGCTGCCAGTAGTTCATTGACTTTCCTATTGATTCTGACATTACTTATAGGTTGTGTTCACAAGAGGACATTTGGGCTATGGTGCAGAGGGTTTGCTACACAAGACTGACTCAACCCCAGGCAGCAGTCTGTTGTAAAGACACCTGGAATCTCATAACTGTCTGGTGCTCAGCATGCTTGTATTTAACTTCTTTGTCTGGGGATTATTGAATGTTGTCATATTCCTTTCATCTTCCTCTCTTCAAGGCCAGCTGATGTGAGTTTTCTGCAAGCTTGTCAGGTCACTATTGATCTAGGGCATATAAATCAAGGGCATATGGGACACTCTTAGCCCTAGTAATTATGCAAAGTATTAGAAAGCTTTAATACTGCAGTTAGACAGCAGAGCTTTTAGCTTGTCCAAGATCTAACACTATATTTAAACCCTACAGGTAGCTCCTGGTATCATCATACTTTGATGAAGTCCAGGTTGTTATTCCCATGGCTTCTGATGGTGTCTTGTGTGAAATCACACTGTATTTACGTCTGAGCTGCGATCAGGGGTTCATTGTTTTCAAGTGAAATATGTTGTTTACATAGAGTGTAAATCCCAGAGCTGGCCCTTCTAGTACTTTGCTCTCCCTCCACTTGATGCTAGCCAGATGTAAGCACTGGATATCAGACTGGAATAATACCCTCTGAACTGCTTAGAGACTGGCTTCACTAGCCCACACTCCTTCTGCCATTCTTTCCTGACTGTATTCTCCCCAAACCCAAATATTTGATCTTTTTTCTCCCGAGAGAGATTTACTGGGACAATTTTAACAAGCACTGGCAAAGCCAGTAGCCTTCTAGCAATACTTGTTTTGTCAGGGTTTTTGTAAAACTTTGCTTTGGAAAATTCTAGACCCTTGCCAAAAAAAAAGCAAACCAATTTTTTTTTTGCTGAAGTGTAAAGTTTTTTTAACTAAAAAAACAAATGACCTTGGTACTCCCTGGCATTGAAGGGAACTAGTTAGGCCCTCATTATGACTTCAAAAGACGAAGCCGCCGCAGTCAGCAGACAGCCAGTGCTGACAGTCTGCTGACTGCCATATCTGGAGTCATTGAAGGATTTCTGCCCATTTATGGGTGCAGGTCCGACTCCTGAAGAGGCAGTTGGATCGCCAGCAACACCACAGCAGTAACACTTCACCCGTCGTATTATGAGCCATAACACAGCTTGGGGGATTCTTGTTGGTGTGGTTGTGCTGGCAGTGCAAAACCGACAGGACCCATCCCCTCCTGGCCAACCTCCTCAACGGAGAAGGTAAGTGATAGTCCGAAAGGTGTGGAGAGTGTTAGATGCACGTGTGTAGTGTGTGTGTACATATGTGCGAATGTGGGTGCATGTGTGCAAGTCAGCGAGTGAGTGGAGGTGCATGTGTGCAAGTGTGCATATGCGGTGGGGGGAGTGTGTGAATGTAGACGTGCATGGAGGGGTGGGGGTGTGAATGATTGTGGATGAGGGGAGGTGGGGGTGTTTGTGGGTGCGTGTGTGCATGTGCATGTGATTGTGTGAGTGAACAGGGAGAGCGGGTGACTGTATGAATGCGGTGCAGGTGGGAGGGGGAGGAAGGTGTGAATGTTAGCAGAGGAGGGTGCGAATGTGTGAGTGGGGGTGTGTATACGTCAGTGTGAGTGCGGTTGGGGGTGTTTGGATTGATGTGTACAGTTGAGGGGGTGTTTGAAAGTGTGTGGAGAGGTGGATCCCTGAGCACGAGGACATGGGACAGTGAAGGGTAGGGAACGACCCCCCCCCCCCATAGGGACACAGGTGAGGTACAGTTCACCTCTGTGGTCCAACGGAAGTTCGAGATGTGGATGGATCCATTAGATGCCTTGGTGTTTGCAAGGTTTATGACTTGATTGATTGAATTTTTGATAGCAAAACAACATTGGAAGGAGCTGAGATCTGAGAAAGATGAAATGTGCATCAGAGGCTTACTACTGTCACTTTCATCTCTAAACACAAAGACAACACTTAAATAATTATGAAGCAAAAACAAAAATACTGACACTAATGGGAACTGGCTTGTGTACGGATTTGCTTTTTCTGAAAGAGCAAAATGCAGTCACTCACATATACTCTTATTGAGACTTTGTTCTGGCCCCAGTCTGAAGCGACTCAAGATCAGGGAATATTTTCCTCAATTTCGTAAGCAAGGTAGAATAAATTAGAACGTGCTGTAACATCCAGTTGGCTAGCTCTGAAAAGTTAATTTCCAGCTCAAATAAGCATGATTAAAATTCTAGAAGAACTTCATTGTTCGCTGTACCAACTCAGATAAAAGATTAGGGTTGCTGGTGCTATGTACAATTTCCGGTAAAACAAGTGTATCTATCATAACTACAGGGCAGTCAGATCCGTGGGAAATTTTCAGGTTAAACACCAGAAATGATTTCCAATACGAGTCCTTACATGCACATTTCTTTACTGTAAATACCCTGCCAATCTGGCAAAGACACAAATCCCTGATTGTACAACATATCGATTTAACATTGCATTTTGAACGTCTAAATCGAACTACCAAATGAACATCACTTTAAGGCTTTTTTGAAGTGAAAAAGTAAAAAGAAAAATCATTCATTAGAACTTTGGGAAATTAGCATTTTTCTGAGAACCAGAAAATGCCATTATTATATATCCTACAGCAAGAGGTGTAGGCAGTATTCAGGTGCCCCCTGTGTGACCTTGAAACGAAAGACAGACAAAAATTTCAATTTAATATTCTTGCTACAGACAGAGAGAGCTGTCATGGTAAATGTATTTTCAATTGTAAGAGTTTCAGTGATCTAGAACCCGGCAGCATTAAGACATGCTTGCAGAAGTAACTTTCTAATTTGTTAAATAGTCCTTTAGCTTTTAGTTATATCAGTTTGGCAGCTACAGGGAGAGTTGGACTGGCTGTCTAGCAGTCTGGTGGTCCGCCACTCGCTCATGGGCCAGCTTGAAAGGGATAATGTGTGGACTATTTATTAGTACCATCTGGGCCTACATGATTAAAAAAAATACACAGCCCATACACAGGCCTTTTTATGTCGGCCCATCTGACAGCGCCAGGCTGCTTGAAAAGCCAGTCAAACATGGACTGGTTGCAGAGGCACTTGTTTATATCAAACACGCCTTCGCCTAGTTTCTCTAAGTTAAGCGTTCCTGTCTTCAAAATGAGCAGGTCAACTCCAAGGATGTACCATATAACAAATGACGCACCGGCGATGCAAGGGGCTTGTAAATAAGCCCCTAAATTAGCACTGTGATCAACGCAAAATTGGACTAACTGGTACCAAATTGCTGGAGAGCTGAAGCAGCCTTATTTTACTGCTTTACATAGTGGTAAGTGTTTGCTTGTCACAGGCATGGGCTGCTTTTGGCTGGAAATATAGCAGCGTTTTTTTGACATACCTAGAGTAAAGAACACAACATGATGCCATGCACAAACCAGTATAGCAGCAGAACTATATTATAACGTGGCATATAACAATAAAATGGTTGAAATTAAATGCAATGCAATAGTTGCAGTAAAGCACAACAAATCACGTGCAGCATGAAAACAGCAGCACAAACAACAGAAATCCCCACTACAATGTTTCACGCAGCAAATGTGCACAAACATTCTTCTCACATATTACTTACTACCTCCACAATACGGCTTCGTAATACATTGGTAAAAGATGTTTAAAGCCAGCATTGCCTTTACTTACCACCAAAGACATAAAATATCACCAGGCAAAAAGGTTTTGTGATTTGGCCCCAGGACCTTGTGTGACCAAATCCCACATAGGAATATTGCAAAACGTGTTTCACATTAACGCCTTTAGCCACCGAAGCACCAGCGTTTTGTGACCAATCATCAATATTTTACTTTAACTCATTGAATAACTAATATATTAATATCACATAATCAACTAAAATCAGTTCTCTGTAGAGACCCACTCTGTGAGGGCTACATATTCTACATACCTGAGAAATTAAACATGGACATCTTCGGTCACTAAATTCTGTATAATAACTTTATGACATAACTTGGGGGAGTACGTTATACCATCAACAACCAGATAGCCTAAAAGCATGGATGTCATTTAGGGGTTTCCAGGGATCGCACTTGCTTGTCCTTTGCGACTCCTGGCACTGTATTTGACCACTGTCCACAAAGGTGGCAAAATCAGTGACAAAAACACAGTTGCAGCTCATCTTTATGGATGTTGGTTGGTGCCTCATACTGTTTTCATCAGGAATGTATGCACACACAGACAAAAACGCACACACTCTCTTCCTCTCTGTGTTTGGAAAAACTTTGAAAATGTTGTTTATTTCACAAAGTAATGTGCTTTCTCTGGGAGCGTCATTTGTTTTATGCTCTTGTGGTGCAGTATGCCAGCTCATATTTGCAAGGCCAAGCAAAGCCACCTTACATGGTTTTTCATTGCCTTGTAGATATGGACCCCTTTCAAGAATAACTGCACAAAAGGTGCATTCTATGGGTGTTGTTTGGGGTGTTCCGAGGCAACGCCCATGGAACCTGAAGGATTCTGATGCATTCCTAGATTTACAAGTGTGGGAATTAGTCAGATTCCTATGCCACCTCAGGGATGGTGTAAGAATGACACAACAGTGAGAAATATCTTTATATCTCCCCATTCTTTCCTCTTTATATGTGTGTTGCATTCTGCAGCACGCATAAAAAAAGGAAAACACCTCTTGTGATTGTGTTTCTGCATGAAGGTGTTCCTGCCTGCACAAAAAGAATCACCCCCACAACGCAAGCATCCTTGCACCATGGTGCAAGGGTGCCTGCATTGGCTCTAGGCATCAATTTGTGCACCAGCACAGGGGGAGAGGGCAGAAATCTGCTGTATGTTGTAGATTTTTTGCCCTTTCCCTGTGGCGCAGGGCAGCACAGCAAGGCACTTGCTGTGCCGCCCTACACCACATGCCTCGAAATTGAGGCCCTGAGTACCCCTACCAATCTGCATTCCTCTCTCTTTCCACTGCCCGTTAAGCCCCTCTCTTGTGTGCCCTGCTTGTCATATAATGTATTTCAATATTATGTGCAAATGTGATTGTTTGGAAATCTGAAGCTCACTCCCTCCATCATCTTACTGCCCAAGCTACTCCCCTGACATACCCTGGAGTATTATAATTCCTCCCAGGCATGCCAATCTGCTAAATTGTTAAAAAAAGTTAAATGGAAAAATAATGATGATAATGCTAGTAATACTTCTCCTCCTTCTCCTCCTCCTCCTCCTACTACTACTAATAATAAATACCTTGAGTCAAGCTTCTGGGTTTTCATGTGTAGTCTGTAACTAGTGGTGATAATTAGGCAGTGACATATTTTATTGCACATGTGGGAGATAAAAAGTATTGTTAAACCTGAATGCACAATTTTCATTATTTTTTAAGTCCTACATTTGGAATTGACATGAATCTACAATGTAAAACAAAGGGGCATGTACAGAGCATACAAAAGCGTATAGAAACTACAAGGTAAGTATTGACAAATAGTCCGATTTAGAGATGGAGAGTCCTGGGGCGAAGATGTTTTTTCACTCCTCTGTGACATCTTTGCAAACCAAACACTGCCATTTTTCTATGAACTGTAAACAACCCCTGCATTTCCAATTATTCCTGTGGTGAATGGCTGAAGTACATCTTTTTCTCAAAAGGGACATCTTACTTCATAAAAAAGATTATGCAACACCTGTCATATTTTGCTTAGATTGCCCTCACCATTTGTAAGTTAAATTGGGTAATATAAGCATATAGGCTGAGTCCCTAAATACCATTTGGGTGATATTCTGACTGTCATAATATTATGTTCTACAGTCCCAAGACATGAGATGCAGACCTGCTTCATTATACTAATGTGGGACCCTCAAAGCCCAGGGGAAGATAACATGGGAATTCAAAATCTGTGGGGTCTCTAAAGGAGGCTGGACATTTTTGACTAAGACCCTGGTCTCTATAACACTCTGTGGCTGTTTATCAGGCTCCGCAATACTAACTGGTGAAAACCTTATGTAATTTGTAAAAAGGTTAACTGCAGAGTAGGAGTTGAGCAGACCCTACAAAGTCAATACAGATAATTCTGCTAGTTAGTGCTTTTTTTGTCTTCATAGCACCTCAAATAATGAGCACTTCCTTGCTTTGAGCTACCGTGCGTGCTTATATCATGATTGATTGGCAGCCCAATACATGAGCCTAGGCACCAAGGCCGGCATCATACGACCAGACTGATCATTTAGGTATAATCATTGAACATCATAGTCTTGAACCAGTTTCCAAATTACCCCATTCTTCCCCTCCTTCGTACTCCAATTGTTCCTCCTGTCCAACTCCTGAAATATTTAACTGACTTTCACCAATCCTGCCAAGTTGGGGGCACAGATTGAGACGACACTTTACAAATCTCCCTCCTTGCCAGGAGTCCCAAATAAAAGATGAGCAGTCTTTGTAGTCTGCAACAGCCTCCCATTTCAAACTCTACATGCTCCATCCCAAACATAATCAGTGTGGGTCCTATCTTCACATCCTAGATGCCCGAAATCGTCTTCCACACCTCTAACCAAAGCCTTTCCAAAGAGGGACAGTTGGCAAACTTATGGGCATCGTCGGCCTTTCCATCACCACAGCATTGTATTTAGATTCCCCAATGTCTCTCTCTCCTTTTATCTTAGCCAGCCTTGCTGGAGTCCAGTAGATTCTGTGTAAGGTAAAAAACGGGTTCCTCTTTAGAGTAGCAGATTTAACCACAAAATAAAGTATGCTCATAGATACTTTCCATAACTCCTTCAGCTCTGTGTTTGGCAAGTATCCATCCCAAACCAGGTAGGGGGTCCTCATATTTTACTCCACGGCTGCCAGGAGATACCCATACCTACACAATACCTCCTTCTTCCTTATTCTGGGATCCTGAAGATCCTTTTCCATGGAGCGTGGATGAGCAGCAATCTACCAATGGGACTTGAGCCAGGCATTTCTTTGCAGAATCTTCAATCTAGAAAGTGCCCCAATGGTCACTATGCTTCAGTCCTCCCAAGAGAGGCCCTTCTTGCCTTCCACCATCAGCCCCCAGTACAAAATTCCAGACTTCCTCAATGGTTTTGCCAAACTGTCCTGCAAACACTCTGGTGTCCCTGGCAAATCCCACACTGGTGACAGCTTACTCTAGTATCAGATCCCTAAAAGAGATCTGATCCCATACCATATTTTAGCTGGAGCCTTCAAACATATCAGACAGACTTTTTAAAAGAATTTGGGATCCCTGCATTTATAGAGAAAGCCACTTTCAGGCAAATTGTTCAACATAGAACTGTACATAAGGCCCCCTAGTGATCTGTCTGGATGAAGGAGAACCATCCTGTTATTCTTCAGTTGGTCTGCCCAACAATACAATTGAAAATCGTGAAGTTCCAATCCCCCTTCTCTACCTTCCTCCTTAGTCTCTTCCAAAAAAGCCTCACCCCTTTGCTGGTCCAAATAAAAGATGTAACTGTACCTTGTGTCCTGTCCAGTAGTTTCTTATCGAAACTCAAAGGAATGTTATCAAACAGGTATGTCAGTTTGGGTGGAATTGACATTTTAACCACGTTTATTTGGCCATAGAGAGTTAAAGGCAGATTCTGCCATCTCCTTAATGTCTAATCAACCTCCGTGTATACTCTTTCCATATTAACAGATGGAAGCTTCTCTAAATCATTCAATATTGTGATGCCCAAATATCTTTACTCTGCAGTGGTTCGAGCCTCTCCATAGCCTGATTCCATACCAGTACTTCAGTCTTGGTCTCATTGATCTCATAACTAAACAACTTCCCAAAAACCTTCTCTTCTGCCATCAGACACAGGATGGCCGATCTGGCATTTGACATAAATAAGATCAAATCATCTGCATATAAAGCTATCTTCTTAACAGAACGACTAACCACAAATTGCTTTATGTCTTATTTAACCTCAAACGCTGTGCTAAAGGTTCAATATAAAGGCAAAAAAGAATGGGGGACAAGGAAAACCCTGTCTAGTTCCCCGACTAATTCTAACTGGCAAAGTGAAGCAACCATTAGCTAATACCTGGACACACGGTGGGATGTAAATCTTATTTAGCACACCCCAGAAATACATGTCCTATCCCAAAAAGTCTTCAACACCCTGCTCAAATATTTCCAATTCACCTGGTCAAAAGCTTTGGAAGCATCAAGAGTTACACCTGACAGGGGGATTCCTAAGTAAGTTGTTGAGGTCAATTGAACCTATCGGGGTGTGTCAGTTAGTGTCTGTAAGAAAGTTGGTTGTTAGTTGTGAGAGGTGAAATCCTCACTCAGGCAACAACCCCAATCCTTGTCAGGGTGAGTCACAAAACATCTTTAAATTAACCTGTGTGTAGCCCTCTGGTACCTTGGCACAAAACATTCAGGCTTCTCTCAGAGACACTGGTTAAATTATTTATGCAGCAGTTAAACGTGAAAAAAAAAAACTGTGCTGGCCAGTATCATGGACGGTAATCATTTAGCTTCAAGAATCCTCTTCACAGTCACAAGGAGGCCAAAACATCTGGATTTTCACCTTGGGTTCAGAAGGTGTGTACTCTGATGCCAGCCAAGGGTCCAGAATGGGGGGGGAGGGGGTGTTCCTCTTGGGGATCAGGGCTCAGTCCAGCAGAGACCTGAGGGAGGGCTCAAATAGTCCTGTTTGTGCTGGTCAGCTTGGCAGTTGCAAGAAGGCTTTTGGAAACTTGTGTGCCAGTAGGTCAAACATGATGCAGCAAACTAACCCTTGGAGTCACGTCTGGGGAGCCTGGGTTCTAGGAAAGTAGCTTCAGACTACTTTCTTCAGACAGCAGGGAAATCATACAGTTGAAGGTTCCACAGGCCCAGGAATGTTCTGAGGAAAGGTTCAGAAGGTGACACCTTTATCCCCAGTGAAAGGCTGTTACTGAGGGAAGCCCCCTTTGTCTAACCTTCCCCTTTTATTGGTTCTGTGTCCCAACTGTGAAGGGCAGTGTCTCTTTATCACTACTAGAATTTGTGGACTTCCTAGTGAGTCATTACTGGAAGCCAGGGACCCTAGCTTAAGCAATTTTGATGATTTTAACCGCAAGACAATATTCAATCCTCCTTTATGTAGGCACTATGCGCATGACACTGCTTGTTTGCTGCCGAGCTGGTTCCCACCCTTCATCGTAGGCTGTGGAGACAGAACGTACAGCAGATATTCAATTCTTCTCGCCAAATTGGACCTTAACAACTTTGAGGCTCTGTGACCTATATACACTCCATTGCTATTCAAAGCACATTCTGAGTGCCAGCGAGAAACTTTTGTTTGGCTTTGCATAGTCCTGCACACTGTTATGTGCCTGTGCCCATGCTCAGGAAAGAGGACCACCAAGACCACTGGGACTATAAACAGCCAGCCTGTTGGGGTGGGTGGTGGCCCTGACCATGTGTCCTGCCCCCTCTCCCAAGGAGCTGGGGAGGATGAACGAGCCGCAAGACAGGTTGAGCCAAGTGCCCTGGAGTGTGCTGTGTTTTGGCCTTACCCCATTCCAGGCTTTCTAACCAAACCATTTGTCCAATTATTATAGAATTATTGTCATTCCCTGTCCAGTAGTACTGAACGGTACAAGGTAGTGGCGGCAGCAGTAAATTAAAAAGTGATCCCTGAGGGAGAAAGCAAGCAAAGCAAGTGGCTTAGCAGTACTGTGTGTTTTTATTACTGTTTTTCAACCAATAAGACCATAGACATTCATTGAAGTATTTTTACGGATATTGAAATATGGTGGTGATCAACTGTGCTAAATCTTAAAAGCCCCAGTTAACAAATGTAGCTACACCAATTTAACCCAATAGAACCTTAAGCCCATAAGACAAAACTGATTCAGTCAGATTTTTTATAATTGTGTCTTAATTACCAGTTGGAGTCCACCTGTAAGTAAACAGGTAACATACAGTCTCCACCCTTTATTTTCCTACCTCTTCGGTTATTAAGATCTACACTATTTAATTTACAATAAACAAATTAAATGCAAGGATAAAGAGATCATGAAAAAAACTAAGGTGATGGAAAGACATAAACGTTAAATGGACCAGGGAAGCAAGGGAAAGAGGAAGAATTTATCACCACTATCTAACTCAATAATGACATTTGTTATCAGTCACTAATCTAAATGCTGATAATTCATCTGGAAAGGGGATGGAAATCCAACAGGGAGATCAAGAAAAAAGGAGTTGAGAGTGGATGAGGAAACACCAGAATATACCTTAGATAACCGTCTGTTTGCAATCTTAGAGAGGGGTCCCAGATTCTCTTTCTCATCATTTCTTCATTTTTCGGCCTATATTGCCGATGTATCATCTTCTCACAATTGAGGGTATCAGATAAGCTAGGAATCCATTGAGCAGTCCGTGAAAGAACCTTAACTGCATGCAGCCAATTTAAATCAGGTGTCATAAGCATCATGTGACTGTTCCCCACTCTGCTTTTTCTCTATTAGATGTTATCTTGGTAATGTAAAAGACTGTGTAAGCAATACTAGAAACTCTGGTGTTGTTTAACTCCAATCAACTAGCGCAAAATTGCTATATGAAGCAAATTCACACTGAAGTATGTAAAGTTAATATAGGTCCACTAACCTTAATGGGACTAGAGTAAAAATTGTCAAGTTCTTACTAGCATAACACACATTCAGAATATATTTCCTGGTTACCATTGTTAGTTAGGAGGAAATATTACAATCATAGATATGTAGAATACTCCTCATACTACTATTATATCTCATTAGACAATGGGTTTAAGAAGATTATACTGAGGTAGTACAGAAAGACGACCTAAGGAAAGCCTAGGGTGGTGTACCCAGTTCAGGGTCCTAGGACACACATGGTCCAACTGAGGGAGCCCAAATTCATAGTTCCTCCAACTACTCCAGCTGTGTCACCTAGTATGGCAATACAAACAAAGAAATTCAGCTAGTATAAAGGGGAAATCCAAAAAACAAATCATCATTAGAACAAGGTAAAGAAATGCCCAAACCCCAGATCCAATCCCTCTTGTTTAATATAACTTGAATGGAGAAGAAAGCCCAAAAATTGCATCCACTGAATAGGTCTAAGGTACTCTATTGTTAACCAGATCCTCTCACTCTCAGAAATATCTTTGTGGGATTTAACTCCTGTGATTTATTTTTTTGTTGGTGAGGTGGTAGAGCAGTAACAGAGGTTTACTTTATATCACCATTGACAGCCAATATGCTGTATAGTCCAAGTCAAGAGCTTTGGTAGCAGGCCTGGGTATAATGATTCAGATTGAGGTGGGGTACATGAGAGAAGAGCAAAACAATTTAATTGGTTTTGTCCACAAAAATGAGGAATTTATTTATTTCTACTCTTCCCAATAATATTCAAACCCCTGTAAGGTGGATGTTTCTGTATATTATTGATGGTCACACTTCCATAATGGGAAGCTGTGGATTGCTATAGCAAATGACAAGGCCACAGATTACATGGGATCAACCCCCAGATATGATTATAATAATAATTACACCTCTCTTTTGGGCTATCATGGTACCCAAAAGCAGACCAACTGGGCTGAGGAACCCTAGAGTACAGATTTCTCTTGCACCTGAAAATCTTAAGTTGGAATGTCCATGGCCATGCAAGAGTCAAAAGTGGTGGTTATATAGATCAATTCAAGTTTCAGTTGTGGATTTGTGGGTAAACAATGATGAATGTAAAGTTTTTGGCGATTAATGTGTATGTCCATAAAGAAGTGATTCAGGGAGTAAACAAGTGGGTGGATGACCTTGAGCACGTATTGAGTAAGAATCAAGAAAAGTATCCGAACACACAATACTGAAAGTAAACAGATGAACTACTGTGGGATGTGTTGGAATAATACAATGTACCAGCTGTCATGTGCCCAGTAGACATCAACACTAAAGAGGTGGAGCTGGGTGGATGGAAAAAAAATAGTTTGAATGGCTGTTTCTAAAAGGATATCCCTTCTGCACAAACAATTCATATTGGACATCATAGCTATCCCATTGATCACATTTAAGTATATGTGTGTTGGACTGTTTTTCAGGAATGTTAAAGTAATGTACTGCAAGAGAAGTGAGCACTGGGTGATTGTGGTACATCTAGGATTTAGGAAGTCTCCCATATTGGAAAAGGTTTTACCTATTGCCATAAGCTTTCCCAAGAGACTCACAACACAGTTCCACACCTTGGCTCTTACCAAGTTGTAGAGTTATTGATCTAGTTCTGGAGGCAAGTGAAGACAGAATAATATGGCACAATATTTTGAAACAAAACATGCTGTTTTTCACAAGTGCAAATGTAAATAACACATTAAAATAGCATCTAAATCTATTGTTGCCCTCAAGTCAATTGGTTCTCATTTAAAGATCTTAAATGAACAATTGTGTCCTTTTAAGCTGAGTAGGGTGGGAGGGCCAGATAACATTGTGGCTGTAATTATTAAGTCAAACAGTGATGGGAGGGCAACAATCTTTTGAAATTTGTTTGGATAACTAAGGGGTTTACCCTATAACATAGAAAGGCTCTGATATCAGTACCATTTACAGAAGGTGATTCAAGTTTCCTATTAAATTCTAGGTTAATTAGCCATTTGGATATTTTGGAAAAAGTGTCTTGAAAACTTTCACTGAACCATCTGGAAGGATGGGTTTTGAATAAGGCTCCTGGTTATCCCAGTGGACAAGGGGGATTATAAAAGGGCCACTCCACGGTTGGTTACTGTTTTCCCCTGTGTGCGGTGAATAGGAAATCACTAGAAGTAAATCAGAGACTGTGCTACTGTTTTATTGACTTCTACAAAAAGAACAAATGATGGACAGAATGCTGAACAATGTCAAACATTCATCACCAGTCCCAGATCTGGGCCTAATTTTATCGTTTTTTTGCTGGCAATGCCATTCCAGTTTGGGCCCAGCCATATGGAAATGAGTATTGACCTTGCTGACCTTGCTCCCCATGGGAACTGTCCAGCCCGAACTGCCAGGCCAGGTCCTACTTGAACCAGAAACAAGCATCCTGTGACCGGTTTCAGGGTATCACCCATCATCAGCCAGGTTAAATTGAATCTGGTGGCATAGCAAACACATTATGGACTGTAATGTGACCCCAAGTGATTGCCAGAGATTAATTCACACATTTTATCTGTCACCTTGTTGTTTTTGTGATATGCCTTCAGTTTTTAAATCTTTTAAGTCATTCTCACCAAAGGTGGAAACAATGCATAGCCCATGTCTGCTTTATGTGGATGATTTGCTTCTTTTACACTATACACCAGTCAGTTTACAGTGAAAACCGGTGGCCCTGGAATTAAACTGTGAAAAGAAATCCTGAAAATAAATCTTTAAAAAACTAAGATTAGGATTATTGGGAAATAAATTAACTATAAATGGGTATTGTGTTTGTCTCTGGTTGAGGTAGTGAATTCTTACAAATATCTGGGGTTACATTTTCTAGAAACGTAAAGTGTGATCCCACAGGAAAAATGTAAAAGCAAGCATCCTGTTACAAACAGGATGTTTGCATATAACCTATCAGATGTGGTGGGGACTCTCACTGGCCCCACAGGGGAAAGCGTAGAAGTTTAAAATCCCCTGCATGCCCTGTATGGAGCAGAGGTCCTATGCTTAGGATCAACTCATACTAGGGAACCAGTGGAGAACGCAACACTCAAATGTTTGTGTATTCTCCCTAAATTAACTATGGCAGGTCGTTTTCAGGAAGATTTACATCTAATGTGGTGGTATCTCATATTAAGTTCCCACCTGTTGAGGTTCTTGAGTATGATGTCTATGAATGAAACGTCAATTACAATTTCAAAGCTACTGTCAGAGGAGATGTGTGTCAGTGAAAGGAATTGGGCTGGGGCTATGTTCAAAAAGATTAAACATATCAAAACTATGCACAACTTGAGAGGAACCATATGAATGTGGTCCCCAAACAAACAATTGTTGAGTCTGCCATTGAAGGGTCCCACAGATAATAAATGGTTCTGTTGAAGAAACCTTCTATCAGTTCTTCACTACACAACCTAGAATATGGGAATATTTCCATTTTGTTTTATCACACTAAACTACCTAATCCAAAGCTACATATGGAGAATCTCATATTTAGGTTTCAGTGCAATTTAATCTTTAAAACTGAATGGTACAAACAAGTGCAGGATAACAATGGTCTGTGTCAGTGTGTAAAAATGAACTGTTCGATATGTCGTGCTCATTGACTGCCTGTTTTATAAAAGTGCTCATATTAATATTTTAAATCTATATTTTTATGCTATCAGGGATGAAATTGTGTTTTTGTCCAAGGTGGTTTTTATTAAGTGGTAGCAGGAAAGCATGATTTCTGATCTTCATCACACACACTAAGTTTAGTGAATAGTAATCAGTTATCTTAGATCTGTAAATAGTAACTCAGGCAGCTTTTGATATTAATGAGTGCACTTGGTTTGTAATTTTTTGTATTTTATTTTATCTGTTTTACAAATGTTTTAGGGGAATTTGCCCCAATAAATGTATAACCCTAAAGAATACTCAACAAAATCCTTGACCAAGCAAATACACAAATGACACATATTTTATTTCATTCATAAAAATAGAAATATTTCTGTATTTTAATGGAAAGGGTTGGGACTCTTCCGAATTTAACTAATGCCACTAATTTTCCAGACCATATTCTGTTTGATACATTTTCAGTATTCCCACAATTCAATCTGAGAATACCAACTTAATTGTTAGCCTCCAATTTCAAATTCCTTCACATTTAGGGAGCATATGATTTACACTGGTCTTTAGATAATATTGATTTCTTATTCAAGTGAATTTATAATCAGTTTTTAAGAAGTTGTGGACCCGCTCAGTAGGCATCTCATGCCCCAAAGGGTCCTCGGACCACAGGATAAGGACCACTACAATCGACAAGCAGGTCTAGGTGTTAGCTGAATTTGTCAGAAGAAGGGCAGGCAACTCGTAGAAGTCAGAATGGGAGTGAAGCTTAGGAAAGGATGAGTACAACCCCCAGATCAGGCAAAGAACACCCTGCCTCACATTCAAGGCCCTTTTGTTCACATTTCTGGAAAGTATACACATAACACCACATGGGGAGTCATTCACTGCCATGTGGCACTGCCAGTGTGCAGAAAGGCACATTTGGTTTATGCAGAAAAATGCCAACTTTCTGAAAGAGGCATTTTCAGAATTGTTTCTTAAAATCTGAGTTTACCATTAAAGTGGATTTGAAATAACAATTCAAATGAGAGGAAGAAGGTTCTCTCTATCTGGACCCAAACTGAAGCTGTTGCGATCAGAGCATTAACCTAAACTAGTGTTAGGTTATGGGAGAGGGAGCCTTGCAACAGTGGAAAACTACTTGAGTGTTTATTCACTGCCAGGACAATGTAACTTAAATACACTGGTTAAGGCGTACCTTGAGGGTGACTTATAACTATTAAAATGGAAAGTTTAGGCCTGCAAAAGGTTTATTTTTCCAAGCCAATATGGCAGTTTAAAACTGCACTACATGCTGCAGGGACAGGCCTGAGACATGTTTTACAGTGCTACTTTAAAAGGTGGCACAATGAGTGCTGCAGCCCACTAGTAGCATTTAATTTACTGGCCTAAAGTACATATAGTACCATTCACTAGTGAGTAAATTGTGTAAATTATATATAAATTAGGTGTAGGGAGTGAGAGCACAATAACTTTACCCCTGGGTAGAGGGAGAAAGTTCAGAGAGTTCTAAAGCTAATGAAAAACAAATTCAGCAGAATCAGTGGACTGAAGGCAAAATAATCAGGGGGCATACCATGCCTAGGACTTCAGGTAACAGTGCTTCACTGAATTGTTTTTTCAAAGAAAAAAATAAGAACAGTGGGGAGCTGGCCCCCGAGTTTAAAAGTTAAATATTGTACAAAATGTGTAGATAATAGGGACCTGCATCATTTAACATCTTTTCAAAGGCAGGGCTCAGTTTGTGCCTATGTGTGTAGGTGGTTGACACAGGCACTCATTTGTTTAGACCAAGACATATTTTTCCTCCTTAGATGCTGACACAGCACTAAAGAAACAAAGTCAGAAAAGGAAGAAAGAAGGAGAAAGATTCAAAAACAGTGACAGAGAGATGAAAAAACTGCAAGTGTTATAATGGAACAGGATGTGTAATATGGCAGAACAATAAGGCATGAAATAAAATCTAAACTTTGCAGCCTTATTATTTGACATATCCAACATGGACAGTGAGTTCCTGAGAAATACTTTGGGTACATGTATTTTATTTAAGAAATGTAGCACTGCCCAAAGCAATAGTTTTGCATACATATTATTTTTAACACTTAAAATATATATACCACTTAAAAAATGCACTCCCACAAAAATTTCTTTATACACAACAAGAAGAGTAGGGGCAGGCATTCTTGAATGAACTTGTACTCTGGAGAAGAGATTCTACTTTCCTGAACAAAGAAGTTAAAGAGTGAGCTCACTTCTGAACCAAGAATTGAACTCAATTGCGAGGCCTAAAAACATTTGCAGCAGAGAATGAACTGCCAGTGGCACAACATTACAGCAGATATATATTTGATCTTATTTTTTAAATAGTTTTATACAGTGTGAACTTGACCTGAGGGTGTCTGAGGTTACAATACACAAGATCATGTTCATTTTTTTTAGTTCAAACCATTTTTATTGGAAAAAATAAGAAATGAACAACTGCATAGCAGATAATGAAGGCACAATACAGGTTGCATTGTGTAAGTATATCAGACTTCATATGTAAGAGCATAGGTACATAGTTTAAGTAGGTACTGCAGTTTAATAGCATCCAAACTTATATCTTTACCATGTAAGGTAGCTTAATGGGGGTCATGTCTAGGGAGGTAAAAACCTATGGTTGATTGAAAGGTAGTTATATTGAAGGCAGCTCTGTTAATCTGCTGAAGATGTATGGTACTGAGATTTGCCTAGTGAGTTGGGCCCAGAACTTTATATATGCAGAAGGACTGTTGGATTTATGGCAGGTTTATTTTTTTGAAGTAGAAGCAGGGGCGTAGCCTCGGAGGGGGGTGCTACACCTCCCTAATAAATGACATTTACTAATAAATAGTTGGGTACAAATGCTTTCAGTTGGGTATGGTGAGATGACTGCCGGATTTCACCAGGAATTTGTACATACGTTCAGACAAAAATGCACACACACTCTCTTCCTCTCAGTTTTTAAAGTCATCAAAATTACTGGTAATTTTACAAAATACTGTGTTTTCCCTCATTTAGTATCCCTACCAATCAACATTCCTCTTGCTTTCCACTGCCCCTGGGCCTCTCCTAAGTGCCTCACTTGTTGTACAATGTATTTAAATATTATATGCTGGCCTGATTGTTGGAAAATCTGAAGCTCACACCCCCCAATCTTACTGACCAAGCTACACCCCTCGTAAAGGTCAAGTTTGTTCCATAGACAGCGCAAGTGGGATGCGTTGTGCAGTTTCTTGTACATGATGTTATCTGTGCTTCTGGTGGAGCACAGAATGTTCCACCACTTATCAAAGGGGTGACGTTGGTTAACTTCCATACTGATAGAACAGTTTTTGAGCCCAGAGCAAGAATTAGGTCCAATAGGTGAGCCTTGGGTTTTGTCCAGAATCTAGACTGAGCAATTGCCAGCATGATTTTAGCCATAAAATGTGAGTGGCAGACTTTATTCCAGGTAGCATCCGTAAAGTGTAGTAAAAGATTCTCTGGTATGAATAGCGTCAATTTCTTTTTCAGACTATGTATGAGGTGTGTTTTAGGGGAGTCGACCAGCTTATAGATGTGTGATGAAGTGTGGCCGATTTTTTAGAGGTTCCCTAGGGGGGCAGGTAGATCTGGCGTTTGTGGTTTTCGCAATTGTCTGGTGGCTCTTTTAAGTTTCAGAAAACTTTAAAATTCGATGGGAGGAAGATCGTAATGGGAGCTTAGGTAAAGGGGTATAGGGTTGAGCCTAGATCACCAATAAGGTTTAAACCTCTTTTAGACCAGTGTTTCCAGAACAAGGTTTTCCTGTATAGTTTAAGTTTTATGGTTGTGCCAGAGGGAGGATGAGGTAGAGTTGGCGAGGCGGTCTTTCAGCATTTTATCAACCTGCTATAGGGCAGCGGTTGTGTTGACTAATATGTCTAGAGAATGGGCAAGGGGAGTTTCAGGAGACCTCTGATGGTAAGGGTGGGCAAAGGGGTAGTGGAGATAACAATTGGAGGTCAATTTTGAGCCACGGGGAGAGATCTTCCGTCCCTCTGAACCACCAACTGCCCTGAGATGCCAGGAAGGCCTGTTGATATCTGTGAAAGTCAGGCATGTTTATCCCTTCTCTGTTTTTCTTGAGTTGAAAGGTAGGTCTGGCTATTCTAGCTCTTTTCCCTTTCCACAGGAAGTCTGATACAAGTTTGTCCCCAATTTTGAAGACGGAGGTGGATACGTTTATGGGTAGCATGCTTGATAGGAAATTAATTAGTGGGGCCACCATCATTTTCAAAGTCTCTGATCTGCCCACCAGGTGATGTGTTTGGGGGACCACGAGTTAAGGAGGGTTTTGGTGTATGTTAGAAACTTGTTTTCATTGGTTGTTAATGAGGTCTGAATGTGTCAGTAATTTGTTAGTAGTGCGTGTGCAGGTTATTGCAAGATTTTGTGAATACGCAGGACATTGAGTGGTGGTTGTATGAGGGAGTTTTGATGTGCTTTCTTTTTGTGCTGCATTTGGAGGTGATGTACTGAATATGAGATATATATATACATGGTGCTGTGCCATGGTGTTAGACCCCATGGGAGTATATGTGACACAGCATTGTTGTGTGAAGGAGATTAGGATGGACAAAATATAGCACAAAGTGCTGCCATGATTGGTAAATAGAAACAGTGGAAAGAGAGAGATAAAGAGAGAAGGGAAAGAAAAATACAAAAGTCAAAAAATGTTAAACCCTCATAAACAACCCACTCACCACCCCAACCCGTAATGTAGGATACCAACATTACCCCACCCAATTTAGAATGTGAGAGAGCAAGGCCACCAGAAGATCAAACCTCAGCCATGGTAAGATGTAGGTAGCTGAATGCTTCTAGGTGCATGGAAGGTAGTGGTAAATCCAAGACCGGCGCTATGGAGTTGCTGTATAACCTGTGTGAGTGTGGTTTTTGGCAGGAAGAATTTGATCACTGGGAGGTGATGATGTAAATGGGTGGAAGCAGGAGGTGGCAGAGTTCCTTACGTGGTGATGACAATTGAACAAAATGTCTTTGAGGATGCACAGTGTCGTGAAGGTGGGTCCTGGTGTCAGAAATTAAAACAGAGAAGTGTCAATTTCCTTGATTTCTTATTTACATGCTTGAACTGAGACATCATCACCAGGTTGTCAGCATTGCGGGTAGTGAGGAGCTAGATTGGATGGCTCTCTTCAGAGGATAAGGATTGAGAGATTGACAATAAATATTCTATAGCTGTGCAGAAAGTAGTGTGTTGCATTGTGGGCAGCTTATGAGTGAGAACATTGCTATGTTTTTCCCCTCTTATGCTAGAGACTTAGGCCCATATTTATACTTTTATTGCGCTGCACTTGCGTCGTTTTTTGATGCAAAAGTGGTGCAAACTTACAAAATATAATTGTATTTTATAAGTTTGGTCCACTTTTGCATCAAAAAATGACACAAATGCCACAAAAAAAAAAGTATAAATATGGGCAGTAGTTGCAATTGAGAGCACTGAGGGTTTAATGTTCCCTGGTATGGTTGTTAATGGTAGGCAGGTGAATAGCGCAGGACGAAGCTCGTGAGCTTGGGGGAGGAGGCGGGCACCATCTTAAAGTCAGGCATAGGATGCTCACTAGCAAAATCAATGGTTAAATGAGCTCAATGTCCTGCTTAAACAATTTATCGGCTTGAAGTGAGTTCTCTCTGGGGTCCGAAGGATTGCAGTGCTGCTGGTGTGATTCGCGGAGGAAAGGCTGAAGGAAGTGGTCCTGTTTCATGTTTATGGCATCACGTAGGCCTCAGAAGTCACGCGATGTGCGTTTGCTAGCTGGCCTGGATGGAGAGGTGAGTCCCAATGATCCACGAGGTGTGGATATCTTCTTGATTGCACACAAGGAGGGGGCACAGGCCGGAGTGAAGCCTAGTTGGTGATTAGTAAATGGTATGGGGGTCAGGCCTTGCTGCTGCATTTAGAGATTTGCTGTGTGTCAAAACATGCCCGTAACTTGGGAGTAGCCTGATCAACGGCATTCCTCAGATTTTGTCTTGATGAGGTAGTGAGCTCAAAATCATGATCAGAGAGCGGCAGGTAGATGGCGATGGTGAAGCAGAGTTCCACAACTGGGTTGTTTAATTGATTATCGACATGCCTCGCGGGATCAGAGATAAGTAGTCAGTTGCGGGTTATATCTTTGGTCTGTTTTGGATGGTTGGTTTTGAAGGAGTGGGGTAGATGGAATGTGGAGCGAGCTGCTCAGGAGGCCATTACTCTTGGGCGCAAGCCACACCCCCAGGTCATGTTCATTTTGAAAGTACAAATGGAATGAGTGATTTGCCAAGAATCACAGGATATTGACTCAAACCTGGGAGTCAAATCTCGTTCACCAGTTCCAAAGTCAGCAGTTATAGCTGTAAAGCCACATACTCTCCCAAAATGCATTATTACTGTTGATAACAAAGACAACTGGTGGAACAAATCAAGTTGCAATATTGGCATCCTGCGCAGCAGGAAATTCAAATAATACTGGCAGTAAAATTCTAAAGCCTGAGATCATTTGAAATTTAATCCTGTATACAAGGCTTGGCCCTGCTGGTCAATGATTGCTTACAGATACACATTTTCCCAGAAGCTGCTTCCTGGTAATAAATCATGTCCTTTTGGCTTTTTAATTATCCTTTCTTATAAATCATATCTATCTCTGCATGATTGGTCATTTTGACTAAGTCATTGTATCAATTATTGCAATGGTTTCAAATAATTTGACAATGCATTCTTTATTATTATTATCTAAGGCTTGTTTTAAGCAATACTGGGGGATAGAACAGATTGTCAATAGCAAGGACAATGAGCCCACAGCAGTTATCCTGTCATTATTAATTTATAATAATTATGTTTATGCTCCTTAGCATGCTAAAATGCCATCTTGGGGCTTTTCATGTCTTTTTTGGTAGCTCATTGTTTGAAATCATGGTAGCATCCTTGCTACAAGTTGAAGAGTCCATCTCCCACAGAACAATTAATACCTTCATCACTTCTGAGTACTGAGGGTGTTTTACAACCTGGGTATACTGGGAAAAATGAAAACATCTGAGAATAAAAAAACAGCAAGTGATTGGTAAATCCCAAGGCAAAAAGTGAGGACATAATTGAAGGGTTATAATTAAATGAAAACAAATTATTATGTTAAGGGAGAGCAACTACAGATCTATTCCCATCATTAAAAACTAAATATAAAATATGTTCATTGATATATTATTATACAATAAATAACATTTAACAAAAAAGAAACTTTCAAACTGGTAAGGAAAGTATTAAAATAAAAGATCAGATGTTTATAACAGATTTCCCTAAATTAATTGATAAAATAATATTCCACTATCAGTCATTTGGAAATTAATTATCCATGAATACCCTTATGATTTTGAACCAAGAAAAACACCCTGACATAGTGCGGTAAGTGGAAGCTACTCCTGGGATCTCCCTCAAAGGGGAAAATAAGGTGGTTTTATAATAGAGGGTTGATCAAATGCCTTTCTCAAGCGGAAAACTGCCAATACCGACAAGGTATAGAGGGGCCAGAAGTGGGGGGTCTAAGGCACGGAAGAGGTCGAGGAGACTGCAAGTTGATAACATAATCTCTATGCTTCATCATTCTGAATCTGACCTAAATGAAGAGGCTGGCTTGGCATACAATCCAAGAAAGCACTAAAGCACCTGTTTGTGCATGTAACTGGGGCCTATGCCAATACAGTTGTGACTCTTGTGCTCTTTCTGAGCTGGGATGATATTGTATGTTTCTCTGACTTAGATATAGCCTAACCAAGGGAGACTAGTTTTGTGAAAACATGTTAACCTATGCTTGTTGTAGTGAAACCAAATTATGATATTGTTCAGAAATTATACTTTTTGGTGGCAATAACTTTAAGAAATTGGAGTATTACATGAGTGATGGTTACCCACCTCAAGTAATATTCACAACACTAGTTATTGTGAGCCACTAAGTCACTAAATAAACCTGAGCTCAACTCCATGGCAGCTAAGGCGCAGAGCAGGCAGGCATAACTTAGAGACTATGTGAAGATTTCTACATTCACATTGAGGGCCTCATTAGAACCGCTGGCCCACCAGCCCCATGGGGAGGAGACTGCAGTGGAGCTGACATCTTTTTGTCCCTGCCCTATTATGATGTTTCCAGTGGGGAGACAAGCGGAAACCTCCATGTTTGGAGGTTTCCGCCGGTCAGTCCAGTGGAAACTGTGCGGTGCCATTGGCCTCAGCTCCACATGGAGGCGAGGCCAATGCCATCACACAGAGTGGGCGTCCAACACCCTCGGAATGCACGCTGTCTGCTGTGGACAGTGTGCATTCCAAGGGTACTGGGCAGGGTGGGCTCTGCACTGCCCACCACATGGCCCACACACTGCCTTTCCACCAGTGTTTTCATGGCTGGGACCCCGCCATGAAAAGGCTGGCGGAAAGAGGACTTGTGATCTGCACAGCAGCGCCACCACATCGTCGAGAACCATATTCCTGGTGATGGCTTTGTTCCCCTGGCAGAGACCGCCAGGGTTGTAATATTGCAGTCAGAATGATAGGAGTGCAGCTATCCGACTGCCACCGCGAGTCAGGCAGTCTCAACACTTCCAGACTCGTAATGAGGCCCTGAGTCGATATTTTGTTAGTCGGATTCTTCCAGCAGGCTACAGGATTTAGCCAAAGGTCTCCAATAGAACTGATATCTTCTCCACAAGTTCCTACTGAATTGGATGTGCTACTGGGGAAGTGCTCAGATTAGAGGAAATCTGAATCTTCAGCGCAGCAGCAGTGCACCTTGTTGGGATTAGCTTGCCAGTTTTGTCCCAGTCCTCTACAGGTGTTCGAAGCCAAAATGTTTTTAAGTCCCAGATTTCTCAGGATGTTAACAGGAGTACATTTTGATGTGACCCAGGGTTCCCATACATCAGGAATATTACTTGAAGGTCAAGACTCACCGCAGGATACCCCTTCAGGAGAGTTCAGAGCTGGCCAAGTTGGAAACGGTTGCTGGGCATGTGTAGGAAAGGCCTGCTGTAGTTTTAAAAGGTGGTCAGTCTTATGATCTTTTAAATAAAATTCTTGATGCTACGCACAAGAGGGAGAGCTGGTTCAGTCTTCTTCTAAGCTTCTAGAAGTCTAATAGCATTCTGAGCAGTGTACTTGGGATGCAACATTTATGCCTGGCATATTTGCAAACTCTACCTCATCATTGTGTTATTTATGGAGGACATATGTGCCCTTACCAAAAGGAACCAATCAAGATCTAGGAGGTCATGAATCAAGTACTCTAGATTTCAGGATAGTTCAGAGAAGCCCAATAGGTAAATATCCATTTTTTGTATTCAAGATTAGAAGATTGTAGTCTCATAACTAGGCCTGGAATAAATGTCCATTGTTAAACATGTGAAATTAATGAACTTTGATTTTTTTTAAATTTACAATTTATTTTACACATTTATTGTAATTTTTGATGATGGGACACTAGTTTTCATCAGAACATTTTTGAGTTGGGTCTATCACTATCTTACATGACTTTTTACATAAGTTATGCTGTAACATGAAATGCAGGATACCGACAAGGCAGTTTGTGTCGAGTACATCATTTTATGTAATTTGTATGAAAGATTGTGGAAAAAGTTTGAAACAATTTTGTCATATACATCCTTACAGCCTTATTTTAACATATGAGTACTGCATTCAGTTACATTAGAAGCCCAGCCATCTTTCCATCCCATCAATGTAAAATAAAAAATATTTACATGCTTAGTGCCTTATTTTAACATATGAGAGTTGCACAGTTACTTTAGAAGCCCTACCTTCTTTCCATCCCATCAATGTAAAACTAAAAAGATGTATATCAAGCAAAAGTTCCTTTTGCGTTCAATGCCCCCTACATGAGTCTTATTGTGAAACACTTCCTCAATCAGCTTGACAAAAACTCTGGTTGAATAATTACTCCTCCTAGACTTCTCCAAGTTAAGCCACAGCCAAATAAAGCTAGAAGTAGCTTAATTGATATCATGTTCTTAGAAACAAGTGATACTACATCTGTGTCAGCTTAAGGGTCTATATTATGACATTGGCGAGCACCACAACATCCGGTGCATGATTAATGGCTTATTGAAATTAATAGAATGGCACGATATGAAAAACTCATTTACATATTGCAGGATGAGGTTGGAATTGTCATCCAGATCTGTAAACCCTTTGCATATAATACACATTCTAATTCTGGTAATACTTAAGATTTGTTTTCCTAATTAGGAAACACATTAAGGGAGTTCCCCAAACATGTGTCTCCTTATCTCCTTATTAACTCATCATAACTATTATTTCAAACCATACAGTTATCAAAGACTATGGATGTTTCAGTCTTGATGATGTTTTTTTTTTTTAGTTAGGACCCACTATTCACATATTGGACATTGTTGAAGTAGTAAAGATATCTCCATTTGAAATGTTATATCTGTAAATTTATATGACATCTCTTCTATCGTCTAACTACCTATAATATATTGTTTATATCTATTGCACAGTGACTACATACTCCTCTATCTTGTTCACCTCCCTATTTCTTTCCAGGTCTTCTAAGATCTCATTCACAGTCTATACATTATAAATAATAATCTCGGCTATTGTATCTATTGATATCAGAAGTATGTTGGTGTTTAGAATTCTGAGAAGTTAACATTTCATAGTATTTTACCCTGTGACTATGATTTGATGTATTCCCTAATTTACTTTTTGATGTATTGTTTATATATTAACATGCACTTCTCATAACAAATATATAATAAAAAAAGATAACACAGGTTATGAGAGACAGAGTCAGAGGTAACCATAGACAGAGAAGGAGGGAGGCTCAGATAAAGAAACAGTATAGACAGAGATCAAAGAAAGTTCAGTTTCCCAGAGGGTCCCTAGGAAGGCGGGGGTCCTTGACAATTCCCCACTTTGCTCATGCCTTAAAATGTCTGACCCTTGATGAACAGCCATGTGTTGTGCTCTTCACTTAGAACTATGGTATGCCAAATTACTTTTGGTAGGAACTTGAATATATTTGTCTTTTAACCAAAATCTAAACTTAATTGATTGCACCACCAGAACATGTGGATAGAGGATAGTGGGTCAACTTAAACAGAAAATTGTAAGTATAAAACTCATAGAGTGACTGTTCCTCATATGTGCGGTTTTATATGCGTTTTCATATTCACAGAACTCAGCAACAGTATGCCTGGAAGGGCTCGCCTGTTGCAGCTTTCCATATGTAATAACGAGTCGTGTTTTTTTCTTTATTAGTGAGGATGATGATATTATCCTCTGTAATTATACCTAGTGTACATATACTCCTAAAGGCTTATCTTCTTTTTCCATAGGGAAAATGTGTTCTGTGTTGAAAACACGTTCCCTAAACCCCCACAAGGTTTGGGAGTGTTCTGTTTTCGTTACCCACCTGGAAGGGTGGCTACTCTAACCATTTGCTAAATTAATCATGTTCAGAGTGGAAGGGGTTGGAGAACTGTTTGTGGAAACCCACATCCTCACAAGTAAGTGGGTGTTCTCACACATTCTGCACAGACCACAGCTTAAAACTTTAATACCACACCTGTTTCATGGGATTTACTTCTGCCTACTTGTATGCAGTTGTGACATACATTTATGTCACAGCAAAGTTATTTACACCCTACATGTATAGTTTTGTGGAGAGCTATGCCCTAGTTTAGAAAACGGCATCATGAGACAGCTTCAACTGGGCAGTGTTTAAACAGTTAATCGATGCATAGTCTGACAACTGCTTTGCATGAAAATGGTAGCATTGCTCACATATTTGCTTTTGTTCTCACAGTTACCCACTTATAAGCCCTAATAAAGTTTTCAAAGCTTGAATCTATTGAGTAATTTAATTATTTTTTTAGAAGTATTTTAATGTTTATGCCAAAACAGAACAAAGTAAAGTGGATAAGCAGAATCACAGCATGGCATAAAGACAGAGAGGGAGCAATACTATTTAAGGTAACACTAAAAAATGTAGCATTACTTTTCATTAACCCTGTCCAAGTTTCACTCTCTTCAAACCTCACAGGACCTGTATCAAATTTGGCATCAGGACAGGCATCATGCCTCTATATTGACCCCCCCTAGTTTCAAAATGTTTCTTTGGGCAATTTTCCACCTTGTAAACAGGTATATGGGACGTCATAGTATGATTCATTTAGTTGCACCAGGCCTTTGGGGGGAAGGAGGTCTCAATATTTAGCAGTATCGCTCTTGGCTACTTTAAAGCCCAACTACAACAGGGTCAGTTTATTGCGGTTCATGTCTAAATCCACAGATCTATAGAGCAAAGTTAATTTAGGAACAGGCACTATCTTCAAACCTAACACTTCTTCCAACATTGTTTTCACCTTTCCAAAAGGGTTTAAGGGCCAGATGTAGGTAATTTTTAATTTGCGACTTGCAATTTGCGAGTCATATCGACTCGCAAATTGCAACTCGCAAAAGTACATGCAGAAAGGTGTCTCAGACACCTTCTGCGACTCGCTATGGGGTCGCAAAGACCCACCTCATGAATATTAATGAGGTGGGTCGCAGTTTGCAACCCCATAGCGAGTCCATGCACTCACGGGATGGTGGCCTGCTGGAGACAGCAGACCACCATGTCTGTGACTGCTTTTTTAATAAAGCAGTTTTTTTCTTTCTTTTAGCAGCCCGTTTTCCTTTAAGGAAAACGAGCTGCAAAAAGAAAAACTTCCGAAGCCATTTGGTTTCGGTTTTTTCAGAGCAGGCAGTGGTCCATCGGACCACTGCCTGCTCTGAAAAAATATTTTTTTGGGAGCAGGCAGTGGTCCATAGGACCACTGCCTGCTCTGAAAAAATATATTTTTTTGCATTCACAAAGGGGAAGTGGACCCCTTCCCTTTTGCGAATGAGTTACCATCCACTTTAAGTGGATGGTAACTGCGAGTTGGTTTGCAACTGCATTCGCGGTCACAAAGCAACTTAGCATGGCGATGCGGTCGCAAATAGGAAGGGAACACCCCTTCCTATTTGCGAGTCGTAGCCTCAAATTGCGAGTCGGTACCGACTCGCAATTTGCGGTTGGGCATCGCGTTTGGCCTTTTGCGCGTCGCAAACTGCGTTTTTCGCAGTTTGTGATGCGCAAAAGGCTTCCTATATCTGGCCCTAAGTGTGATGCTGTGCCAAGCTGTGTTGAGGAGAGCTAGTTGATATCTGCATTGAAAACAACTCAGGTGAAATCACACTTCCCATTTTCCAAATTTTTTCTTTAGTCAAGTAATATATGAACAGGATCAGTCTGAATTTTGAGGCTATCACTGATTTTTGTGCGGCCAGTCTAACTTCCTTTTACTCATTTGCCTGATCCCCAAGACCTTACTCACACATCTGCCTCTGCCACATTTGGTATTATGACAGCTTTTTTGCCGAACCTTATTCACAAAGTGGTGCAATGTGAGCATTGTGGCACTTTGCACCCGATGCGCCACATTATGCCTGCGCCAGGCATAATGAATGCACAGGGCGTTCTAGCTCTAGGAGGCACGCAAAAATGGAGCAGTGAAATCTACAAGATTTCACTGAGCCATTTTTGGTGGCATTTTTAACGCCTGCTCAAAGCCGGTTTTAAAATGACACAACTATAGAAACCTATCGTTGTCCTTGTAATTTGCTGCACTAGTGTCAACAGTTTTTAAGCTAGTGTAGCAAAGCACCATAATAGCGTCAACAATGTTGATGCTATTGTCCGAACAACCACCATGGTGTACCATTTTGCAAATACGACGTGCCCATGGTGTTGTAGGTGGGGCAGGGGTGACGCAAGAAAAATGGTGCATCAGCACTGATGCACCAGTTTCTTGTAAAAAAGCCCCTAAAGTCCTTGGTGGTCACCATAATCTCACCCAGGTCACAGATTCTAATGAAGTGATATTTAAGGACATATGTTTAACAACATCTATCAGTTTTTCAGGGGTATTACATCAGGGGAGACTGATATTTCAAGATTGATACAGGGTGCAGAGTCCTTTGCCATCTTGACTTGCACCCCCCCCACACTCATACACACATCCCATTATTTTTAGCAACAATGAACTTCTCAAAAGAAATTATGTCACAGATTGGAGGAAGCAGGATTGCATACCCCAAACTCAAACCACGTTGGGCTGCAAGAACGTTTCTGTCCTGTCCTAATACATGCTGTTCTATTAGTTTCATTACTCTGCCAGTTTAATCAGCTTATATTGATAGTTTTCCACCTATATATAATAGCTCCATGCTATAAAAAATATCAAGTAGAACTTTTTTCTACATATTGCCCATGCCTGGAGGCATTGTGAAAGAGCTCTGTAATTTCTCAAGCATACTAATTTTATTGCAGTCTGGAGGAACCCAGAATTCAGAGCCCTTCAAATTCCCATTAGCTTCTTCCATCACACTTTCACATACTAATTATTAAATGTTCTTGCAATTGAGCCTAAAGAAAGATTTTGTTATAAGGACAAACACACCAACAGTTAACTTTAAACCTATACTAATGACTCAAAGAATTACTGACTCATCAAAAATAGGAAGAATGTCTGTCACAACCAGAGGACACATTCAGATGTGTCTGACGGGCAATCTCAACTAACCGTGCTGTGGAGGAATGAGAATGTGGATGTTTGTGAATGCCTTTGGCTTTCTATCTTAAGACATCTTAAATACACTTTTACCAACAACCCCTTTATCACACCCCAAAAATTGTTTTTTTTCCATCAAGACCCTTGAAAGCTCATAAAATGCAGCTGCAATTGCAGCTCATGTACACTTGTTCTTCATGTCCCGATTTTGTCTCTTCTGTCACTTACTTTACCTATTTATTGAACATAGGCCCACATCAAGACATTGGCGATAAATCTTGCTTACCGCCACGGTGACGTCCACCAACATACCGCCACGGTGGCAAATATCCATTACACATATTCTGACACACACACACCAATCTGACAGAATACTGCCACATACACAAATCTGCCAGCCCAAAGGTCAGTGTTAAACTGTTGGTACCAACACCCATACCGTTACGCCAACAAAATAACGCCCACTACTTCATGACCTACAAATCACCACGACTGACATTCAATGGCGGTAAACCATTGGCGGTACACACTGGCACGCTCAGAATGGACACCCAAATACTAAACCACACAACATTGGCCAATACCAAAAACACACACCTGACCCTGATACACACACCACACCCAACCACAGCACTATGAAACACACACCCACATCACCCACAAACCTTTATGAATACAAATTATTGCCACCAGACTGACATCAAGACCACTGCGATAACTAGACACACACACCAATACATCTCTCATGCACCCCACTATGCACTCCCAGCCACAGTACCCAACACCCTCACACTTACACACACAACACCCATGTCCGCACAAAGGCACCCCCGTTTCACAGATGACGAGTTGCAGGTCATGGTGGAGGAAATAGTCAGAGTAGAGCCACAGCTGTTTGGAGCACAGGTATAGCAAATATCCATTGCCAGGAAGATGGAGCTATGGCGGAGAATCATGGACCCGGTGAACACTGAGGAACAGCATCTAAAACAAGGGACAACATCAATCAGAGGTAGAACAACCTACTGGGGAAGGTACATTCTGTGGCAGCAAGACACCAGCTCGCCATACACAGGACTGGCGGTGGACCCCCACCTCCTCCCCCACAGCTCAAAGCATGGAGGAACAAGTCATGGCATTACTGCATCCTGAGGGACTCACTTCAGTTGCCGGAGGACTGAACACTGGTGAGTCAACATTTACTACTTATCAACCCCATACCTGCATGCCAACTCACACCCTCACCCTCACTCCCATCACTCTCTTCCATCCCACACACTGCACCTACACATATTAATAATCCCAATGCCAATCCCTGCATGCTATACCAATGGATGGACAGCCCTCCCAGCCCTTCATGGACACCCATCACCAAAGCATGCACAGCATAGGGGAAGTAACAATCCCACAGTACATCACCATACACAATCAAAGGTGGCAGGGCAACAGCAACGTTAGAGGGAAAGCTAGGGATGTACAATATGCCACAGGCATGAAGCATAATACATTACTTACATCCCCGCAGGTGCCCCAGACAATGTCAGCGGAGAGTAGGTGCCACGGCTATCCAGTCCCTCAACAGAAGATGCCCCCAGTGATGACACTAACTCTGGACTTCTCAATCTGGATCAACAACCTGGCCCATCAGGGACCACTGGACAGCCGGTCACCCCAGCCCACTCCCAGTCCTCCACAGAGCCTCCACCACCAGTATCCAACACCACAGCACCCACCCAGCGTACCCACACCTCTGTCCCCAGGACTCGTCAATCAGCAGTGTCCCCATCTGTACAGGGACCCCAGTCCACACCTCGCCCACAAGATAATCAGGGAGCTGGCAGTGGCCACACTGTTCATGGGACAGGGGTGCAGGGCAACAGGACACTGGGAGGACTGCTGTATGCCAGGGGGACGACAGGCCCAGGGAACCGACTCTCCAGGAGGCACTCACCAGGATCCTGGGGGTCTACCAACAATCCCAGGACACAATGGGACAGATCATTGACCATATGCAGGAGAACAAGTAGCTGCAGGAGAAACACCATCAGGAGATCAGGGAGGACTTGCAGGCCCTCAGCTCCACCATGATCTCCAGGGGTGCTGGCAGACATGGCCAACATCATGAGGGAATCAACAGCACAGCAGCGGGCCCCTAGCACTCGCCAGTCTATTGACCAACCCTCCACTTCTGCTGCTGCTAGTGGGCAGGAGGCCCGCCACAGGACCCACAGGCCTCCAGCATCCCTCCCCCTGCAGAAGGTGAACCACCCCGTAAAAGTTTCCTGCGAACCAGACAGAAGCTAGAGACACTTGCCAAGACCAAGACCACCGCCAGGAAATGAAACTCTCCTGATTGACCCCTTGTGTCCCACCCTGTCTCCTTGTCCACTTTGAACTGCCTTTGCTCCCCTTCTTATGGCCCCTTGAACACTGGACCTGTGCTACAAACAGACTTGAACAATACCCTGGACTTTCCTCTACCATCACCCCATTCCATTGCACTTTTCCCTCAATTCTATAGCACTGCAACAAACACCCTTGGACACAACTTGACTGATAGTATTTTATGTATGGCGAATGTGCATTTAGGAGAACAGTCACATCTAGTGCAAATGATCTGAACACTGTGACAGCATACAATTAATGCCCTGCAACTGTATGTAGTAATCACATCAGGACACTGTTGTCATATCACCAACATCTGTAAAATGACAAGCCATAGGTGACAGTAAGTTGAGATGCAAAGGAAGTGCATGCCATCATGCTTCAGTCACATAGATTAAAACAGTAGTCCAAGCAATGATCAGTTCCACTGTCTCACTTGTGTATCATTGGAAGTCCTGTTGTCCACATCCTCATCCTCTGCCTCCTCATCCTCACTGTCCTCAGGGTCCACTTCTGCTGAAGGGGCACCTTCAGTCTCCTCCTTCTGCAAAAAAGGCACATGTCGTCTGAGGGCCAGGTGATGCAACATGCAGCATGCCACTACTATCTGGCAGACCTTCCCGGGTGAGTGGCACAGGGATCCACCTGTCAGATGGAGATACCTAACCCTGACCTTCAGGAGGCCAAAGGTTCTTTCAATTACTCTTCTGGTTTGCCCATGTGCATTGCTAGACTTTTCATCCTTGGCGTGGTCTCCCTTAACTTTTTGCCCCTGTTCCTCAGGTTGTTGATGTGTGCTGGACTCTGCTTTTGCTGTTTTTGTCACTCTGGGCACTTCACCACTGTTAACCAGTGCTAAAGTGCAAGTGCTCCTTTACAAAATGTGTATGTAATTGGTTTATCCATGATTGGCATATTTTATTTATTAGTAAGTCCCTAGTACAGTGCACTAGAGGTGCCCAGGGCCTATAAATCAAATGCTACTAGTGGGCCTGCAGCACTGGTTGTGCCATCCACATAAGTAGCTCTGTAATCATGTCTCAGACCTGCCACTGCAGTGTCTTTGTGTGCAGTTTTAACTGTAAATTCCCACTTGCCAAGCCTAAACCTTCCCTTTTCGTACATGTAAGACACCCCTAAGGTAGGCCCTAGGTATCCCTAAGGGCAGTGTGCAGTGTATGGTTAAGGTAGGACATATAATAATGTGTTTTATATGTCTTGACAGTGGAATATTGCTAAATTTGTTTTTCACTGTTTCAAGGCCTGTCCCTCTCATAGGTTAACATGGGGGCTACCTTTAAATATGATTAAAGTGTAGATCCCCTTTGGGAACGGATGGACATGTGGAGTTTGGGGTTTCTGAGCTCACAATTTAAAAATACATCTTTTAGTAAAGTTGATTTTAAGATTGTGTGTTGGAAAATGCCACTTTTAGAAAGTGAGCATTTTCTTGCTTATACCATTTCTGTGACTCTTCCTGTCTGTGGATTCCCTGTATGGGTCAATTTGACAGTTGGGCTGGTTGCACCTCACACTAGACAGTGACACAAAAGGAGCTGGGGTGCTGTATGCATTTCCTGATGAGCCATCTGTGCTAGGAGGGAGGGGAGGAGTAGTCACTTACACCTGAAAGGGCTGTGCCTGTCCTCACATAAAGCAGTCTCTGACCCCCTGGTGAGTGTCTGGGGCCTGGCCTGGGCAAGGAAGGATTTCACAATCAAGAGAGACTTAGCTTTGAAGTAGGCCTACTTCAAAGGCGAAATTGGGTATAAGAAGGGCACCCAAAACCACAGACTTTAGAACACTTCTGGAAACTAAGAGGAACCTCTGCCTGGAGAAGAGCTGAAGGGCTGAGGAAGAAGAGCTGCCCAGCCTGTGACTGTGCTTTGTGGAGCTATCCTGCAGTTGCTGCTTCTGCCAGAGTAAGAGAGCAAAGACTGGACCTTGTGTGCCTTCCATCTTGTGAAGATCTCCAAGGGCTTGATTTAGAGCTTGCCTCCTGTTGTTTGAAGTCTCAGGGACAGCAAGGACTTCACTCTGGCAGGACCTGGAGTCTCTGGAGAGACTCCTACTCTGACCTGTGGTGCCCATCCAGTGCCTCGGACCCTGAAAGGAGAAGTTGGCAGCCTAAGAGGAAGAAATCCACGCACTTAACGCCGTGCAGGAAAAGATTGACGCAACTCCGATTTGCGGCTGAAAAATCAATGCGCCGCCAGCTTCACGGCTGAAAATTGGCGCTCACCTGCTATGCGACCCAAAGATCGAGGCACGGAGCTGGAGAAACGATGCGCAATATCGCTGAAGGAGGATGGTGAGATCGCAACCCGCACTGCGTGGTTTTCGGATCGTCGTGCGGCTCGATTTCCGACGCAAGTACCGCTGGGCTTGTAAAAACAATGCCAGGAGTACCCAGACCTGAGAGTGCTGACTGAATCGACGCATCACTCTCTGACGGAGAGAAGAAACGACGCGTCCGACCCTGACGAAAGGAGAAACGACACAAGGGCTCGCTTGTGAGTGAAATCGACGCACGCAAGCCCGTTTTGACACCCATTCACCCGTGCAGGGTTATTTTTGACACACCTAAGGTACATTTTCACGCTAACACTGTTAGTGTGTGTTTCAAATGACATGAAGACTTTTTTTGCATTTTGTAGTGATAACTTGACTTGTGTATTGTGGATTTTTGGCATTTTGGTTTTGTTTTGTTTAGATAAGTATTTCCTATTTTTCTAAACCTGTATTGTGTCATTTTGTAGTGTTTTCATTAAGTTACTGTGTGTGTTGGTACAAATACTTTACACCTAGCACTCTGAAGTTAAGCCTGCTGCTCGTGCCTAGCTACCAAGGGGTAAGCAGGGTTTAGCTGACGGTGATTCTCTTTTACCCTGACTAGAGTGAGGGTCCTTGCTTGGACAGGGGGTAACCTGACTGCCAACCAAAGACCCCATTTCTAACATGCATCATTAGAATGGTTCTCAGCCCCATTCCTGACATTCCTCACAGGGGTCAGGAGCCACAATAGGTTTGGGTAGCCAGAGTCACCTGCAAGTAGTGAGGGAAAAACATTAGCCTTACACAATGCTATGGGGATAACACCTAAAGGCATACACTGACATACAGTGGGTGTGGACTCTGGCTCACCTATTAGCCACACCCTGTGCCCCTGTCTTTAGGCCATCACATTTGGGATGCTGCTATTCCTCAGGACAAAGGCATCATGCACCGACCCAGGATACTTGGCAGTGACGTAGGAGATGTACTGGTCCACAAGGCAGAACATTTGCTCACTCATTGAGTGGAAACTCTTCTCATTCCTGAACACCTGTTCATTCTGGTGGGAGGGGGACAAATGCAATTTGTGTACAGTCAGTCGCCCCAATAATATTGGGGATTTGCCCCATTGCATAGAATCCTGCCTTCACAGTGGCCAAATCTTCCACCTGGGGTAAAGCAATGTAGTTGCGCATGTGTTTCACCAAGGCAGACAATACCTTTGCCAGCACAACTGAGAACATTGGCTGTGACATTACTGCTTCCAAGCCCACTGTCACTTGGAAAGAACAAGTTGCCAGGAAATGGAGCACTGATAGCACTTGCACAGGAGGGAGGGATCACAAAGTGACATGACGGATAGCTGATATCAGGTCAGGTTCCAAATGGGCACACAGCTCTGTGATTGTGACCCTGTCCAGTCTATAGGTGAGTATAATGTGCCTGTCCTCCAGTGTAGCCAAGTCCACCAGAGGTCTGTACACAGGGGTATGTCTCCACCTCCTATTCATCCGCAGCGGTAGGTATCTAAGGGACACAAGAGTAAGTATGCTGTCACAATTTGAACAATGGTACCACCACCTCAGTGTACATACAGCATTAATGTGATGAGACAGTGGGAATGGCAATGTATGTGCAATTCTAGGCAATGACGCGGTTATGGATTATCTGATCATTGTCCACAACCATGAAATGGCGACCACCTGTCCTGTGTCTTTGGACAGGTAGAAGTGAGGTAACTCCTCTGACTTTGGGCATCGTGGCGGAAGGCAGTCTTGCACTGCTGTGCAATTCCTCATTGGCTAATATGGGGCTCTATGGAATACATTGGCCAGTGGGGATCAGCAGTGATGGTGTGCACCGCCGCGGAAGTGACTGCCATTTTCTATCTAAATCCTCACTTGTTTCCTGACTTTCCACAGGACAACACCTCCACTGTGTGTGCTGCTGTGACCTGTGTCTGGAACCATGGCCTGTGTGACCGGGGAAAGGGCCCCTGCCTTCACTTTGATGGATTTGGAGCGACTGGTGGATGGGGTCCTACCCCAGTATGACTGCTGTATGGGCCTCCAGACCAACAGGTGAGTACACTTTGGGAACAATGTATGTGGGAAGAATGCATGGAGATGTGTGTGCAAGCATTGTGTTAATGGGGGGAATGTCTGGTGGTAGTGTACAAGGTGGGCGCCGGGCAATGTGTGTGCCAATGGAGATGGAAACGGGATTGGTGGGCCATATGTGTGACAGGCTGGATTTTATGTGTAATGGTGTCCTCCCGTCTGTATCACTTCTGCAGGTCAGCACCCATCAAAAGAAAGGTTTGTGGCATGCCATCGCCAAGGACGTGCGGACCCTGGGGGTGTACAGCAAGCGGAGCACCCTCTCTCGGAAAAGGTGGGAGGACCTGAGAAGCTGGGCACGGAAGACCGCGAAGGACCAGCTGGGGACGAAGGGGTGCCCGTCGGAACCTGACCCCCCTGATGACCCGTATACTCGCAGTGGCCTACACAGATCTGGATGGGCGCTTGACCACCATGTCTGTGACTGCTTTTTTAATAAAGCAGTTTTTTTCTTTCTTTTAGCAGCCCGTTTTCCTTAAAGGAAAACGAGCTGCAAAAAGAAAAACTTCCGAAGCCATTTGGTTTCGTTTTTTTCAGAGCAGGCAGTGGTCCATCGGACCACTGCCTGCTCTGAAAAAATATTTTTTTTTGCATTCCCAAAGGGGAAGTGGACCCCTTCCCTTTTGCGAATGAGTTACCATCCACTTTAAGTGGATGGTAACTGCGAGTTGGTTTGCAACTGCATTCGCGGTCACAAAGCAACTTAGCATGGCGATGCGGTCGCAAATAGGAAGGGAACACCCCTTCCTATTTGCGAGTCGTAGCCTCAAATTGTCGTAGTCTCAAATTGCGAGTCGGTACCGACTCGCAATTTGCGGTTGTGCATCGCGTTTGGCCTTTTGCGCGTCGCAAACTGCGTTTTTCGCAGTTTGCGATGCGCAAAAGGCTTCCTATATCTGGCCCTAAGTGTGATGCTGTGCCAAGCTGTGTTGAGGAGAGCTAGTTGATATCTGCATTGAAAACAACTCGGGTGAAATCACACTTCCCATTTTCCAAATTTTTTCTTTAGTCAAGTAATATATGAACAGGATCAGTCTGAATTTTGAGGCTATCACTGATTTTTGTGCGGCCAGTCTAACTTCCTTTTACTCATTTGCCTGATCCCCAAGACCTTACTCACACATCTGCCTCTGCCACATTTGGTATTAGGACAGCTTTTTTGCCGAACCTTATTCACAAAGTGGTGCAATGTGAGCATTGTGGCACTTTGCACCCCGATGCGCCACATTATGCCTGCGCCAGGCATAATGAATGCACAGGGCGTTCTAGCACTAGGAGGCACGCAAAAATGGAGCAGTGAAATCTACAAGATTTCACTGAGGCATTTTTGGTGGCATTTTTAACGCCTGCTCAAAGCCGGTTTTAAAATGACACAACTATAGAAACCTATCGGTGTCCTTGTAATTTGCTGCACTAGTGTCAACAGTTTTTAAGCTAGTGTAGCAAAGCACCATAATAGCGTCAACAATGTTGATGCTATTGTCCGAACAACCACCATGGTGTACCATTTTGCAAATACGACGTGCCCATGGTGTTGTAGGTGGGGCAGGGGTGACGCAAGAAAAATGGTGCATCAGCACTGATGCACCAGTTTCTTGTAAAAAAGCCCCTAAAGTCCTTGGTGGTCACCATAATCTCACCCAGGTCACAGATTCTAATGAAGTGATATTTAAGGACATATGTTTAACAACATCTATCAGTTTTTCAGGGGTATTACATCAGGGGAGACTGATATTTCAAGATTGATACAGGGTGCAGAGTCCTTTGCCATCTTGACTTGCACCCCCCCACACACATACACACATCCCATTATTTTTAGCAACAATGAACTTCTCAAAAGAAATTATGTCACTGATTGGAGGAAGCAGGATTGCATACCCCAAACTCAAACCACGTTGGGCTGCAAGAACGTTTTTGTCCTGTCCTAATACATGCTGTTCTATTCGTTTCATTACTCTGCCAGTTTAATCAGCTTATATTGATAGTTTTCCACCTATATATAATAGCTCCATGCTATAAAAAATATCAAGTAGAACTTTTTTCTACATATTGCCCATGCCTGGAGGCATTGTGAAAGAGCTCTGTAATTTCTCAAGCATACTAATTTTATTGCAGTCTGGAGGAACCCAGAATTCAGAACCCTTCAAATTCCCATTAGCTTCTTCCATCACACTTTCACATACTAATTATTAAATGTTCTTGCAATTGAGCCTAAAGAAAGATTTTGTTATAAGGACAAACACACCAACAGTTAACTTTAAACCTATACTATTGACTCAAAGAATTACTGACTCATCAAAAATAGGAAGAATGTCTGTCACAACCAGAGGACACATTCAGATGTGTCTGACGGGCAATCTCAACTAACCGTGCTGTGGAGGAATGAGAATGTGGATGTTTGTGAATGCCTTTGGCTTTCTATCTTAAGACATCTTAAATACACTTTTACCAACAACCCCTTTATCACACCACAAAAATTGATTTTTTTCCATCAAGACCCTTGAAAGCTCATAAAATGCAGCTGCCATTGCAGCTCATGTACACTTGTTCTTCATGTCCCGATTTTGTCTTTTTTGTCACTTACTTTACCTATTTAATGAACATAGGCCCACATCAAGACATTGGCGATAAATCTTGCTTACCGCCACGGTGACGTCCACCAACATACCGCCACGGTGGCAAATATCCATTACACATATTATGACACACTTACACCAATCTGACAGAATACTGCCACATACACAAATCTGCCAGCCCAAAGGTCAGTGTTAAACTGTTGGTACCAACACCCATACCGTTACGCCAACAAAATAACGCCCACTACTTCATGACCTACAAATCACCACGACTGACATTCAATGGCGGTAAACCATTGGCGGTACACACTGGCACGCTCAGAATGGACACCCAAATACTAAACCACACAACATTGGCCAATACCAAAAACACACACCTGACCCTGATACACACACCACACTCAACCACAGCACTATGAAACACACACCCACATCACCCACAAACCTTTATGAATACAAATTATTGCCACCAGACTGACATCAAGACCACTGCGATAACTAGACACACACATCAATACATCTCTCATGCACCCCACTATGCACTCCCAGCCACAGTACCCAACACCCTCACACTTACACACACCACACAACACCCATGTCCGCACAAAGGCACCCCCGTTTCACAGATGACGAGTTGCAGGTCATGGTGGAGGAAATAGTCAGAGTAGAGCCACAGCTGTTTGGAGCACAGGTATAGCAAATATCCATTGCCAGGAAGATGGAGCTATGGCGGAGAATCATGGACCCGGTGAACACTGCGGAACAGCATCTAAAACAAGGGACAACATCAATAAGAGGTAGAACGACCTACTGGGGAAGGTACATTCTGTGGCAGCAAGACACCAGCTCGCCATACAGAGGACTGGTGGTGGACCCCCACCTCCTCCCCCACAGCTCAAAGCATGGAGGAACAAGTCATGGCATTACTGCATCCTGAGGGACTCACTTCAGTTGCTGGAGGACTGAACACTGGTGAGTCAACATTTACTACTTATCAACCCCATACCTGCATGCCAACTCACACCCTCACCCTCACTCCCATCACTCTCTTCCATCCCACACACTGCACCTACACATATTAATAATCCCAATGCCAATCCCTGCATGCTATACCAATGGATGGACAGCCCTCCCAGCCCTTCATGGACACCCATCACCAAAGCATGCACAGCATAGGGGAAGTAACAATCCCACAGTACATCACCATACACAATCAAAGGTGGCAGGGCAACAGCAACGTTAGAGGGAAAGCTAGGGATGTACAATATGCCACAGGCATGAAGCATAATACATTACTTACATCCCCGCAGGTGCCCCAGACAATGTCAAGGAGAGGAGGTGCCACGGCTATCCGGTCCCTCAACAGAAGATGCCCCCAGTGATGACACTAACTCTGGACTTCTCAATCTGGATCAACAACCTGGCCCATCAGGGACCACTGGACAGCCGGTCACCCCAGCCCACTCCCAGTCCTCCAGAGAGCCTCCACCACCAGTATCCAACACCACAGCACCCACCCAGCGTACCCACACCTCTGTCCCCAGGACTCGTCAATCAGCAGTGTCCCCATCTGTACAGGCACTCCAGTCCACACCTCGCCCACAAGATAATCAGGGAGCTGGCAGTGGCTACACTGTTCATGGGACAGGGGTGCAGGGCAACAGGACACTGGGAGGACTGCTGTATGCCAGGGGGACGACAGGCCCAGGGAACCGACTCTCCAGGAGGCACTCACCAGGATCCTGGGGGTCTACCAACAATCCCAGGACACAATGGGACAGATCATTGACCATATGCAGGAGAACAAGTAGCTGCAGGAGAAACACCATCAGGAGATCAGGGAGGACTTGCAGGCCCTCAGCTCCACCATGATCTCCAGGGGTGCTGGCAGACATGGCCAACATCATGAGGGAATCAACAGCACAGCAGCGGGCCCCTACCACCCGCCAGTCTATTGACCAGCCCTCCACTTCTGCTGCTGCTAGTGGGCAGGAGGCCCGCCACAGGACCCACAGGCCTCCAGCACCCCTCCCCCTGCAGAAGGTGAACCACCCCGTAAATGTTTCCTGCGAACCAGACAGAAGCTAGAGACACTTGCCAAGACCAAGACCACCGCCAGGAAATGAAACTCTCCTGATTGACCCCTTGTGTCCCACCCTGTCTCCTTGTCCACTTTGAACTGCCTTTGCTCCCCTTCCTATGGCCCCTTGAACACTGGACCTGTGCTACAAAGAGACTTGAACAATACCCTGGACTTTCCTCTACCATCACCCCATTCCATTGCACTTTTCCCTCAATTCTATAGCACTGCAACAAACACCCTTGGACACAACTTGACTGATAGTATTTTATGTATGGAGAATGTGCATTTAGGAGAACAGTCACATCTAGTGCAAATGATCTGAACACTGTTACAGCATACAATGAATGCCCTGCAACTGTATGTAGTAATCACATCAGGACACTGTTGTCATATCACCAACATCTGTAAAATGACAAGCCATAGGTGACAGTAAGTTGAGATGCAAAGGAAGTGCATGCCATCATGCTTCAGTCACATAGATTAAAACAGTAGTCCAAGCAATGATCAGTTCCACTGTCTCACTTGTGTATCATTGGAAGTCCTGTTGTCCACATCCTCATCCTCTGCCTCCTCATCCTCACTGTCCTCAGGGTCCACTTCTGCCGAAGGGGCACCTTCAGTCTCCTCCTTCTGCAAAAAAGGCACATGTCGTCTGAGGGCCAGGTGATGCAACATGCAGCATGCCACTACTATCTGGCAGACCTTCCCGGGTGAGTGGCACAGGGATCCACCTGTCAGATGGAGATACCTAACCCTGACCTTCAGGAGGCCGAAGGTTCTTTCAATTACTCTTCTGGTTTGCCCATGTGCATTGCTAGACTTTTCATCCTTGGCGTGGTCTCCCTTAACTTTTTGCCCCTGTTCCTCAGGTTGTTGATGTGTGCTGGACTCTGCTTTTGCTGTTTTTGTCACTCTGGGCACTTCACCACTGTTAACCAGTGCTAAAGTGCAAGTGCTCCTTTACAAAATGTGTATGTAATTGGTTTATCCATGATTGGCATATTTTATTTATTAGTAAGTCCCTAGTACAGTGCACTAGAGGTGCCCAGGGCATGTAAATCAAATGCTACTAGTGGGCCTGCAGCACTGGTTGTGCCATCCACATAAGTAGCTCTGTAATCATGTCTCAGACCTGCCACTGCAGTGTCTTTGTGTGCAGTTTTAACTGTAAATTCCCACTTGCCAAGCCTAAACCTTCCCTTTTCGTACATGTAAGACACCCCTAAGGTAGGCCCTCGGTAGCCCTAAGGGCAGGGTGCAGTGTATGGTTAAGGTGGGACATATAATAATGTGTTTTATATGTCTTGACAGTGGAATATTGCTAAATTTGTTTTTCACTGTTTCAAGGCCTGTCCCTCTCATAGGTTAACATGGGGGCTACCTTTAAATATGATTAAAGTGTAGATCCCCTTTCGGAACGGATGGACATGTGGAGTTTGGGGTTTCTGAGCTCACAATTTAAAAATACATCTTTTAGTAAAGTTGATTTTAAGATTGTGTGTTGGAAAATGCCACTTTTAGAAAGTGAGCATTTTCTTGCTTATACCATTTCTGTGACTCTTCCTGTCTGTGGATTCCCTGTATGGGTCAATTTGACAGTTGGGCTGGTTGCACCTCACACTAGACAGTGACACAAAAGGAGCTGGGGTGCTGTATGCATTTCCTGATGAGCCATCTGTGCTAGGAGGGAGACGAGGAGTAGTCACTTACACCTGAAAGGGCTGTGCCTGTCCTCACATAAAGCAGTCTCTGACCCCCTGGTGAATGTCTGGGGCCTGGCCTGGGCAAGGAAGGATTTCACAATCAAGAGAGACTTTGCTTTGAAGTAGGCCTACTTCAAAGGAGAAATAGGGTATAAGAAGGGCACCCAAAACCACAGACTTTAGAACACTTATGGAAACTAAGAGGAACCTCTGCCTGGAGAAGAGCTGAAGGGCTGAGGAAGAAGAGCTGCCCAGCCTGTGACTGTGCTTTGTGGAGCTATCCTGCAGTTGCTGCTTCTGCCAGAGTAAGAGAGCAAAGACTGGACTTTGTGTGCCTTCCATCTTGTGAAGATCTCCAAGGGCTTGATTTAGAGCTTGCCTCCTGTTGTTTGAAGTCTCAGGGACAGCAAGGACTTCACTCTGGCAGGACCTGGAGTCTCTGGAGAGACTCCTACTCTGACCTGTGGTGCCCATCCAGTGCCTGGGACCCTGAAAGGAGAAGTTGGCAGCCTAAGAGGAAGAAATCCACGCACAGAACGCCGTGCAGGAAAAGATTGACGCAACAAAGATTTGCGGCTGAAAAATCAATGCGCCGCCAGCTTCGCGGCTGAAAATTGGCGCTCACCTGCTATGCGACCCAAAGATCGAGGCACGGAGCTGGAGAAACGATGCGCAACATCGCTGAAGGAGGATGGTGAGATCGCAACCCGCACTGCGTGGTTTTCGGATCGTCGTGTGGCTCGATTTCCGACGCAAGTACCGCTGGGCTTGTAAAAACAATGCCAGGACTACCCAGACCTGAGAGTGCTGACTGAATCGACGCATCGCTCTCCGACGGAGAGAAGAAACGACGCGTCCGACCCTGACGAAAGGAGAAACGACACAAGGGCTCGCTTGTGAGTGAAATCGACGCATCGCAAGCCCGTTTTGACACCCATTCACCCGTGCAGGGTTATTTTTGACACACCTAAGGTACATTTTCACGCTAACACTGTTAGTGTGTGTTTCAAATGACATGAAGACTTTTTTTGCATTTTGTAGTGATAACTTGGCTTGTGTATTGTGGATTTTTGGCATTTTGGTTTTGTTTTGTTTAGATAAGTATTTCCTATTTTTCTAAACCTGTATTGTGTCATTTTGTAGTGTTTTCATTAAGTTACTGTGTGTGTTGGTACAAATACTTTACACCTAGCACTCTGAAGTTAAGCCTGCTGCTCGTGCCTAGCTAACAAGTGGTAAGCAGGGTTTAGCTGACGGTGATTCTCTTTTACCCTGACTAGAGTGAGGGTCCTTGCTTGGACAGGGGGTAACCTGACTGCCAACCAAAGACCCCATTTCTAACATGCATCATTAGAATGGTTCTCAGCCCCATTCCTGACATTCCTCACAGGGGTCAGGAGCCACAATAGGTTTGGGTAGCCAGAGTCACCTGCAAGTAGTGAGGGAAAAACATTAGCCTTACACAATGCTATGGGGATAACACCTAAAGGCATACACTGACATACAGTGGGTGTGGACTCTGGCTCACCTATTAGCCACACCCTGTGCCCCTGTCTTTAGGCCATCACATTTGGGATGCTGCTATTCCTCAGGACAAAGGCATCATGCACCGACCCAGGATACTTGGCAGTGACGTAGGAGATGTACTGGTCCACAAGGCACAACATTTGCTCACTCATTGAGTGGAAACTCTTCTCATTCCTGAACACCTGTTCATTCTGGTGGGAGGGGGACAAATGCAATTTGTGTACAGTCAGTCGCCCCAATAATATTGGGGATTTGCCCCATTGCATAGAATCCTGCCTTCACAGTGGCCAAATCTTCCACCTGGGGTAAAGCAATGTAGTTGCGCATGTGTTTCACCAAGGCAGACAATACCTTTGCCAGCACAACTGAGAACATTGGCTGTGACATTACTGCTTCCAAGCCCACTGTCACTTGGAAAGAACAAGTTGCCAGGAAATGGAGCACTGATAGCACTTGCACAGGAGGGAGGGATCACAAAGTGACATGATGGATAGCTGATATCAGGTCAGGTTCCAAATGGGCACACAGCTCTGTGATTGTGACCCTGTCCAGTCTATAGGTGAGTATAATGTGCCTGTCCTCCAGTGTAGCCAAGTCCACCAGAGGTCTGTACACAGGGGTATGTCTCCACCTCCTATTCATCCGCAGCGGTAGTTATCTAAGGGACACAAGAGTAAGTATGCTGTCACAATTTGAACAATGGTACCACCACCTCAGTGTACATACAGCATTAATGTGATGAGACAGTGGGAATGGCAATGTATGTGCAATTCTAGGCAATGACGCGGTTATGGATTATCTGATCATTGTCCACCACCATGAAATGGCGACCACCTGTCCTGTATCTTTGGACAGGTAGAAGTGAGGTAACTCCTCTGACTTTGGGCATCGTGGCGGAAGGTAGTCTTGCACTGCTGTGCAATTCCTCATTGGCTAATATGGGGCTCTATGGAATACATTGGCCAGTGGGGATCAGCAGTGATGGTGTGATGGTGTGCACCGCCGCAGAAGTGACTGCCATTTTCTATCTAAATCCTCAGCACTGTGTGTGCTGCTGTGACCTGTGTCTGGAACCATGGCCTGTGTGACCGGGGAAAGGGCCCCTGCCTTCACTTTGATGGATTTGGAGCGACTGGTGGATGGGGTCCTACCCCAGTATGACTGCTGTATGGGCCTCCAGACCAACAGGTGAGTACACTTTGGGAACAATATATGTGGGAAGAATGCATGGAGATGTGTGTGCAAGCATTGTGTTAATGGGGGGAATGTCTGGTGGTAGTGTACAAGGTGGGCGCCGGGCAATGTGTGTGCCATGTGTGTGCCAATGGAGATGGAAACGGGATTGGTGGGCCATATGTGTGACAGGCTGGATTTTATGTGTAATGGTGTCCTCCCGTCTGTATCACTTCTGCAGGTCAGCACCCATCAAAAGAAAGGTTTGTGGCATGCCATCGCCAAGGACGTGCGGACCCTGGGGGTGTACAGCAAGCGGAGCACCCACTCTCAGAAAAGGTGGGGGGACCTGAGATGCTGGGCACGGAAGACCGCGAAGGACCAGCTGGGGACGAAGGGGTGCCCGTCGGAACCTGACCCCCCTGATGACCCGTATACTCGCAGTGGCCTACACTGATGTGGATGGGCGCTTGAGGGCATCACAGCAGCCACAAAGAGGTGAGTACAGTGCGTGTTACAACAATAATTGGCAGGTGGCATGGGATCTGGGTGGTGGGTATTAGTTAGTGGGTGCCCCTTAATGCCAGGTCAGATATTGCAGCGTGATCCAGCTCAAGGGTAATGGGTGTATAGCAAATCCAGGTAACCTAGCTAGGTTGCTTTTCATGTCAGACTGGGCTTAGAGGGTCCCAAAAGGAGTGCAGTTGGCAGTGGTTGGCCCTCATCTTGCTGTGACATCTAGCCAATTGAATGCCAGTGCAATGCATAGTGCTTAATCCTGATCCCTGTGTGTGACGGTACTGTGTATGCCAACTGTGGTTTGGGGCTGTAAGTGACCCAATGCTCCCTTTCTCTCTCTCCCCCTGTCTCCTTCTGTCATCCTGTTCATGTGCACACTAGCATCATCTGGCGGAAGAGCAGGGGCACCGGTGACAGAGGGAGCTGCATCCCAGAGGACCCAGGAGGCAGAGTCCTCTGGCGCAGAGGGAACCAGTGGGACGGAGGGCGAGGGGAGCACCGCGGCAGAGACAGGAGGTGACAACACTGACTCAGGTACCTTGTCTGATGGAAGCTCCCTTGTGGTGCGGACACCTCTGTGACCACCCCAGATGCGGGTACAGCCACTACCCCCATACCAGCACTGCCCTCCCAGTAGCCCCTCAGCGAATTGCTCGTGCCCGCCACCCAGGTGGGTTGGCATCTCCTTCTCCCCAGGCACCTCAGACCTTGCCCCAGTAAGCCCTGCTGCCCTGAGTGAGGGCTATTGACCTCCTGAGATCCATCTCTGTAGGGCAGTCAATCATTGTGAATGCCAGCCAGGGGCCGCATCCCAGATGCAGCAATGCAATGCATTCCTGGAGGGCATCCACAGTGGATTGGCAGCCAAACATACATTGATTCAGGCTCTCGCCTCCTCTCTGATGGCAGCCATTGCCCCTGTTTCTCACATTCCCCCTCCAACTACCACTTCCTACCCCAGTCTCCTCAACCCCAACCCATCCCATGCACATACACAGACGAGCATGCACACAAGACATCACACAAGAGTTGCACAGTCAAACACAAGCACTCATGCAACCACCAGACAGTTGCACACTTAATAACATCCACTGCCTCCACTGTCTCCTCCTCCTACTCCTCCACCTCCCTCACAGTCACATCCACACTCACACTTACATGCACTGCTTCAACATCCACCACCACTATCACCACACCAAGTAGTAGACACCTTCACAACATCCATCCATGCGTCCTGTGTGTTCTCTCCCACCCTGTCTGTCCCCCCTCCTAAAGGACACAAACGCGGGCACTCAGATACCCAACAGCCATCCACCTAACATCAGCACACTGCCCATGTACCTGCACCCAAGTCCAGCAGACGTACTCCTCCAACAACCACTCCCTCAATCTCCACTCACATCCCTCCTCCCTCATCCCTCTCCACCGTCCCTAAGAAGCTTTTCCTTGCCCAACTTGACCTCTCCCCGTCCTGCCCATAAAAGGAAGGTCCACGGGGACAGTGAAGGTACCTCCTAGTCGTGGAGGAAAGACAGTGAAGGATCCCACTCCACCAGCCAGGAAGGGGAAGGATCCCACTCCACCAGCCAGGAAGGAGAAGGATCCCACTCCACCAGCCAGGAAGGGGAAAGATCCAACTCCACCAGCCAAGAAGGGGAAGTATCCTACTCCACCAGCCAGGAAAGGGGAGAAGCCCTCACCTCCTGCCAGGAAAGGTTAGAAGACCTCACCTCCAGCTGAAACACAGCAGCCCTGGCCTCCAACAGAGGCTGCCCAGGAGGCCTGTTCTGCTGCTGAGACACAGCAGTTCGCACCTCCTGCAGAGGCTGACAAGGTACCAACACCACCAACTCCAGTGGGCACGGGCCCTCATCCCCTGCTGAGACACAGCAGCCCTCGCGTCCAGCAGAGGCTGCCCAGGAGGTACCTTCTCCAGCTGAGACACAGCAGCCCTCAGCTCCTGCAGAGGCTGCCCAGGAGGCACCTTCCCCAGCTGAGACACAGCAGCTCTCACCTCCAGCAGAGGCTGGCAGGGTACCAACACCACCTCCAGTTGAGACAATGCAGCCCTCACCTCCAGCAGAGAGCATGTAGGTCACTCTTCAGGGACTGCTGTACAAGAAGCTCCCTCCAGAACCAGTGGGCAAATACCCCACCAGAGAGATTGTGACCTTGCACTCCCCAGCTATGAGCAATGGCCATAGACCAGTGGGCAAGTACCCCACCTGACAAGACTGTAACATAGCACTCCCCAGCAATGAGTAATGGGATGTTGGAGCCCCCTCCAGAACCAGTGGGCAAGTTCCGGACTTCAGCTGAGGTGCTCCCCACCCCCTTCCCCCTGGGGTGCCTACCCACTTCTAAAATGATGCCCCTGCACAGTTCTGTGCGGATGTTGTCAGCAACAAGTTGGGCCTTGGACTGTGGCCATGTGCGCCCTTTTTATTTTGGACTGGGCATTGGCCCTTTGCTGGACAATTGTACATATCTCTTTGTTATCCAATTGGTTCATATGGTGGCTGTTCCCATTCAATACATTCTCAGCACTGTCTTACTGTTGTGCTTGCATTATTATGACGTGTGCCCTGTGACATTGTTTTCCATCTGCAGCTGTTTGTGTGTATGGTGTGTGTGTGTCTGGTGTGTGTTGTGCATGTGTGTGTCACTCTCCTTTTCCTCCCTCCCTTGTGTGCTAGGCAGCTGTACTCACCGTTGTCGTCTTCATCAACGTTGGTGTTCCAGTTGGAGCATGGTGTAGAAGAGCATCGGAATGACGTGAAGTGCTGGTTCCATAGCCGCGTTGATCTTCTCTGTGTACCTTGGGTGATTCTTTTGTTTTCAGTGTTCTGTTTCCATTAGGCTTTTGATGGCGTTGGTACTGCCCCGGAAATCGTGGCGGATTGCAGTGTCATGATATGGTGGGCGGTACCTTGTCTTCCACCTGGCTGTTGGTGGCTACCGCTGTGGTGCATGTTTGTTAATGCCCTTGAGGATGGTGTGGTACATTGGCTGTCTACGGTAGTTCTCACCGCCATGGTCTTAATTTGGCGGTAAATGCCGCCAGCCTGTTGACGGTATTTACGCCACTTTAACAGTCACTGCCAATGTCATAATAACCACCATAGTCTTATGCTTCAATATGTTATTGTATGGAATTTACGCTGTAAGTACTTTGCTATATATATGTTTTTTTCTGTAATGTATTACATCAGCGTGATCTCACATTAAAACTTGATTGTTGGGCTGCTCTTATCTATAATTTCCTGTTTTCCTTACTTTTAATCAATTATACCGACCACAAATATTTTTCACATGAAACTCTGCAAATATGTCACAAGGGAGCTGTGAATGCGACTCAGCTTTATGCATTCTGCTAGCAAAGCTAACTGTACGACTTAAAGAAACTAAATGGATGTACACATTTTTGTGTTTTGCTGCTCATGTATTTAAAAAGAACATTGTTATTTCTTGTTCATCTGTGTATATATATATATATATATATATATATATATATATATATATATATATATATATATATATATATTTACCAATATAAACAATAACCAGGCAATCATAAAAACATAGGGTACATTTATGGAGACCGAACAGAAGCTGTTGGAAGGATGCCCAGGGTACTAGAAAAGCAGTAAGCCAGCAACATGCAATAACGAGGTAATAGGATTCAGAGGGTAAACAAACTTGCCTAAGTGCATGTTAAACCAGCATTGATAATGCATTAGGCTTCGCCTGTGGGATTGATTATAAGAGGTGTGGGAGCAGTGCATGAGTGCAGCAAAAATTGTGAGAGTGCTCTCAGTGCAGGTTGAGTGGTGCATGAATGAAGGTTTATAAGTGTCTGAGTGCAGGGTGAAAGTGCCTCAATGCATGGTGCTTGTTGTGTGTTCAGTACACAATTAGAATTGCGTGAGTGTCCCCGTGGGAGATATTACTAAGTACAAGGTAAGAGGGGTAGGATGATCAGTTTTAGTTCCTGGTGAGATGTGTGGTGGAGGGTGAGAGGAATGTGAGTGCTGGGTGAGAGTTATGTCAGTGGTGTGTGAGTGCAGAGTCAGCACTGTGAGAGTGGTGGGTGAGCAGTATCATGAAAATCAAAGAAGCAGTATGGAAGCCCCTTTTAAGATATATAATAAAAATAAATTTCAACCGATGGGCAGGCAAAACCTCAAATCTACAAGATCTGCACCAATGAAAATAACAAAAAGGCTGCTTATGCTATCGAGTTTAACCATACCACGAGTGTGAGCATGGCACAGATGACCCACCTGGCCAAAGTAAGATTTATTTCCAAAAATTCTATTGTAATTCTCAATGAAAATCACAAACATTACAGTTTAGCCTACAGGCATGCACACACACAAGAGTACTTATTAGCTTTAGTCATGCAACTGCATAAAATGTGCCTGTGCATCCCGGGCCACATTCAGAAAAAGGAACAAAACTTCCTCGGGGCCAGCCAACTTCTTTTTGTGACGAGTAGTTCAGAAAAATGTTTGCTGTAGAAAATATTGGGTGATTTAAAGATATTTCTTTTTTTCAAAATTCCTATTTGGTGCATGCTATTGTGTAGACAACCTGGAGTTGACATTTTTCAAGCCACTTTACTTGGGGGCATGGCAAGGGTCAGCTCACCATGCTTCTTCCCATCTATCCATGACATCATGTGGTACTCGTATAGAGCAAACCAGCCGAAAGAAATGGAGTGCTATACAGGATGAAAGACAGTCAACATTGAGTGGGAGCGGGCGCTGAATCTCACAACCAGGTTGAGAACTGGAGACATCAAGTTCTGCCACAAAAGACATATGTGGTTAACTAAGAAGTTGGTTTACACTGTAACAGTAATATTCAAGTATGGATCAAGGTTCAGATTTGCAGGCATGCATACAAACCTGTACAACTGAACAATCCACCATATTTAACCTACCTTCTCACCATCGTGGGTGGCCAATAAATATTAGGTAGAAGGACCATAGCTACTCTTGGTGCAGCAGGTGCAATGACACCATGCCCCCAAGCCCTGAGGGATCCACTGAATCCTAATAATCTCCGTATTATTACCCCAAAAACAGTCAAAGGGGACATGTTCCTTGCTTGTACCATCCTTGCTATGTTACTGCTAGGCTGTAAAGACTTAGGGGCTTATTTACAAGCCCTTTGCCCCACCAATGTGTCACTTTTTCCCATATAAAAAGTGATGCATTAGCGGTGCAAGAGGCTTGTAAGTGAGCCCCTGACTGATTTTATAGACTCCCAATTTCAGACTTGCCATATTATGAATTGATTTTTAACAGGAACAGCTAAACTCTTGAACTCTCCCCCTCCTCTGCTGAGAACCCAACCTACCTTAATGTCACTCAAAGGGCAACTAAAAGCACACCTTTTAGGTTTCACCTTCGTAGCGCTTGAGCTGTGCTTGTGAAATATATTATATTCAACATTAATCTTAAAAGGGGCTTACAATCTGTCCTTTCTTTTCATTGGTTGCCAAGTACTTTTCCTCTGTTTCTGTTGGCTGTGTCATATTTCTTGTAGTTGTCAATGCTCTTATCAGTGTCCAGAGGCTACTGGTTTCTTCACTTTGGTGGAACTTCTTTTAAGTGTCTCAACATCTCTGCTGTCATTACAAGATCCACACCCTTGATTTTAAGCTACATTGCTATCCATTTGCTGTGATCTCAGCATGCTGTGCTGGTCTCAGTGAAGACCTTGCAATCCCAGTTCTGTATGCCGATCACAACGGCACTCACCAGTTCATCCAGGACAACGCGCACTCACCAGTCCCCCCGAGCCCGAAGCAGAGACCCACTTTAGTGCTTCCTTTAGCAACTCATTTTTCTTTATTAAGGGATGGCTGTGGCGTAGAACAGGTTGTGGTGGTTTGTAAGCTCCCTGTCACTACAGGTAAATATCTGAGAGTCTGGACTTTGTGCATGTGAGATGACAGGGCCACAAAGGAATGCTCTTGCATTCTTCCTCGATCAACCTGTCCCTGTTACCAGAGCTCGCCCTGAGTGTCGGGCTCGTGACATGGCAAAAAAGTGATGAGGGACTTGAGCAAAGCAGTAGATTTAGACAAGTTGCTATTTATCGTGTTGTGCAACGTGCTCACTGCAGGCAGCGTGCAATCACAGGGCGGCCAAACAAATTAACTTGGCATCCCCCTGCCTGCAAAGAGGACTGTCACGCCAGGGCTAGTCTGCTTGAGGAGGCCATGTTAACGGGGCAAGAGTTGGGCATGCCGTCAGTATGACACTGGAAGTAAGGAGCAAACAAATCACCTACCATAGAATTACACCTTCACACCTGTCCCAGCACCAGGCGCCTTGTCTCTATTGCCTGCTGATGCAGGCCCTTTGCCCTTCCTTCCAGCATCTGGGGCTGGCTCTTTGCCCTTCCTTCCAGCAGCCCTTCAGCAGCTGAGGCTGGCTCCTTGCCCTTACTTCCAGCAGCTGGGGCTGGCTCCTTGCCCTTCCTTCCTGCAGCTGGGGCTGCCTTCTTGCTGTTCCTTCCTGCAGCTGGGGCTACCTCCTTGCCCTTCCTTGATGCACTTTGGGAAGGCACCCTTTCCATCTGGCTGGCTGGTGGGTTGGATCATTTCCCACCTGGCATAGCTGGGGACACTACTGTTCCCGTGGACTGGGTGGCTGAGGTGCTTGCCTGGGTTTTGACCACCCTGTCCTGATGTGAGGGACAGGGGAGGGGTAGGGAAGAGGTCAATGGTGGCAAGGGAAAGCTTCTTAGGGACATTGGGGTGGGAAGAAGGAGATGGTTTGGGAATGGAGGAAGACGGAGTGGTGGTAGGAGGTGTCTGTCTGCTGTGCATGAGCTGGATGCTTTTATGAGGTGGATGGCTATTGGGAGTCTGAGTGCTTGCATTTGTGTACTTTGGGAGGAGGGGGCACAGACACAGTGGGAGAGGACACATGGACATGTGCATGGATGTGGGGGTGGCGACTGCCAGTGAGGGCTGTGTACTGATAGGGGTGCTGGTGATGAGTATGAGGATGTAGTGCATGTATGTGTGAGTGTAGACGCAACTGGGAGGGAGGTTGAAGATGAGGAGGAGTTGGACACAGTGGAGGCAGTGGATGTTGGTAAGTCTTATTCTGGATGTTGTTTGTGTGAGTGCCTGTGGGATGAAGTGTGGTGTTTATGTTTGCCATGTCCACTTTTGTGTGTTGTCCAGGGTGCCTGGTCATCTGACTGTGTGCTTGGGATAGGTTGGGGTTGAGTGGAATGGGATTGGGAAGAGTAAGTGTGGTGGGTGGAGGGTGGAAACAGGGACAATGGCTGCCATCAGAGAGGAGGCCAGAGCCTGGATTGACCACTGTTGGGCCACCAAGCCAGTGTGAATGCCCTTTAGAAATGCATTGGACTGTTGCATTTGAGCTGCAAGACCCTGGATGGCATTCACAATGGTTGACTGCCAAACAGAGATGGATCGCAGGAGGTCAATAGCCTCCTCACTCAGGGCAGCAGGGCTAACTGGGGCAGGGCCTGAGGTGCCTGGGGCGAAGGAGATGCCCAGACTCCTGGGTGAGCAGGTATGGGAAACTCGCTGAGGGGCTGCTGGGAGGGCGGTGCTGGTACGGGGGTGGGGGCTGCACTTGTAGCTGGGGTGAGCACAGAGGTGTCCACCACCACCAGAGAGCTTCCATTGTAGGAGGTATCCATGTCCAAACTGTCCCCTCCAGTCTCTGCCGTGGTGCTGCCCTCGCCCTCTGTCCCACTGGTGCCCTCACCGTCGGTGGATTAGGCCTCCTGGGTCCTGTGGGATGCAGCTCCCTCCATCGCCGGTGCCTATGTTCCTCCGCCAAAAGATGCTAATGCACATAAGAACAGGGTGACAAAACAAAAAGGGGGGGAAGAGACAAAGGATACACTTGGTCAAGTGGCGGCAACAACACCACCATTGGCATACACAACACACTCACACACAGGGAACAGCCCTATGCATTAGGCAATGCACTACCAGTCACAATGCTAGTCACCACCCCATGGATAGGGACACCTAACTCAAATTGCAGCATGCCTGAGACTCACAGACCCGTACCCAGTAGTGGATGCCTACTAGCTTGGTTGGAGGACTTTCACATCAGAATACTGCCAAACATGGGACCTACTCTACAATGCCAGGACTGGTCTAGGAGTACCCACAGGGCCCACAACCCCCACCCAGATACCACACCATCAGGGATAAGTTGTAAATTAGGGCACTGTACTCATCCCCTTGTGGCTGCTGTGATGCCCCCAAGCGCCCCTCCAGCTCCGGATAGGCCACCACCAGTATGCGGGCCATCAGGGGGGTCAGGGTACGACGGGCACACCTTCCTCGTTGGGAGGCCATCCCCAGCGGGGCCTCCGTCGTCTTCCATGTCCAGCGTCTCAGGTCCTCCCACCGTTTCCCGACAGTTGGTGCCCTGCCTGCTGTAGACCCCCAGGGTCCGCATGTCCTTGCCGATGCACGCCATATACCCTTCTTTTGATGGGTGCTGACCTGCAGGGAAACAGATAGAAAATGGCGGTCACGTCCGCGGTGGTGCGTACCATCACCGCCGGCGTGCATCACTACTGGCCACTGTACTCCATAGGGCCCAATAATAGCCAATGAGGAGTTGCACGGCTGTTCTAGACTGCCTCCCGCAATGGCAGACAATGTCAGCGGAATTACCTAATTTCCACCTGTCCCTCCATACAGGATAGGCGGATGCCGTTTCGCGGGAGTTGCAGGCCATGGATCCTAACTGCTTCACAGTCACAAATGCAACAAAATAATGTTACAATCACAATATGCATTGAACTGTAGTGGTTGGAATGTACAGATAATGACCAGCTGCTCAATCTTTTGCCCCATAGATTGCGACCACTGCGGATGAATAGGAGATAGAGACATCCCCATCTACAGGCACTTGGTGGGCTTGGCAGCACTGGAGGACAGGCACGTTATCCTCACCTATAGGCTTGACAGGGCCACAATCACAGAGCTGTGTGCCCAATTGGAGCCTGAGCTAATATCTCCTATCCGTCTCCCCACAGGGATCCCCCCTCTTCTGTCAGTGCTCCATTTACTGGCAACTGGTTTTTTCCAAGTGACAGTGCCTTGGCAGCAGGAATGTCACAGCCAATGTTCTCAATAGTGCTGACCAGAGTGTTGTCTGCCCTGATTAAACACATATGCAGCTACATCGTTTTCCAGCAGGTGGAGGATTTGGCCACAGTGAAAGCTGACTTCTATGCAATAGGACACATCCCCAACATCACTGGGGCAATCGATGGAACACATATTGCATTTGTCCCCCCACCCCCGGCAAAATGAACAGGTGTTCAGAAATCGAAAGAGTTTTCATTCCATGAATTTCCAGATGGTGTGCCTGGCAGACCAGTACATCTCCCACGTCAATGCAAGGTATCCTGGGTTTGTGCATGATGCCTTTATCCTGAGGAATAGCAGCAACCCAAATGTGATGGCCCAACTCCAGAGGCACAGGGTGTGGCTAATAGGTGAGCCCTGGTACTCACCCAGTGGATGCTGGTGTATGGGTATGGCGTGGGCCCTATGGTTGAGTGTGTGGCTAACAGTTGTCCCTCAATATTTGCAAGTGACTCTGGTTACCCCAACTCTCATGGCTACTGACCCCTGTGAGGAATGCCAGGACAAGCGCAGAGGAACGTTACAATGAGGCACATGAGCGAACAAGAAGGATTATAGAAAGGTCATTCGGCCTCCAGAAGGCCAGGTTTCGTTGCCTCCATCTAACAGATGGATTCCTGGGCTACTCACCCAAGAAGGTCTGCCAGATCATTGTGGCATGCTGTATGTTGCACAACCTTGCCTTGTGTCGCCAGGTGCCTTTTCTGCAGAAGGAAGTGGCTGTGGATGGCTGTGTGGCACCAGTGGATCCTGTGGACAGTGAAGATGTAGAGGCAGAGGATGAGGATGAGGACAACAGAAGTGCAATTATTTGTCAATACCTCCAATGAGACACAGGTAAGACACTGTTAATACACATATAATTGACAGTTTGATGTGTGACATTGTCACTGGCAGGCTGTGTATTCCTACTTCTATGCCCACTCACTGTACCCTTTGGCATCTCTTTTTCCAGATGTTGATGCCCCACTATTGCTCCTGGTGTGTTCAGTGCAGCCAACTACAGGTCTTTCCTATGTAAACATTACTGAACAGCAATGTTTGAACCTGGTTAAACGAATACATTTTGAAAACATTTGACATACACCATAATTGTATGTTGTCAAAGTGTGTTTATTACAATGCTCTGAAGTAGAGGGGCAAGTGCATTGGGCTGTGGTGATGACGGAGGAAAGTCCAGGTTAGAGTCCAGTCTATTTGTATCACATGGGCATCGTTCAAGGGGGCATCGGAAGGGGAGCAATGGCAGTTCAAGGTGGACAGTGTGACAGAGTGGAACACAAGGGTGACAGTCAGGAGAGTCTTATTTCCTGGTGGTGGTCTTAGCAATAGTCTCTGGCTTCTGCCTGGACCGCAGGGAATGTTTGTGTGGTGGTTCTCCTTCTGCAGGGGGAGGGGTGCTGGTGGCCTGTTGGTCCAGTGGCGGGGCCTCCTGTCCACTAGCGGCAGCGGAGGAGGAGGGCTGTTCAGAAGTCTAGCTAGTGTTCGGGCCCGCTAGTGTGCCACTGCCTCCCTCATACTGTTGTCCATGTCTGCCAGCACCCCTGCAGTGGAGACCAGGGTGGTGTTGATGGCCTTCAAGTCCTCCCTATATCCCTCCTGCAGCCTCATGTTCTCCTGCAACTTGTCCATGATCTGGCCCAGTGTCTCCCAGGAATGTTGGTATGCTCCCAGGATCTCGGTGAGTGTCTCCTGGAGGTTCGGTACCCTGGGCCTGTCCTCCCCCAGGAGCACAGCAGTCCTCCCAGTTTCCCCGTTGTCCTGTGCCTCTGTCCCCTGAACTGTGTGCCTACTGACACTGACCCCAGGTCCCTGATTGTCCTCTGTTTATGGGGTGGCCTGTGGTCCCTGTAGTGGTGGACACACTGCTGAAGGTGTGTCCTGGGGACAGAGATATGGGCCCGCTGGGTGGGTGCAGTGTGGTGTTTCCTGAGGGGAGAGGCTCTGTGGTGGTATGAGAGTGTGCCTGAGTAACCGACTGTTCAGAGGTCCCTGATGGGCCAGGTTGGTCATCCAGATCCAGGCGACCAGAGTTGCTGTCAAGACTGTGGGCCTCTTCTGTGGGGGGACTGGATGTTGCTGGATCTTCGCCAGTGGCATTGGCTGGATTATCTTTGAGGATGTAAATGCAGTGTTATTGTTTCTGTGTGACATAATGTGCATGGGTGTGTTGCCCTCTATAGTTATTATTGCACTGCCAGCTTTGCCTTGTGTGAGTTGTAATTTGGTAGGCTAGGTGATTCTTTCTAGTGTGCATGATGTGGTGATAGGTGTCCATGCAGGTCTGTGAGTGGTGTCCATGCATTGGTGTTGCATGCAAGGCTTGGCATTGGGATGAGTGGGTTGTGATGGTGGGGTGTGTGGGAGGTGGTGGAGTGATGGGAGTGATGGTGAGGGTGAGGGTGGGGTATGTGATGGCATGCAGGCAGGAGGGTGGTAGTAACAGGGAATTGACTTACCAGAGTCCAATCCTCCTCCTACTCCTGCCAGGCCCTCAGGATGCATGATTGCCAAGACTTTCTCCCCCCATGTTGTTTGTTGTGGGGAAGGAGGTGGTGGTCCACCGCCAGTCCTCTGTACAGCGAGTAGGTGTCTTGCTGCTAAGGAATGTACCTTTCCCCGTAGGTTGCTTCACCTTTTCCTGATGTCATCCATTGTTCTGGGGTGCTGTCCCACCGCGTTGACCCTGTCCACGATCCTCCGCCACACCGCCATCTTCCTTGCAATGGATATCTGCTGCACCTGTGATCCAAATAGCTGGTGTATAAGTGTGAGTGGTGTGTGGCTGTGTGAGTGGTCTTGCTGTCTCTCTCTGGTGGCAATTGTTTGTATTCGTAAAGGGTTGTTGTGTAGGAAGGTAGCCTAGCCTCTTTCTAGCCTTGTTACCCCCACTTTTGTCCTGGTTGTCAGTATATGTCAGGGTGTTTTTACTGTCTCACTGGGATCCTGCTAGCCAGGGCCCAGTGCTCATAGTGAAAACCCTATGTTGCCAGTATGTTTGATATGTGTCACTGGGATCCTGCTAGCCAGGACCCCAGTGCTCATAGGTTTGTGGCCTGTATGTGTTCCCTGTGTGGTGCCTAACTGTATCACTGAGGCTCTGCTAACCAGAACCTCAGTGTTTATGCTCTCTCTGCTTTCTAAATTTGTCACTGCAGGCTAGTAAATAAATTTACCAATTCTCATTGGCACACTGTTACACCCATATAATTCCCTTGTATCTGGTACTTAGGTACCCAGGGTATTGGGGTTCCAGGAGATCCGTATGGGCTGCAGCATTTCTTTTGGCACCCATACGGATCTCAGACAATTCTTACACTGGCCTGCCACTGCAGCCTTAGTGAAATAACATCCACGTTATTTCACAGCCATTTTTCACTGCACATAAGTAACTTATAAGTCACCTATATGTGTAACCCTCACTTGGTGAAGGTTGGGTGCCGAGTTACTTAGTGTGTGGGCACCCTGGCACTAGCCAAGGTGCTCCCACATCGTTCAGTGCAATTTCTCTGAACTTTGTGAGTGCGGGTACAACATTACACGCATGCACTATACATAGGTCACTACCTATGTATTGCGTCACAATGGTAACTCCGAACATGGCCATGTAACATGTCTAAGATCATGGAATTGTCCCCCCAATACCATTCTGGTATTGGGGGGACAATTCCATGATCCCCTCGGTCTCTAGCACAGAACCCGGGTACTGCCAAACTGCCTTTCCGGGGTTTCCACTGCAGCTGCTGCTGCTGCCAACCCCTCAGACAGGATTCTGTCCTCCTGGGGTCTTGGCAGCCCCGGCCCAGGAAGGCAGAACAAAGGATTTCCTCTGAGAGAGGGTGTTACATCTTCTCCCTTTGGAAATAGGTGTGAAAGGCTGGGGAGGGGTAGCCTCCCCCAGCCTCTGGAAATTCTTTGATGGGCACATATGGTGCCCATCTCTGCATAAACCAGTCTACACCGGTTCAGGGATCCCCCAGCCCTGCTCTGGTGTGAAACTGGACAAAGGAAAGGGGAGTGACCGGTACCTCCCAGGGGAGGTGCCCAGAGCTCCTCCAGTGTGTTCCAGACCTCTGCCATCTTGGAAACAGAGGTGTTGGGGGCACACTGGACTGCTCTGAGTGGCCAGTGCCAGCAGGTGACGTCAGAGACCCCACCCTGATAGGCTCATACCTGTCTTGGTAGCCAATCCTCCTTTCTTGGTAGCCAAACCTCCTTTTCTGGCTATTTAGGGTCTCTCCTCTGGGGTATTCTTCAGATAACGAATGCAAGAGATCACCAGAGTTCCTCTGCACTTCCCTCTTCGACTTCTGCCAAGAATCGACAGCTGACTGCTCCAGGACGCCTGCAAAACCGCAACAAAGTAGCAAGACAACTACCAGCAACAGTGTAACGCCTAATCCTGCCGGCTTTCTCGTCTTCTTCCTGATGGTGCATGCTCTGAGGGCTGTCTGCCTTCACCCTGCACTGGAAAGCCCGAAGAAATCTCCTGTGGGTTGATGGAGTCTTCCCCCTGCTAACGCAGGCACCAAACTTCTGCATCACCAGTCCTCTGGGACCCCTCTCATCTAGACGAGCGTGGTCCCTGGAACACAGGAGCTATATCCAAGTGACTCGCACAGTCCAGTGATCCTTCAGTCCAAGTTTGGTGGAGGTAAGTCCTTACCTCCCCACGCTAAACTGCAAACCTGTGTACTGCGTGATTTGCTGCTGCTCTGGCTTCTGTGCACTTCTCCAAGGATTCCTTTGTGCACAGCCTAGCCTGGATCCCCAGCACTCCATCCTGCAGTGCTCAACCCTCTGAGTTGGACTCTGACGTCGTGGGACCCTCCTTTGTGACTCTGCATGGACTCCAGTTTACAAATCTTCTAAATGCCTGCTCTGGTACTTTTGCCGGTGCTGCCTGCTTCTGTGGGGGCTCTCTGAGTTGCTGAGCACCCCCTCTGTCTCCATCTCCAAGGAACAACATCCTGGTCCTTCCTGGTCCCCAGCAGCACCCAAAAACCTCTACTGCAACTCTTGCTGCTAGTAAGGCATGTTTGCTGTATTTCTGTGTGGAAACACTTTTGCAACATCCAGCACACCGTGGGACATCTTCCATCCAAAGGAGAGGTTTCTAGCCCTTTTCATAGTTGCAGAATCCTTGGCTTCTTCCACACAGAGGCAGCCTTCTTGCACCTTCATCCGGGCTTTCCTCAGCTCCTGCCCCCCCGGACACTATTGTGACTCTTGGACTTGGTCCCCTTGCCTTGCAGGTCCTCAGGTCCAGGAATCCGTCTTCAGTGCTTTGCTGGTGTTTGTGGTTCTTGCAGAATCCCCCTATCACGACTATTGTGTCCTATTGGGGCAGTAGGGGTACTTTAATCCTACTTTTCACGGTCTTGGGGTGGGGTATCTTGGACACCCTGACTGTTTTCGTACAGTCCCAGCGACCATCTACAAGCTCCCATAGGTCTGGGGTCCATTCATGATTCACATTCCACTTTTGGAGTATATGGTTTGTTTTGCCCCAGACCTATGTTCACCTATTGCATCCTACTGTAATTCTACACTTTTTGCATTACTTTTCTTGCTATTACTTACCTTTTTTGGGTTTGGGTACATATGACTTGTGTATATTTCTTAACTTCTAACTGAGGGTACTCACTGAGATACTTTTGGCATATTGTCATAAAAATAAAGTACCTTTATTTTTAGTAACTCTGAGTATTGTGTTTTCTTATGATAGTGTGCTATATGATATAAGTGGTACAGTAGGAGCTTTGCATGTCTCCTATTTCAGCCTAAGCTGCTTTGCCATAGCTACCTTCTATCAGCCTAAGCTGCTAGAAACACCTCTATTCTACTAATAAGGGATAACTGGACCTGGCACAGGGTATAAGTACCACAAGGTACCCACTATAAAATTAACAACAAATGGCAACTCATTAATTGAAATAAATGCACATTCAAGTAAGTATTACACAAGGAAAATTATGGGTGCTCAAACGCTGAACCACATCGTTGCCTTGATGTGTAAAGAAAGGTTCATGATGATGAACGCGTTCTCATGACAAAGAAACAAACCAGTGGAGCACACCAATAAATCTAAATCTATACTTAATAGATAATATAATATTACAATGAAGATGAGGATCATGACACGTTTAGCTAAACAATTATTTTAGTCCTCTCCTTTTCTAGAATAGTGTGGAATAATGACAACATTGACCAAAAAGAAACAAGACATAATACAAAAGTATTTCCAAAAATATATTCATATAAATAGAAATTGTCATACAAAAAACTATAAATCTTCATAAACAAATAAATATATACATCAAACATAAAAAGAAGGAGAATGACAAGCGATCAGCCGACACGTGTTTCGTCCTAAAAGGACTTCTTCAAGGCTGAGAAAATTACAAAAAATAACAATCAATATATTACAAACAAAAACGTACAATTTTACACAAAGATACAGAACATACATACTTCAACATTCATTTAGCCTATCCTATCCTAGAATTAATACATGAGAGTTATTTGGTCAAAGAAGTATCCACAATGTTATATCAGCCTCCTATTCAGGATGTACCTCAATTTAAAATTAGAAAAAAAACTACTCAAGAAAAGAAGAGAACCATCACCACATCTCCCTTCGTGTCAAATTATTGTGTGCTGGTCAAAGATATACCATAAGAAAAAGCTTCCCATGTCTCCCAAATCTAACTCAATAGAAATCACCGCAATGATTGCACATGCAGAACCAAAGTGAGCAAGCTTTTCTCTTTTGTGGACAATAGAGTATTTTATGTCCAAAAAATATATACCTTTGATCCTTTACATGTCCGATATGTTGTGTTCATATCCCATCTATCCCACACTAAGAAGGAGAAAGATATCAATTTCATTATTCTCCTTTTGCTCCTCAAATTACATTTATCAATATAATTAATTATCGTGCCCATACTGACCTTTTTATAACCACAGGCAATCACCTCTTTTTGCCTCTTCATAGGCCGTCTATACACTGGGTGTCACAGGGCTCGTTCATATTTTAAAACCAACTGAAACGTAGACAATCGAAAATAACTCAAATGGCCCCTCTATAAGCACCCTAGTATTCTACAATTGCTATGCGATCATTTTCTGCCCATGTTGTAAAATTAATTAAATCAGTATACAACCGAATTTTTGGCAGTACAAAGAGAGCATAAATAACGTTTTCTTTTTTTCCATTGCTTACATTTCTTTGGGGTATCCCGACGTGAAATGCGCGAGGGTTGTATCACACGTGTATGCACTCTGGCGTTTTTCGCAGTGAATGCGAGCCTCTTGACCGGCATTTTTAAAAAAAACGCGTTCGTGTTAAAAATGATGTAGCTAACAAAGAAGACGGACTCCCGTCCATTCTCTCTCGTGCCGGTGGCCATTTTAGAATGGTTAGTATTTAAAAGACGGAGGCTTAGAGAAGATAAAGACAAACTTCTGCCTATCATAATTAACTACGGTGGCCATTCTAGCACAATGAATGCAACTTCCATCTACCCATTATTTCCACAATATTCATTGTTAAAATGATTAGTATTTAAGCACCCTAGTATTCTACAATTGCTATGCGGTCATTTTCTGCCCATGTTGTTAGATTAATTAAATCAGTATGCAACCGAATTATTGACAGTACAAAGCAAACATAAATAACCCTTTCTTTTCCATTACTTACATTTCGTTGGGATATCCCGACGTGAAGTACGCGAGGATTGTATCACTCGTGTATACACTCTGGCGTTTTTCGCAATAAATGCGAGCCTCTTGACAGGCATTTTTAAAGTGCCGCGTTCATGTTAAAAACGATGTAGCTAACCAAGAAGACGGACTTCCTTCCATTCTCTCTCGTGCCGGTGGCCATTTTAGAATGGTTAGTATTTGAAAGACGGAGGCTTATAGAAAATAAAGGCGAACTCTTGCCTATCATAATTAACTACGGTGGCCATCTTAACATGATGAATGCAACTTCCATCTACCCATTATTTCCACAACATTCCTTGTTAAAGTGATTAGTATTTAGACTAGCCCATAGGAAAGGCCGCATATTGAATGTCACTAGGGGGGCCAATTTTCACATCGTAATTGTAGTATGTCATTTCTTTCCAAAAAAAGCCGGCTAACAGCAAAGGTGGAAATTCCGCCTATCCCTTGTAACTATGGTGGCCATTTTAACACCGCAATTATAATATATCATTTTCATTCAATTTGTCAACAAGCTGTGTTAATAACTATGTGGGCACTACTCAAAATGTGCAAAGAAAAATTTATATCCTCAAAGTTCTACATTACAAAATAGATCGACAATAAATTCTAAACTATATAAAATATACTAATCAGATCTATTGACCACAAAAGGAATATATATTTTCCCTTGTCTTTCAACCATTAAATTTCCTAATAACAGCATGATTTGTGCCTCAGATGTATATAGAATATCATGCAAAGTAAGACAGTGTAGAAATCCCCCCAGTGTATACATAGTTAAAATGAAAAGATGAAAGGTCTCCTCAATATCCAAGGAATTTTAGTATGCTGTGTACACCACCAAAGTACAATAGCTCATATTATATACATGTTATACACATCAATGATATATCAGGTGAGTACATTTAAAGAAAATTATATAATTCATCATCCAAATCCATGCCCATTTCAATTGTTCTTAATTTGATGATCCATTTTGCTTCATTTTTCCGTAAATCCAACGTTCTGTTGCCCCCCCTAGCACTCATTGGGATATGATTTATCCCCATATATTTTACTAGTGGGACCTCAATTTCTGGATGTTTTTCATTAGCATGTCATACTATTGGTGATGCTGTATCATAATTTCTTAAGGTTCTAATATGTTCCTGAATTCGTTCCTTCAAGGGCCTGATTGTACTACCCACATATATCTGGCCACATATACATTCTAATATGTATACCACAAATTTTGTGTTGCAATTGATAAATGTGGAGATTTTATATTTCTCACTGCCATTGTAGCTAAACTCAGAAGTTTTGTGCAGTGCCATATTGCACATATTACAATTACCACACCTATAGAAACCCACAGGTTTTTTAGAAAGCCATGTTTCTTTATTTTCAGCCAAAGGTGATAAGAAGCTTTTACAAACTTCATTTCTGATGGTTTTACCTCTTTTGTGTATTATTCTTGGCTTTTTGGAGGTAGAGTAGCAAGTGTATCATCTGTCTGCAATATATTCCAATGTTTACATAGAATGCGGTAAATATTGTGACTATTTTGGCTATACGCCGTACAGAAGTTTATTGCTCTATGTAATGAGCCGTCTCGCATTTTCGTATCTTGACCTAATAGAGTAGTTCTACATACTTGATCAATCTTTTTTCTTGATGTTTTGATGATACGTTTGGAATAGCCTCTCTGTGCAAACCTGTCTTCCAATTTGTTTAATTCTATATTGCATACACTGGGATCGCTACAGTTTCTTTTTAATCTAGTCATTTCCCAAAAATGGAATAGCTGAGATTTGACTTTTAGGATGAGCACTATCTGCATGTAGTACAGAATTGCAAGATGTTGGTTTACGATGGATTCTTGTATGGATCTCATTATCTGTAATGGATATCTCTAGATCCAAAAAACAAACAATATTCCTACTGAACTCATACGTCATTTTGATGTTAAAGATGTTACAATTAATGTACTCATAGAATTCAGTTAGTAGTTGCTCAGAACCTGTCCAAATCATTAAAACATTGTCAATTTACCTTCCCCAAAAGAAGATGTTATCAGTAAATACAGGAGGGCCCTTTTTCCAAATATGTATTGCCTTAAAAAAGCCCATATATAGATTTGCATACGATGGCGAGAACCGTGAGCCCATGGCTACTCCCTGTGCTTGCTTAAACCATTGTCCCTCATGTATGAAGACATTGTTTTCCAATATAAAGTCGATCATACATAGTATCATTTCAGTATGTTCCATATAAGATGCTGATCTTCCGGACAAAAAATGTTGCACTGCTTGTAAACCCTTGTCTTTGGGGATACAAGTATATAAGGAAGATACATCTAACGTGACCAACATCATATCTGGAGTCCAATTAATATCCTCCTACTTATGAAGAACATCCTTTGTGTCCTGTAAATATGAAGGGATATTTTTCACAACGGGCTGCAAATAGCTGTCAATAAACTCGGAAAGTCTTTCCGTGGGTGCTCCTATTCCCGATATAATGGGTCTACCAGGCTGTGAGATGGTACTTTTATGCAATTTAGGTAATATATATATACATGGTGATATGGGGTAAGGATTGAAAATGTATTTAAATTCCAAATCCGAAGTTAAATCCTGGTTACACCATAAGAGTAACAATTTCTCAAGTTTATCAACAATCATTTTAATGGGATTACCTTGCAGTTTCAGATAGGCATTACTATCAGCTAGCTGTCTATCTATCTCTTGAACATAGTCTAATCTATCCAGAATCACAATATTCCCCCCCTTATCTGCCTCCTTGATCACTGTATTTTGGTTATCACCCAGTTCCTTTAAGGCCAATCTCTGTTTTTTAGTTATATTGAATGATTTGTGAAAATTTCCACTTTTAATCTGTGTTTGAAGTCTAAACAGATCTTCTTTCACTAGCCTTCCAAACACTTCTATAGCGTTATTGCTTGGTAACCTAGGGGTAAAGCTCGATTTTGGTTTGAGGCCACTATTAAGGGATGTATCCTGTGCAATTTTAAGATCATTTAGTAGATCTAGTCTGATCATATTATTGTAATCCATATTTTCCAGGGTAAGCAAGAGTTCAATATCTGCAATATCTTTGATAGTATATGTATTAACTGTCGTGCTCGTCATGGCACTGGGTGTGGTTTCTGTATGTATTTCTACCCTTTCTGCAAAGTATTTTTTAAGTTTTAGTTGTCGGAGAAACTTAAAAAGATCAATATGTACTTGCGTCATATCGCAAAGGTTGGCCACACAGAATCCCAATCCTTTACCCAGCACCATTGTTTGTTCTTCAGTAAGAATATGTTTAGATAAATTAACAATCAAGATGCTGCTACAATCCTGTGCAACATCCTCCAACTTCTAGTTGGATACCAGTGTCAATTGTTTTTGTTTTTGTTCCTTGCTGCTCTGGTTTGCACCCCTGTTGTTGGCTGATTCATGGCTTCCTCTTCTCCTTTTGCCTCTACGTGTTTTGGCTTTACATTTTGAAAAGGCTGGTTGTAAGCATACCTTTTGTTTCCTAATCTGTACCTTTTTGCCTCCTGTAAAAAACTAGTAGTAGGCATTTGGTTATCACTAGGCTTCGAATTGGTATTATCACTGGATATGCTTGTACTGTCCGATTCATCTGATGTAATTGAAAAATCTGATTCATTAGTCGCAGTTCCCAAAGTCCCTGTCACATTTGTAGCTTGCCCTTTATAAGTGAGATTATCAAATCTCCTGGCAAACGTATATACTCTGCCACTTTCATAGTCCCTATCATCTCTTCGTAACTTTGACAATTTTTTATTCTTGATATACATCTGATGTTTATCAAGCATTTCTTTCAGAATCTCATCATTTTTTGTTTTAACATCTGGTAGATTTAGAGTCTTAATTTCATTTTCTACTTCCTGTATCTCTTTTAATAGCTTTTCCCTTTTTTCCTCTGCATGTTGTATTAAAATTGTCATCATACCCTTCGAAGTCTCGAAGAGTAGTTGCTCCCAGTCCAGCATGTGTTTGACTGATAAATCATCGAAAGTAGGAAATATGATTACTCTCAGGCCCCGAGGGACCTTTTTTTCCGTAAGATATTTCTTCAGAACCGTGGCATCCCACCACCGGGATAGTTCCTGTTTCTTAAGCTTTTCTAAACGTAGAAAAGATGACCACCGTAGTTAATTATGATAGGCAAGAGTTCGCCTTTATTTTCTATAAGCCTCCGTCTTTCAAATACTAACCATTCTAAAATGGCCACCGGCACGAGAGAGAATGGACGGAAGTCCGTCTTCTTGGTTAGCTACATCGTTTTTAACATGAACGTGGCACTTTAAAAATGCCGGTCAAGAGGTTCGCATTTATTGCGAAAAACGCCAGAGTGTATACACGAGTGATACAATCCTCGCGTACTTCACGTCGGGATATCCCAACGAAATGTAAGTAATGGAAAAGAAAGCGTTATTTATGTTTGCTTTGTACTGTCAATAATTCGGTTGCATACTGATTTAATTAATCTAACAACATGGGCAGAAAATGACCGCATAGCAATTGTAGAATACTAGGGTGCTTAAATACTAATCATTTTAACAATGAATATTGTGGAAATAATGGGTAGATGGAAGTTGCATTCATTGTGCTAGAATGGCCACCGTAGTTAATTATGATAGGCAGAAGTTTGTCTTTATCTTCTCTAAGCCTCCGTCTTTTAAATACTAACCATTCTAAAATGGCCACCGGCACGAGAGAGAATGGACGGGAGTCCGTCTTCTTTGTTAGCTACATCGTTTTTAACACGAACGCGGTTTTTTAAAAAATGCCGGTCAAGAGGCTCGCATTCACTGCGAAAAACGCCAGAGTGCATACACGTGTGATACAACCCTCGCGCATTTCACGTCGGGATACCCCAACGAAATGTAAGCAATGGAAAAAAAGAAAACGTTATTTATGCTCTCTTTGTACTGCCAAAAATTCGGTTGTATACTGATTTAATTAATTTTACAACATGGGCAGAAAATGATCGCATAGCAATTGTAGAATAATAGGGTGCTTATAGAGGGGCCATTTGAGTTATTTTCGATTGTCTACGTTTCAGTTGGTTTTAAAATATGAACGAGCCCTGTGACACCCAGTGTATAGACGGCCTATGAAGAGGCAAAAAGAGGTGATTGCCTGTGGTTATAAACAGGTCAGTATGGGCACGATAATTAATTATATTGATACATGTAATTTGAGGAGCAAAAGGAGAATAATGAAATTGATATCTTTCTCCTTCTTAGTGTGGGATAGATGGGATATGAACACAACATATCGGACATGTAAAGGATCAAAGGTATATATTTTTTGGACATAAAATACTCTATTGTCCACAAAAGAGAAAAGTTTGCTCACTTTGGTTCTGCATGTGCAATCATTGCGGTGATTTCTATTGAGTTAGATTTGGGAGCCATGGGAAGCTTTTTCTTATGGTATATCTTTGACCAGCACACAATAATTTGACATGAAGGGAGATGTGGTGATGGTTCTCTTCTTTTCTTGAGTAGTTTATTTTCTAATTTTAAATTGAGGTACATCCTGAATAGGAGGCTGATATAACATTGTGGATACTTCTTTGACCAAATAACTCTCATGTATTAATTCTAGGATAGGATAGGCTAAATGAATGTTGAAGTATGTATGTTCTGTATCTTTGTGTAAAATTGTACGTTTTTGTTTGTAATATATTGATTGTTATTTGTTGTAATTTTCTCAGCCTTGAAGAAGTCCTTTTAGGACGAAACACGTGTCGGCTGATCGCTTGTCATTCTCCTTCTTTTTATGTTTGATGTATATATTTATTTGTTTATGAAGATTTATAGTTTTTTGTATGACAATTTCTATTTATATGAATATATTTTTGGAAATACTTTTGTGTTATGTCTTGTTTCTTTTTGGTCAATGTTGTCATTATTCCACACTATTCTAGAAAAAGAGAGGACTAAAATAATTGTTTAGCTAAACGTGTCATGATCCTCATCTTCATTGTAATATTATATTATCTATTAAGTATAGATTTAGATTTATTGGTGTGCTCCACTGGTTTGTTTCTTTGTCATGAGAACGCGTTCATCATCATGAACCTTTCTTTACACATCAAGGCAACAATGTAGTTCAGCGTATGAGCACCCATAATTTTCCTGGTGTAATACTTACTTGAATGTGCATTTATTTCAATTAATGAGTTGCCATTTGTTGTTAATTTTATATGTTCATATTGATTATTTGCACTTCTAAAGGTACTAGTTTAAGATTGTAAGGGTTGCCGAATAGGCATTCCCAAGTAAATGGCGATGTTTGAAGATGATAGAGATAAGATCTTTCATGAAATGTTTTCACATACTCCAAATACTTATAATGCGTCCCAAGGTACAAGCAATCACTCAGAGGGTATGAAATCTAAATACCTACGTTTAGAAAAGCTTAAGAAACAGGAACTATCCCGGTGGTGGGAGGCCACGGTTCTGAAGAAATATCTTACGGAAAAAAAGGTCCCTCGGGGCCTGAGAGTAATCATATTTCCTACTTTCGATGATTTATCAGTCAAACACATGCTGGACTGGGAACAACTACTCTTTGAGACTTCGAAGGGTATGATGACAATTTTAATACAACATGCAGAGGAAAAAAGGGAAAAGCTATTAAAAGAGATACAGGAAGTAGAAAATGAAATTAAGACTCTAAATCTACCAGATGTTAAAACAAAAAATGATAAGATTCTGAAATAAATGCTTGATAAACATCAGATGTATATCAAGAATAAAAAATTGTCAAAGTTACGAAGAGATGATAGGGACTATGAAAGTGGCAGAGTATATACGTTTGCCAGGAGATTTGATAATCTCACTTATAAAGGGCAAGCTACAAATGTGACAGGGACTTTGGGAACTGCGACTAATGAATCAGATTTTTCAATTACATCAGATGAATCGGACAGTACAAGCATATCCAGTGATAATACCAATTTGAATGCTAGTGATAACCAAATGCCTACTACTAGTTTTTTACAGGAGGCAAAAAGGTACAGATTGGGAAACAAAAGGTATGCTTACAACCAGCCTTTTCAAAATGTAAGGCCAAAACACGTAGAGGCAAAAGGAGAAGAGGAAGCCATGAATCAGCCAACAACAGGGGTGCAAACCAGAGCAGCAAGGAACAAAAACAAAAACAATTGACACTGGTATCCAACTAGAAGTTGGAGGATGTTGCACAGGATTGTAGCAGCATCTCGATTGTTAATTTATCTAAACATATTCTTACTGAAGAACAAACAATGGTGCTGGGTAAAGGATTGGGATTCTGTGTGGCCAACCTTTGCGATATGACGCAAGTACATATTGATCTTTTTAAGTTTCTCCAACAACTAAAACTTAAAAAATACTTTGCAGAAAGGGTAGAAATACATACAGAAACCACACCCAGTGCCATGACGAGCACGACAGTTAGTACATATACTATCAAAGATATTGCAGATATTGAACTCTTGCTTACCCTGGAAAATATGGATTACAATAATATGGACAGACTAGATCTACTAAATGATCTTAAAATTGCACAGGATACATCCCTTAATAGTGGCCTCAAACCAAAATCGAGCTTTACCCCTAGGTTACCAAGCAATAACGCTATAGAAGTGTTTGGAAGGCTAGTGAAAGAAGATCTATTTAGACTTCAAACACAGATTAAAAGTGGAAATTTTCACAAATCATTCAATATAACTAAAAAACAGAGATTGGCCTTAAAGGAACTGGGTGATAACCAAAATATAGTGATCAAGGAGGCAGATAAGGGGGGGAATATTGTGATTCTGGATAGAGTAGACTATGTTCAAGAGATAGATAGACAGCTAGCTGATAGTAATGCCTATCTGAAACTGCAAGGTAATCCCATTAAAATGATTGTTGATAAACTTGAGAAATTGTTACTCTTATGGTGTAACCAGGATTTAATTTTGGATTTGGAATTTAAATACATTTTCAATCCTTACCCCATATCACCATGTATATATATTACCTAAATTTCATAAAAGTACCATCTCACCGCATGGTAGACCCATTATATCGGGAATAGGAGCACCCACGGAAAGACTTTCCGAGTTTATTGACAGCTATTTGCAGCCCGTTGTGAAAAATATCCCTTCATATTTACAGGACACAAAGGATGTTCTTTATAAGTTTGAGGATATTAATTGGACTCCAGATATGATGTTGGTCACGTTAGATGTATCTTCCTTATATACTTGTATCCCCAAAGACAAGGGTTTACAAGCAGTGCAACATTTTTTGTCCGGAAGATCAGCATCTTATATGGAACATACTGAAATGATACTATGTATGATCGACTTTATATTGGAAAACAATGTCTTCATACATGAGGGACAATGGTTTAAGCAAGCACAGGGAGTAGCCATGGGCTCACGGTTGTCGCCATCGTATGCAAATCTATATATGGGCTTTTTTGAGGCAATACATATTTGGAAAAAGGGCCATCCTGTATTTACTGATAACATCTTCTTTTGGGGAAGGTATATTGACGATGTTTTAATGATTTGGACAGGTTCTGAGCAACTACTAACTGAATTCTATGAGTACATTAATTGTAACATCTTTAACATCTAAATGACGTATGAGTTCAGTAGGAATATTGTTTGTTTTTTGGATCTAGAGATATCCATTACAGATAATGAGATCCATACAAGAATCCATCGTAAACCAACATCTTGCAATTCTGTACTACATGCAGAAAGTGCTCATCCTAAAAGTCAAATCTCAGCTATTCCATTTGGGGAAATGACTAGATTAAAAAGAAACTGTAGCGATCCCAGTGTATGCAATATAGAATTAAACAAATTGGAAGACAGGTTTGCACAGAGAGGCTATTCCAAACGTATCATCAAAACATCAAGAAAAAAGATTGATCAAGTATGTAGAACTACTCTATTAGGTCAAGATACGAAAATGCGAGACGGCTCATTACATAGAGCAATAAACTTCTGTACGGCGTATAGCCAAAATAGTCACAATATTTACCGCATTCTATGTAAACATTGGAATATATTGCAGACAGATGATACACTTGCTACTCTACTTCCCAAAACGCCAAGAATAATACACAAAAGAGGTAAAACCATCAGAAATGAAGTTTGTAAAAGCTTCTTATCACCTTTGGCTGAAAATAAAGAAACATGGCTTTCTAAAAAACCTTTGGGTTTCTATAGGTGTGGTAATTGTAATATGTGCAATATGGCACTGCACAAAACTTCTGAGTTTAGCTACAATGGCAGTGAGAAATATAAAATCTCCACATTTATCAATTGCAACACAAAATTTGTGGTATACATATTAGAATGTATATGTGGCCAGATATATGTGGGTAGTACAATCAGGCCCTTGAAGGAACGAATTCAGGAACATATTAGAGCCTTAAGAAATTATGATACAGCATCACCAATAGTACAACATGCTAATGAAAAACATCCAGAAATTGAGGTCCCACTAGTAAAATATATGGGGATAAATCATATCCCAATGAGTGCTAGGGGGGGCAACAGAACGTTGGATTTACGGAAAAATGAAGCTAAATGGATCATCAAATTAAGAACAATTGAAATGGGCATGAATTTGGATGATGAATTATATAATTTTCTTTAAATGTACTCACCTGATATATCATTGATGTGTATAACATGTATATAATATGAGCTATTGTACTTTGGTGGTGTACACAGCATACTAAAATTCCTTGGATATTGAGGAGACCTTTCATCTTTTCATTTTAACTATGTATACACTGGGGGGATTTCTTCACTGTCTTACTTTGCATGATATTCTATATACATCTGAGGCACAAATCATGCTGTTATTAGGAAATTTAATGGTTGAAAGACAAGGGAAAATATATATTCCTTTTGTGGTCAATAGATCTGATTAGTATATTTTATATAGTTTAGAATTTATTGTCGATCTATTTTGTAATGTAGAACTTTTAGGATATAAATTTTTATTTGCCCATTTTGAGTAGTGCCCACATAGTTATTAACACAGCTTGTTGACAAATTGAATGAAAATGATATATTATAATTGCGGTCTTAAAATGGCCGCCATAGTTACAAGGGATAGGCGGAATTTCTGCCTTTGCTGTTAGCCGGCTTTTTTTGGAAAGAAATGACATAATACAATTACGATGTGAAAATTGGCCCCCGTAGTGACATTCAATATGCGGCCTTTGCTATGGGCTAGTCTAAATACTAATCACTTTAACAAGGAATGTTGTGGAAATAATGGGTAGATGGAAGTTGCATTCATCATGTTAAGATGGCCATCGTAGTTAATTATGATAGGCAAGAGTTCGCCTTTATTTTCTATAAGCCTCCGTCTTTCAAATACTAACCATTCTAAAATGGCCACCGGCACGAGAGAGAATGGACGGAAGTCCGTCTTCTTGGTTAGCTACATGGTTTTTAACATGAACGCGGCACTTTAAAAATGCCGGTCAAGAGGCTCGCATTTATTGCGAAAAACACCAGAGTGTATACACGAGTGATACAATCCTCGCGTACTTCACGTCGGGATATCCCAACGAAATGTAAGTAATGGAAAAGAAAGCGTTATTTATGTTTGCTTTGTATTGTCAATAATTCAGTTGCATACTGATTTAATTAATCTAACAACATGGGCAGAAAATGACCGCATAGCAATTTTAGAATACTAGGGTGCTTAAATACTAATCATTTTAACAATGAATATTGTGGAAATAATGGGTAGATGGAAGTTGCATTCATTGTGCTAGAATCGCCACCATAGTTAATTATGATAGGCAGAAGTTTGTCTTTATCTTCTCTAAGCCTCCGTCTTTTAAATACTAACCATTCTATAATGGCCACCGGCACGAGAGAGAATGGACGGGAGTCCGTCTTCTTTGTTAGCTACATCGTTTTTAACACGAACGCGTTTTTTTTAAAAATGCCGGTCAAGAGGCTCGCATTCACTGCGAAAAACGCCAGAGTGCATACACGTGTGATACAACCCTCGCGCATTTCACATCGGGATACCCCAACGAAATGTAAGCAATGGAAAAAAAGAAAACGTTATTTATGCTCTCTTTGTACTGCCAAAAATTCGGTTGTATACTGATTTAATTAATTTTACAACATGGGCAGAAAATGATCGCATAGCAATTGTAGAATACTAGGGTGCTTATAGAGGGGCCATTTGAGTTATTTTCGATTGTCTACGTTTTAGTTGGTTTTAAAATATGAACGAGCCCTGTGACACCCAGTGTATAGACGGCCTATGAAGATGCAAAAAGAGGTGATTGCCTGTGGTTATAAACAGGTCAGTATGGGCACGATAATTAATTATATTGATACATGTAACTTGAGGAGCAAAAGGAGAATAATGAAATTGATATCTTTCTCCTTCTTAGTGTGGGATAGATGGGATATGAACACAACATATCGGACATGTAAAGGATCAAAGGTATATATTTTTTGGACATAAAATACTCTATTGTCCACAAAAGAGAAAAGTTTGCTCACTTTGGTTCTGCATGTGCAATCATTGCGGTGATTTCTATTGAGTTAGATTTGGGAGACATGGGAAGCTTTTTCTTATGGTATATCTTTGACCAGCACACAATACTTTGACACGAAGGGAGATGTGGTGATGGTTCTCTTCTTTTCTTGAGTAGTTTATTTTCTAATTTTAAATTGAGGTACATCCTGAATAGGAGGCTGATATAACATTGTGGATACTTCTTTGACCAAATAACTCTCATGTATTAATTCTAGGATAGGATAGGCTAAATGAATGTTGAAGTATGTATGTTCTGTATCTTTGTGTAAAATGTTACGTTTTTGTTTGTAATATATTGATTGTTATTTGTTGTAATTTTCTCAGCCTTGAAGAAGTCCTTTTAGGTACCCACTATAAGCCTGGCCAGCCTCCTACATGTGGGTAATGTGGGTGTGTGTTTTATAGTGGTGTGTGGGCGTGTGGGTGTGGTGTGTGTATGGGTGTCAGGTATTTGTAGTTTGAATTGTCCAATGTGGTGTTGTTTGGTATGTGTGTGTGTATTTTGAGCACAGCGGTATGTACCGCCAATGGTTTACCGCCATTGAATGTCTGCCACGGTGATTTGTATGTCTGGGCGTTGTTAGGTTGGCGTAACGGTGTGGGTTTGGATACCGCCACTTTATCACTGACCTTTGGGCTGGCGGACTTGTGTGTGTGGCTGTATAGTGACGGATTGGTATGTGTGTGTCATAATATGGTTGGCGGATAGCTGCCACGGCGGTGGTATGTTGGCGGCAGTCAGCATGGCGGTAAGTGGGATTTACCGCCAATGTCATAATGAGGGCCTAAATGTTTTAATGGTGATTTGTGATGGATTTAATTTGTAGGAAAGAAATTCCAAATGCATCGCCTATATTTTCTCTACAAGCACAAACATTTTAGACAGTGCCTTATAAAGTGTGACATGACCTGCATATACATAATCAGTCAGCATCATTTTAGAAACAAAAGGGATTGAGGACATAATGATGAACAAATATGTCAGTTAGCAGTTCCTTGAGGTTGGCAAAATTAAAGTTCGGTATTGGTCACCCATAACAACTGCACTGGCCAATACTGATACAGTATGAAAGTAAAGCAGTAACTCAAACTCTTGCTCTACATACAGTCTGATTAATGAGCCTGAACTCACAAGAGTTACCGAATTTAGAAGCCCATGATTTTCATACGAGACATTAGAAATTTCCCTGACACCAGGGTAAGTTCCATCTCTGCTGCTAGCAGCATTTTTCCCCCAATAAGATTTTGTTGCATAAGCAATGCCTACACGCTCACTATTACCCGTCATTTGTAGCAGTACATAAACACATTTACTGCTGTGAATGGTTTAGTCATTCGGGCTCAAATATTTACAGCTAATAAAGTGCTGTAAAGTCTTGTGTACTCCAAACAATGCTTCCTACCTCGTTGATGTGCCCCGGAGACCAATATTATGCTATAGCGTCCTCCTTCATTCTTCTAAAAACCAAACATATTACAAGTGCTCTGTTAAGAATTCAATGAAAAGTGAAGTATGTTGCTTCCGTTAAAGCGGTCGGTAATATTTTAAATCCGCAAACTGTTATAGTGATGAAGACGAAAGGCCACTTCAGCAATGGAAAATGAATGATTATTGTAGTCAAGTTGAACTTTCTAGCATGGACAATTTTGTATCTCAAGACATTAAGATGATTCAGAACCTATGCAAATGTATTCAAAATGGATGGGGTTTGTGCACATTCGTAGATCTAAAATGTGTATAGCATCTGAATGCTACACTGTTATTTATATATTTATCTCATTAGAAACCAATACGAAATTAACAAATAGTTTGTACCGGTAAATGGTGGGTAAACAAAAAAGAAGCTATAATTTAAAACGCACAATGCTTATTACTTAGTAAATGTCCACGCCTAATGGTTTGTTAGTGTATGATGAAAAGGGAAAAGGGAAAAGGGCAATCCCAGGTCTTTTTAGATACTCTTTCAATGTTACGAAGTTTCGGTAACGTGCGCTGGTTAGTAGGAATTCATTCTGTGAGTGAAATTTCCCCACAGGCAGATTTTGCTAATTTTGTGATTCAGGAAAATGTTTACCCACTGTCAATTATAAATTCAATGAGGTTACTTTTGTCATTTGTAATAACTCTATAGGGACGGGAACACGTGTTACACAAGAAGCAAGACACCAAATATTCATTATTCAGGTACCGAGGTTAAACAGCACCCCTGGATCTCTACCATTCCATAATACTGTGAAGGAAATGGCAAGTTACGTTACAAGAAAATGTGGGTCAAAATGTCACTTGGCACACCAGGATTTAAATGTAGTCTCCGTAATAGGGAATGGGCGTAACAATCATAAAGGACAGTTCCTTAACGAGAGCAGAGCTCTATGAAGAGAAGCGCCGGAATGGAGTGCAGAAAAGGAAAACATGAAGCGTACTTCCTTATAAAGATACACCATGGCGCACCTGTACAAATCCATTATATCCCATCTTTGACAAGGCAAAGCATACACTGGATTAAAGCAGCAGTTCACGCCGGCGATGTAAGAAAACCGTGCAGTGCTATGAATGTGATGTGCCCTCCCTGTGAACTAGGGGAAGGATGCTTCAGAGTCTGGGCTGAAATATATATATGTGAGCTGTTATCTTGGCTAGTGATATGAAACCTGACCAGGCAAGACCCCTGTGATTTGAAAGAAATGAAACCGTTTATTTCATCTTAACTTCTCTGTAGATTGGTAGCTGATTTGAGGGGGCATTTTAAGCTTGTCACATTCTATTCAGAAACACATCACGACTTGTACATCTTCGGCTTTTCCGAAAGCTCAGAAGTATACTGTCGGTAACAAGGGCCAGATTATCTTGTGACCTGGTGTCTGTATAAACAGTTGAAGCTGTTGAAGTTTTATCACAGCTATTATTAATGTAGTTTAAGAATATTGTAACTTAAATTTGTGTTAATATGTGAATGTGTTATGTTGTGTGTTTACCTATAACTTGCATTGTAACAATTATTTTATCAAGGCTTTTATATAGTTACTACTAATATTTTATTTGTATTTTTACCTGGCTAGAAGCAGTAGTTTAAACTATTTCTGTCATCATTACTGGAAGTCGTACTAATGGCCTTATGAGTATAAGTAATGGAGTCAATTTGCCTGCACTGCATGGTCACCACATTTTTTTCACCTTTTTCTGGACCCTATTTGTGCTTAGTTTAGAGGTCTGTGCACTTCATCACTGCTAAACTATAAGATGCCTGTGTTTCTCACTAAAATGTGTGCTGTACATTATAACTCCGTATTAAGCCTATTTAACTATCCAAAATTCCATTGTCCATGGTTTCTAAATTGAGCCAGCAGTGGCGGCTGCCACAAATGTCAATTGGTGGTGGGGGGTGGGCAGAGGGGGATGGGTCCAGGGGAAATAAGGTAATTAAAAAACAAAACAAAAAAACACTCACGTTCTTGTCTCTGCCTTCTGACCCCGCTCCTCTTCTGGTGTCCCAGCATTCACTGGGACACCCGTACAGGCTCCCCAGCAATCCTGGTGCTGCTCACATGCTATACCAAGCATGAGGGTCCTGTCAGGATTGGTCTGAGTTGCTTGGAGTGCCACACAGACATTGCCCTGGGGTCTGTGCAGTGAGCCAGCCAAACACACATTGGCACTTAGGTGCACTCTCTCCTCCTCCCCCCCTCTGCCCTCCCGTGGCCCAGCCCCACCCCTCCCAGCACTGCTAGCTGAGCCAGCAGATGAAAAATAAAATGAAGCAAGCATTTCATTTTTCATCTGCTGGCTCTTAGTCAGAGGGGTGCCGCTCCTCCGCCATTGCGGAGTAGCCACCCCAATGAGCCAGTGGCATAGCAAGTTAAATGTCATATGTGGACTGCAGTGGGTATTTACACCATCTATATTTGACAATATATGACTGCCAGTAGCACCACTGTGCTATGACTTGGCTCCAGTTAAAATTGACTTAGTTGGCACAAGTACAGGAAAGTGCATTTGGCATTGAGATGAAAACTATGTTTATATATTCCGAAATAACCCCTAAAATGTGCCTTGTAATCACACAGGGCAGTGAGCTAACATAAAAATTGGGTACATTACATATTCATGTTAGTATGCTCTCACTCTGAAATAAAGCAAAAAAGCTATTTCACTGTGGAGACTTGGCTGGATTTATCCCTAAACAAGCTTGTGTGGGATCAAACTCTTAATTCTCATCTCCACTATTGAGATTTAAGCATTTGTTCTAGCCTTTTCTAAGTTATCTCTTGCTTAGTTTTCAAAATCTGATGTCATGGTAATGTCAAAGTGTTAGTAACTTAGGCACAATACTACCTTTTTAAAAATGAACCAAAGGCTGCCAAAAATAGAATGAGCTTAAAAACTAGCTCTGACACTTATCACACATTCAGAGCTCGAATACACATTTTTGGCTGGAATAATTAACATACACTGGCTCAGAAGACAATGGCCAGTCTCTAATTTCAGGAAGGGCCACTTCCAGTGCTTTCTCTTGACTTGGATTCTCCTTGTCATTCATAGGGCTTTCCCAGACAGCCAGGCTTTAGTCACAGTAGAAGGGATAACCAGTATTGACTCCATTAGGTGGAAGGAGAGCTTTCCTGAATAAAGGTGTGGCTTAGAAACTTAAAACAGACCTGCATAGTGGCAGTTGGGTTTGCCATCTTGATACAACGGGTCTGAGTTGTTTTTATATTAAGGCAAGGAGCAAGTGCTGCAAAACTAGTTGAGACAGCTATGAGAAAATTTTAAAAATTGGGTAGTAGAATTTCTGCAGTCACTGGCTAGTGCACAGGATAAATCTAGCACCCCCACCACCCTAACCTCAGGACATTTCTGGATTTGGGAAAACTCCATCAGAAGAGGAAGAACCAGCAGAAAGAAGACTTCTGACTTGCTGAAAGAAGAGGCCTCACACAAAGGGGGTCTTTCTGACCCTGGCGGTCTATGACCGCCAGGGTCGCGGATGTCTGAAGCACCGCCAGCAGGCTGGCGGTGCTTCAAAGCCCATTCCGACCGCGGCGGTAAAGCCGCGGTCGGAAAACCGGGTCCGGCGGTTTCCCGCCGGATTTCCCCCGGCTGGGCTAATCCTCCATGGCGGCGCTGCAAGCAGCGCCGCCATGGGGATTCCGACCCCCTTCCCGCCAGCCTGTTTCTGGCGGTTTTCACCGCCAGGAAGAGGATGGCAGGAACGGGTGTCCTGGGGCCCCTGGGGGCCCCTGCACTGCCCATGCCACTGGCATGGGCAGTGCAGGGGCCCACTAACAGGGCCCCAGCATGCTTTTCACTGTCTGCTTAGCAGACAGTGAAAAGGGCGACGGGTGCAACTGCACCCGTCGCACACCTGCAACACCGCCAGCTCCATTCGGAGCCGGCTTCAGTGTTGCAGGCCGCCTTCCCGCTGGGCCGGCGGGCGCTAACAATGTTAGCACCCGCCGGCCCAGCGGGAAGGTCAAAATGGCTCCAGCGGTCTTTCGACCGCGGAGCGGCCATATGGCGGCGACCGCCGCCCGCCAGAGTAGGAATGAGGGCCAAAGTCTCCTAAGTGTTGCTGACACACAGGAACTCAAATGCCCAAGGTCCAGGTAGTTGGATTCCTGTTTTCAGGGCACAAAAAGCAGGACTAGTGATCACAAGAGGTCCAAGCTGCAGGAGATCTGGCCAAAGAAAGACTGGTTGCTTAGAAGCCTACCCTGAGGAGCTGAGGCTGAACAACTGACCAGGGGGACTTTGAAAAAGATGCAACTGAATTTGTTCAAGCTCTGTAAAATCAGAACAAGGTGCCTAAGTGTCTCAAGGAAGTTTGCCCATATTAAGGAATACAAGAAGATTTCACTGTGCTGAAGACTGGCTCAGCAGGACTTTGGGGATAAGGATCCGGCCTTGTGGAATTCTGCATGGGTATGACTTCCAGCCTTGATCTGGAGGATTTTGAGTTTCAAAAAAGTGATTAGGGCATCTAGTAAAAGTTTAGACTGAGCTGAGGTGACAAATCTATGTTGCCTGCAAAGTGACATTGTTCCCTACAAAATCATTATTAGTCCTGCTTGTAGATTTTGGGGTCAAACCCAAAGGTTTTGGTGGGACCTCAATGATTATATACCTGACTTCAAGAGACATCTCCTGCTAGAGTCTTGGGCCTTGACCCATTGGAAGATTTTGACTTCCCTGAAAATAAAACTGATTTAGATTTCAGAAGGATTACTCAGTCACAGAGGTGACAGATATCTTGTCCGCCAAACTATAAATTAATAGATTTAATGAGATTTATACTTCAGTGGACAGAATATATATCACTGTTGTGATGAAGTAACCAGTCTGCCCAAAAGTAAATAAGACACTAAATCATAAGATAAAAAAATAATAATGTCTGGGGCCACCAGCTTTGCACAATCACAGTCAGCTTGAAAACACACCTTGGTCCTGTCACACATCAAAAGGTATCAGTGCTTTACATTTTCATGGAGCTTTTCAACCTAAAACGTTGAACATTCATATCTCTGGGTCATTCCAACCTAATTTGATAATCTTTTAGTATTTTCGTCCATTAAATATGTCTCTGTTTTCCTAAATGGTTTCTGAATTTTATTTTGATCCTTACTTATCACACGTTTTTCTGGGCTTCACCTGCAGCATGTGCAACATTTACCAGGGGCTGAACAGATATTTTCTCACTACTGTGGGCCTCTTTATGAAATTGGGGTCCCGCCACTGGCCCGCCAATGTCGCGTGTAGGATGCCACCGCCATGACGGCGGTGTCCCTTCAGTCGCAGTACAATATTCCTGCTGGGCTGCCTGGTAGGAACATTGTATTACGACTTTCTCGCAGGGCGGACCGTCGGGGAGCCAAGGCCAATTACGTAGCACTCCAGCACCACTGGAATGCGCACTGTCTGCAAAGCAGACAGTGCGCTTTCTGACATTGCTGGGCAAGTGGGGTACATCACAGCCTATGCAATGTGCATGGGCAGTTCAGGGTCCCCCCTTTTGGCCCCCAGCACTGCCAGCCTTTCCATGGTGGGGTCCCAGCCATGGAAAGGCTGGCAGTAAGTAGGGTTGTGATCAGCATGGTGGTGCTGAGTTCAGCGCTGCTTTGGCTGAGCACAACCCCAACTGCCATCAGCCCATCAGATAGCATGTTCCTCGCGGTCCCCTGGTGGTTCAACCGCCAGGGCCGTAATGTGGTTGTCAGACTGCCTGGAGTGCAGTGACCTGACCGTCTCCGTGAGTCTGGCGGAACCCCTATATCATGGGTACTCACAAACATTTCCCCGAGGTCCACAAAGTCCTTCCGGCGGCATGCAGAGGGCTGCATCTATGCCAGCGGGGCAAGGGTCGGGGTGATAACAGGTGGGCATAGGGGACGTAAAGCAGATGTGGAAAACAAACCGAGTCTTCACATGAATTCTATCTCCTTTATTCTGTTTTCCTAGGTAATTGGTTAAATTCACTTTGCCTCCTTTTTTCTCTCCATTACCACATATGAGAGCCCCTTGAAGTACACAAGTTGAGGATGTGTGCTGTACAAAACCTTCTCTTATGTTTTATTCAATAAACTATAAAGCTCCAATTATTTAACAACCAAGACTACACACAAGGTGCCCCTGACAAATTATTTATCTCTTAGTTCACTAATGGCATTATGTTTTCCTCGTTTTTCCTTTGTGTTTTGTTTTTCTGTGTCTTTTGCTTTCTGCTTCCTTCTATCTTTTCCTCATTTCTCTTATCTCTCACTTCGCTCTCTCTCTCTCCCCTCATTCTCTGTCCCTCCCACTTCTGCCCCCAAGGCCCACCCACTTTTTTCACACCGTTCCCGCCTCCCAGCTGTCCTCTTCTCCCCCCCTACTTAATGGCGCCGCTGCGCTCATCTGCAACCCGACCGTGCCCAGCATCAGGACTCCTGGACCTTCCCCCCACTACTGCTACTCATCAGCAACACTCATCGCACTCAACCCAGGACACGACAGCAACTGTAAGCAATCATGACCAGGCAACACCAAGGGACCCTTCACCTGTCACCACTGCAAACTCACCAGCCTCCATCACTCAAGCCCTCCCCTGAAGACCCACAAAACAGACCACAACCTGAGATGTATACTGATCAATACTCGCTCCATCCACAGGCACGCCATCGAACTCCGGAACCTCATCGACACCACATCCCTGGGTGTCGCCTTCCTCACAGAAACCTGACTTAACCCCACTTTGGGTCCAGACATCGCCATTGCCATCCCAGATGGCTACAAGATCATCTGCAAAGACCGCACAAACCACCCCGGGGGAGGCATCCCCATCATCCACAAAGACTCCCTACGTCTCTCCACCAGCACCAAAGACTCCACAACCAACATGGAACTCCTCCACTTCCAGATTGGAACCAACCCTAACAGCACTCTGCGAGGCACCTCCATCTACAGGCGGCCCCGGCTCCCACCCGCTATTCTGCGACACCATCGCTGACATCGCCACCACCCACGTGCTCGCTTCCAAGGACTACATACTTCTCCAGGACCTCAACTTCCACAGGAAGAACACCAATGACAACAAGTCCATGACACTGCTCGAAAACCTCACCAACCTCGGACTCAAACAACTCCTCAACACACCCACCCACTCCACTGGACACACACTCGACCCATCTTCACCGCCAGCAGCCACATCTCTATCAGCCACATCACCGTAACTCCAATAGACCGACCACCACTGTATTCACTTTACCTTCAACACATCCCCCAACCGATACTCCTCTCACCTACCATCCCACAGGAGCTGGAACAAGATCACCAAGGACCAGTTACTCACCAGCCTCAAAAATTCACCCCCCCAGACGATTTCAACACCAACACAGCTGCCCAGGATCTCATCAACTGGATCTCAGACTGCGCCAACACCTTAGCCCCCATCAATAAACCCTCCAACAGACGCTCATCTAGGAAAGCCAACTGGCTCACCCCAGCCCTCAAGGAATCCAAACAAAACTGCAGACACCTAGAAAGGAAATAGTGCACCGACAAGACCCCAACCAATCATAAAGCCTTCAAAAAAGCCTTAAACACACACCACCAACTCATCAGGACCACCAAGAGAAACGCCTTCCAGGAACGCATCAACAACAACGCACACAACAGCAAAGAACTCATTAACGAACTGACCATCCCCAGAGCAAACTCCACTGACATCCTTCCATCACAAGAACTCTGCAACAACCTCTCCACCTACTTCCAGCGCAAGATAGTAGACATCTACAACAGTTTTCCAACCCAGGATCATCCCACGTCCAACACTGTCATAGCCTTCACCGAAGCTCCACCAAACCCCCACCACCTACTCTGCTGGGCCAACATCTCTGACTAGGAAACCCTCAACATCAAGAACTCCATCCACTCCGGCTCTCCATCTGATCCCTTCCCCCACCACATCTTCAACAAAGCGAGTAGCACCATCGCACCCTAGCTCCAGCACATCATCAATCGCTCCTTCAAAATCACCATCTTCCCTGAAATCTGGAAAAACGCCAAAATCAAGGCCTTACTGAAGAAACCAACCACAGACCTAGGCAACCTCAAGAACTTCCAGCCATCTCTCTACTTTTCCTCAAACCAATGTCATCGCAAAGGCTGTCAACAGACAGCTCACCAAACACATCGAACTCTAGAACATCCTTGACCCCTCTCAGTCTGGCTTCCGGAGCAACCACAGCACAGAGACCGCCCTCCTCGCCGCCCAGACTACATTTGCATCCTCCTAGACAGGGGTGAGACAGCGGCTCTCATCCTCCTCGACCTGTCTGCTGCCTTCAACACCATCTCCCACTGCACTCTACAGGCTCGTCTCCACGACGCCAGCATCCGAGACAGGGCACTACAATGGATTACCACCTTCCTCTGCGACAGAACCCAAAAAGTCAGACCCACCCCCCTTCTACTCAGAGGCGACCAAGATCATCTGTGGTGTCCCGCAAGGCTCCTCTCTGAGACCCACACTCTTTATCCTCTACATGGCCCCCCTAGCTACCATCGCCAGACACCATACACTCAATATCATCTCATACTCCAACGACACACAGCTAATCATCTCCCTCACCAACGACCCGCACACAGCCAAAGCCGACTTCCACAACGGAATGAAGGCAGTCACCACAGGGATGAATGAGAGCTGCCTGAAGCTAAATACCAAAAAAACAGAAATCTTCGTCATAGGCAACAACCCCTCAGTGTGGTATATCTCCTGGTGGCCCAGAGCCCTCTGAAGCACTCCGACCCCCACTGACCCGCAACCTTGGATTCATCCTGGACTCATCACTCTTGATGATCCACCAAGTCAGCGCAGTCTCCTCCGCCTGTTTCAACACCATGCACATTCTTCTGACGATCTTTAAATGGATCCCTACTGAAACCAAAAGAACAGTCACCCAGTCCCACATCAGCAGCCGCTTGGACTATGGCAATGCACTCTACGCCAGAACCACCATCAAGGTACAAAAAAAACTACAACTCATCCAGAACGCCTCCGCCCGTCTCATCAAGAATGCCCCCAAACACAGCCACACCTCCACCCTACTGAGAGACCTGCACTGGCTCCCAATAGACAAGGGAATTACATTCAAAGTTCTCACGCATGCATACAAAGCCCTCCACAATGCCGGACCAGAATACCTCAACCACTTCTACATGCCCACCAGGCACCTCTGCTCTGCCGAACTCGCCCTCGCTGCCGTCCCAGGCATCTGGAAGACCACAGCCAGAGGAAGGTCCTTCTCCCACCACGCCACCAAGACCTGGAACTCCCTCCCGATCCACCTCAGAAGATCCCCCACACTTTCTCAATTCAGAAAGGACCACAAAACTTGGCTCTAATCCCCTCTGACCTTCACTTACTGCTCCCCCCAGCACCTTGAGACCCTAAGGGGTGAATAGCTGTGATTTACAAGTACTTGATTGATAATAATTTTTATTTCTATTATTTTTAATCCAGTATTTTTATTTTATTATTTTTTTGTTATTATTTTTTTAATTATCGTTATTATGGTTATTAATATCATTATCTTTATTACATTATTTGTTATTTTTTATTTTAATATGTTTCTAAAATAACTTTTATTACGATTTTTACTGTTATTATTATTAGTAGTAGTAGTAGTATTAATATTATTGGTATTATTATTGCTATTATTATTACAATTGTTATTACCAATTAGAAACACCTACATATAATTTACGGAACAAGCCATTGCATATGACTTGGCCAGACCCATCAAGTCCTGTTCAGTGTGACCTAATATTCAACAATTCTAATTTTATTATCTCTTTCATATTTAGTACAGGAGTCAAAGTTAAAGAAACATGAATGTTTTCAGACCTGTTAGACCTGGCATCCTTGGCATGCCCCCCCCCTGTCTTTTTGCCCCTGCCCTCTGTATTTTTAATGTGCTGGATTTTCATGACCTCCAATATGAATTTCACAGACCCAGAATCTAACTCACCAGTGGTGTCTGGAAATGAAATTTAAGAAGGGGAGCTTGAGACACCAAAAATTGTAAACTGCCAAGCACCTACTACAGCTGGGTGAGGAGAAGCTCAGCAAAACTTCAGTCTATGACCAGGATGGGGAGCCAAGGACTGCTAGTCTGCCGATTGGATGAGGGATCACCATGCAGGGAATCCAAGACCACCTGCCTGGGAGCCAATAGCACCAGCACTTGCCTTCCAATACTGGTGTGTCTTGTTAGCAATTTAAGAGCGTTGGAGGAAGCAAGGCCCAGCGGACAATCCTGTCAGGTGGATTCCGGGTGCGAAATGGAAGTAAACAGCTGCTGCACTGATTAGGCCATCGCCCATGTGCAGGGCAAATTTAGTGACTCCCACATACCAGACAGGGCTACCGAGAAGTGAGCCATGGATATTGCTACAACAATCAGGCCTAAGCCCCATGCAGTGAGGGATCATCTGCCCTGTATGACGGGAGCGCTGGCTGTGAGGGCATCTGCTGCTCTGGTTGAGTCGGTGCACATATACAGTAAAGATACAGTGACCTTGTATGCCAGAGGGGGGTCACCAAAACTAGAAAGAAGTGTGACTAGAAGTGCTAATTGAGTGAGGCTGACATGGGAACCCTTACGTACCTATACCAGGACAAGGGATCAGCATCAGCAACTTAATACCACCTTGCTTCCACTATGGGATGGAGCAAAGACTTACCCATCCAGCTGGAGCCCAAGTAACCTCCAGACACTGAGAGTGCGTGACCACATGTAATGAACTCTGGGATTGAGTGCAGCTCACCTGGGCCACGTGCATTGTACTCACCTGAAGCAGTAGTTTCCATTCAGATGCCTGCAGAGTAGCATGCTCAGGAACTCCTGATGCACTGATCCTGAAGATAACACCACATTTGGAGCAGTCAGCCCGTGGTAAACTTGTTTGCTAGAAAGCACTGCAGCACTGTAACACTTTTGACTTTGATACAGAGTTGGAATGAGACTTGGACTGCTAGGGGGCTTACCAAGGTTGTAGCGTACGGTAAATGGTGAATAACCCAGATTGCTAAAGGGAGTAGAACACAGGGAACTGCCTACAAAACATTAGAGCCCTGACCTCAGGGGAACTGTGTAGTTGTGTGAATATACTATTTTGCTTGTTGTAAGCCATAAACAAAGGTAAAAAACACTTTTTGGCTGGACAATTTATTGCTGTTGCTGTGCTTATTTTGAGTTATGAGCCTGTATTCACTCCCTGTCTCTACCTTCCTCCCTCACACCCCCACACCGAGGGAGCTTTCAACTGCTCAGACCATGCTAATCCTGAAAGTTGAGTGCTGAAGCAGTACTTGGCCCAGTTGCTTAGGATCCGTAGTAGGTTATGCTCCGGGAAACAAGGGGTAAAAGGCCTCAACCTCCAGGGTTGGGCCCAGTAACCTCTGCTTGCCATTTTGCTGACCATGGTTTTGACCATTAATTTTACCTTTTCCAAAGCAAATTTCTGCTTTAGGAGTTGATTTTTGGAAAACATAAAGAGGCATATTTAAGTGCCCTTAGTGCCACCTTAGCACCACCCTAGCGCCACCTTAGCACCACCATAGCTCCACCGTAGTGCCACCATAGCACCACCATAGCGTCATTTTTTTTAAGCTAAGGCGATGCTAAAGTGGCTTTTTCCCTGCACCATATGTACAAAGTGGTGCAATGCATGCATTGCACCACTTTGTAAACCCTTGCACTACATTATGCCTGCGCAACCATAATGTAAGAGATTTCCTTGTGCCATTTATTCTGGCACTTTTAACACACATCTACCCCATAGTGTTGCAAAAGTTTGATGGGCGGTCATCATGTTTGAGTCATCCATCAAACTTTTATACCATTGACAGAAACCACTGTGGCAACAATACCCTCCAATGTTTAGAGTTCATGCAGGTATGGTGGGAGGAAAGTACTCCATCATACAGACAGAATTAACCCATCCCATCAGTTTCTAAATCAGCCAAATATTAATAAAATATCTGTAGGTGGATTTTTGTGGCAACCCCTATGGTTGTACACTGGGAAATTTCCAAGTTGATCATTTTTTGGTTTGACAAGCTACACCTTCTACAAAGTACATTCGGACACTAATATCACATTGCATTGATAACCCTGAGCTTGGTTGCGGATGGCTAGTGCACTGGACTTGCAAACTATTGCTCCATTCTCACCACTCATCTGTAAGCAGGAACCATTTATTATGTCAATAAACATAAGGAAACATTCAAACATTAATGATCCCCTTCTTGACGTCTGCCTGTTTCTGTGCTTCCATTTCAAAATTGTTGGGGGGGGTGGGGAGTACATTAACAGCAGACACTAAAAGCCCATATATCCTTAGTTTGGATGCAGGCAGCGCTAACTGTCTATCGATGGCTGCAGCATTAGTACAGGAAACTAAGGGCCTGATTCAGAGTGTGGCGGAGGGGTTACTCCATCACAAATATGACGGATATCCCGTCCATTGTATTACATTCCCACAGTAGCCTATGGAGATCGCAATGCAGAGGACAGGATATCTGCCATGTTTGTGACAAAGTAACCTGTCCACCAAACTCTAAATCAGGCACTACGTTCTGCACCTACTCTTGAACCCTCCTACTGGGACCTCTTACCCATCTCATCACAACTCTTCATGTTTTTAACTATCAATACCAGTGCAGTATATTTTCTTTTTGTTTTTGAGATGGAGTTCACATTACCTAACAATGCTACCATAGGGGTCAAATCACAAGCAGCATGTTCCCAGGGGACTGATAGGCTGAGTTCACATCTTACATGCTCCTACAGCATGGGGACATTGAGTGTTACAGCAGTAATCCTCACTGTAGGCACCTGTGAGTTCTTACCTTGCTCACCTCCAACACAATGGTTATGAGTATCAATGCTCCTTCAGCAGCAACTTTACCGGTGGCCCCACCTGGCATATTGGGCTACAATAGAGTAGCAATTCATGTTTAACAAGACATGCACAGCACTCCATAAATAGATCAGTCACTGGTGGCCCTCCCCTGGAATATGGGCGGGGGAGGTCACTGAACTGACATGCCACACGGACAATGACCCAACTGGTGCACAGTTGCTCCCTTGTACCTTGTGTAAGGCTCCTCTCTGCAAGGCTCCTCACTAGGCCTCATGCCCTCCAATGCTCTTCTCTTCCTCACAGGCAACACAAATATTGGTAAGCAGACAGGCAGTGGTAATCCAGACTAGGTGATTTAGATGTCCTGGGTGATTTCCCCTTGCCCTGTAGGTAAACTAGTCCCGGTCAGTGGCAGAAATCTTGCAGAGCTTCCCTTTCTCCCACAGCTAGTCTGACTGCTTGTCTCAACGTTTCCTTACAGTTCATATCCAGACACTAAAATGTAATTTAGGGTTTTGGTCTTTCGTTTTATGATGGGGGGTGCTTCTTTTGAAGTAGACATTTATTCTTTCAAAGAGAAAGAAGAGACGTCTATAACAGAAGGCAAGACTTTGAATCTGATTGACCCACAACACAGGCTATCGGAGTGACCAGAATTCACTCCTGGATATTAACCACAGTGACATGTGCATCAAAAGGTTAATCCCAGACCCCTAGCCCTACTCTTTATGATTACCTTATAAGCCTCACCACCTTGTTATTTTATCACTAAATCAAAGCACAACCTTTTGAAATGTAAGGAAGAGTCTCTATCTTCCTTTCTGCAGTATGGCACTTGGCAACTCTCTCTGTTTAGGCAGCCCTGCCTAGGCGATTCGGAAGCTGTAAGTTGTTAAGAATGCTGCAGCCCACATACTGCTGGGCCTGCCAAAAATACAGTATGCACGTTTGGCTCTGGTAAGCCTTCGTTGGCTACCAGTGAGTAAACAAATCAAACTTAAAGGTCTTCATATTGTGCCTAAGGTAAGACATGCACAGGACCCACACATCCTAAGTCATCTTGTCATACCATACAATGACGCAAAAGAGATGAGATCTAACAATCACTCACCCCTGTCCACTCCCAGAATTAAAAGAGCAAGCGGTGGAGGCGGATTGTTTGGCTATCTATTGTCTATGCCCTGGAATGCTCTGCCTAGTTACCTCAGATTCATCAGCAGCCTGCTAAGTTTCAGAAAGCAATTGAAGACATATATCTTCCCTTAAAGCAATTCACCTCTTTTCATGATTTCTGTTAGAGCTGGGAAGCCCATGTTTGGGTAGCTACGCACTCTACAAGATTTTGTAACATAACATGGCCCACTATGCTCACACAAATACAGCCATACACAAATCTGTCTGGGGGCTTGTGGTGGGGGGTGGATTCCTCAACTCATGCTTTCACCAGGCCACCCTGGGCTTCCCAAAATGGAACCCAAGGTCCCCCATGTATGGTGCATTACACACACAAATACATTTAACACACTCAGTCTGGGGGCAGTGTTCTGTACTTTTCAGTATTGCACCAGGATGTGGTATTTAAAAATGGTGCCAGCACATACACACACACACACACACACACACACACTCACACACACACACACACACACACACAATGTGTGCCCTGCACAACACTTCTTTCTTAATGTACTGTGCATTAAGCAAGCACACATACACCCAGCACACAGTTTGATAGTGCATGCACTGAACAGCACTACATCTCTCAAGTAATGTATTCCTTCCAAGCATGTACACATCCAGTACAAGCACTACAAAGTACTGCTCTATCCCTGTTCTGTACCCTCCACAGGCAAACATACATCCAAGAGCAGGGTTATTACTCCTGAGCTGTGCAACACACCCCATCTACTTGATGTAGACGAAGGGTGAATTGAGCAGACAGCAGTGGAACTTAAAAAAAGGTGAGTGAGCATGTAGACCTCACTCTTTTGAGGCAGGGTAAAAAGGTCCTGTTCACTACTACTGATCATTACGTGCTATGCTGTCACCAAAGGCGCTTGTGCTGAGTAACGCTTGGTAAAGGCGACAGCCTTCCACCACTATGAGGATAGGACTTTGGGTGTCTCTCTCAGTCCAACAAGATAGCACTGCAGAGGACTTTTCTATCCCAACACACTGCTTAGTCTGCAATTTGATGGTGTCCAAGCTGCGGGAGTACTGAGATCTACCAGAGATGCTGAGTTTGTGTGCAAGATAGGTGAAGGAGCAGCTCATGATAGCTTTGCAAATAATGCAAAAATATATCACTAATGCTCCTTATATATAATAAGGGAAATAAGAGTTTATCAGCATACACTAAAACAATATTCTTAGTATTTAGAAAGCTGAGACCCATCTGGGCATGCCGCTCACTCAGGGCACAGGCCAGCAGCTTAGCAGAAATGTCAATTAACAATTGGGAGAGCAGGCCACCTTGCCTCGTCCCTCTGAGCAGGGACTGCATTGTTTGTAAAGCCATTTATTGTATTTCTGACTGTGGTTTTAGTGTACAGTAATCAGACTATCTTCAAGATGTCATCTCCCACACCTATTCTTTCCAGTACTGCCAAGATAGACCATTCCATGTAAGCAAAGTCATTCTCTACATCTAGAAAAACTACTCATGTTCCTACAACCGGGTTTGGCTGTGTGACCGTGCTAAAGGTGATTCTCAAATTAAACACCATTGAATATCATGGGATAAACTGAGACTGCTCTGCTCTGGAAGTAGTATTCCATTAGTAAAAAGTGTATACGATTGGCCAGAATTTTTGCTAAGACTTTATTATTTGTGTTACACAACAATATAGCCTCTAGGAGGAGCACACATTGTCTGGTTTGTTAGGTTTTAAGATTATAGCCATAACAGCTTCTATCATTGTGGAGGGGCAGGCAGTGCCTCCTAGCTGACTCTTCAAATTCGGTAATTTTACATGGTGTTAGCACACTTGTATATTATTTATAAAAGTCAGCTGTGAGACAGTCTTTTTCCATTGCATAACCAACTGGCATCCCTCTTTTGCCCTTTTGACTTCTTTGAGAGATAATGGGGCCTTATGACTTTTCTATTTGTGGTCTCCAACCATGGCATTGTTAATTCCTCCAAGTAATGTTTTTTGTGGGCTTCTGTAGAAATTGCATGGGAACCACCAGCTCACCACAGTATTGCTGAAATCCTTCTGCTAGTAACTGGAATTGAAGAGCATCTGACCACCTGTCCCCCATGCCCACAAGTGATATTTCTTGCCAACCATTTGGGTCTCATCAGCTGAAAAGGTGTGCCTCCAGTGCTCTTCCTACCGGTAAGCTCTTGCCATCAAATTTATTGCTGATGTTAACCTCATTGTTCGTCACCCAATGATACTCAGTTTCTTATGGCTAACAGCGAGCAGCTGACACCGCCTCCCACATCTGTTAATGAGTCCTTCCTAACAAAGCAAATAAGGCTTCAGCCCGGGCAATCTATGACATGTTTTTAGCATGCCTGCATGTTTAGGGATTCATTTCCTCTAAAAAAGTTTTTAAATGTCTTGCACACTGTTGGAAAATGTCCCACAAAATTATAATTAAGCTTCACGTGCTCTGTAATAGTACTGCCTATCGCAGCTCAAAGTACCTTCTCACAGTGCCTCAGACTGTAATTGTCAGGAGAAGCATGGGGTAATCTTGATAGGTAAGTCAAGTCGATACCTACGTCTAAGTCAATATGCAATGTGGCATGATCTGGATATGTCCATGCGTGATGTGTGCAGAACAGTGTGCAGGTGCTCATCTATCTAAGAGGACTCATTGTGTACAATTGAGGACAACATAAATTATCATCCTCTGGGCGGCTGTGCCTCCATATACCAGAAACATTTACTCTGCTTAATATGTTTTATTTCTCTGGCTACCACAGCCCGCCATCCGGATTATGTACTTGATCGGACTATATTCGAATCAAGTGTGTAGTTGAAGACACCCCCCCAAATCAATGCATCGCGACTGAAGGCAGTGATGGTCTGCTGAAGTGTAGTAAAGAGTGTTGGGTCATCCTAGTTTGTACCATATATGTTTACCAATAAATATTTTCCCTTACATTTCATCCATAAGCAAAGCACATCTACTATTTAGAGCAGCAACCATATGTAGGGCATGCAATCTATTGCACCTCCTCACCCTAATAGGTACTCATCTAGCATGGGAGCTGAACAGGACATTATGACATGTACACTTCATTCTATCAGATACGGCAGGTCAGCCACCTAATTCAGGGGGTCATTCTGACCCTGGCGGTAATTACCGCCATGGCGGAGGTCGGCGGTAGCACCGCCAACAGGCTGGCGGTGCACCGCTGGGCATTCTGACCGCGGCGGTTCAGCCGCGGCCAGAAACGGAAAGTCGGCGGTGTACCGCCGACTTTCCGCTGCCCTTGAGAATCCTCCATGGCGGCGGAGCGCGCTCCGCCGCCATGGGGATTCTGACACCCCCTACCGCCATCCAGTTCCTGGCGGTTCTCCCGCCGGGAACAGGATGGCGGTAGGGGGTGCCGCGGGGCCCCCTTAAGAGAGCCCCAAATAGAATTTCAGTGTCTGCCTAGCAGACACTGAAATTCGCGACGGGTGCAACTGCACCTGTCGCACCTTCCCACACCGCCGGCTCAATTCTGAGCCGGCGTCCTCGTGGGAAGGGTGTTTCCCGCTGGGCTGGCGGGCGGACTTTCGGCGGTCGCCCGCCAGCCCAGTGGGAAAGCCAGAATGACCGCCGCGGTCTTTCGGCGGGAACCGCGTGGCGGGCGGCGACCGCCGTCCGCCGCGGTCAGAATCACCCCCTCAGTGTCTTATAAGGCGTATTCAACCCTCTATGGTTCCATGTAAGTAGTCTAAGGTACACCCTTCATCTTTCATTCGCCATCATTAACAGAGAACAGAGGAATTTCGTTTAACCATGCGGGGAAGTACAAATTACTTAATCTGTGTAATGACAACATATATCTGTAGACATTTTTTAAGACCCTCCCTTTCACCCTCCCAAAAACTGCATTCCCAAAGCTGCAGTGAGCTTTCCCCTCCTTCCCATCATCAAATACGAATCAATTAAAGTAAGCAACATTCAGATATGGTTCACACAGGGTTAGTTCACTTTTCCCCCTGATCTCCCGTGCAAATGGCAAGGGTGGCCTTATATCTAAATGGAAGAATATACAGCCTTATAGGGGATTGTTGAAATTGTATTCCATATAGTTCCTGAGCTCCTTCAAACTAGGTTAAGTAATAGTCTCCCACTGAGAAATGCACAAACATAGCTCTAATACAGTCAAACTCACAGCAACTTCTATTAATTACAGGATCACTGTCCATTATAACTTGAAATGTTACAATAAAAGCACTATAATCAGTTGCTGCACTTGAATACCCTTCCCGGTTTCATTTAAGCTATATCTTGATGCGACCTTCATTCAGGTTCGACACAGCAGTTGGAAGCAGTTTGCTCACAGCTTTGTTCTTTAGAACTTTCATGGCTTGCTGTGGGTCAGGACAAATCAGCATCTTGTTATTTGCTGTAACTCAAAGATGGGGAGTGGAGCATGCTATATTTTATCAAATCAGTCAGTAACATCTCTACAGCTCTTCACATGGCCCTTGGGCAAGCTCATACTTTGACACACAATAGGCCTGGGAACCAAAATAAAAGTCCCGCCCCCATTAGTGAACCAGCCAGCTAAGAAAATGGCGCACATATGGAAATCAGGCCAGTTTTGAACTTAGAAAGACATGCTATATGGGCATTTTGCAAAGTAGGGGAGGCTGCATGCATCTGTGCTGAATGCAATGCTCATGGCAATATTGGAGATATCAATAGTAATAAAACCAACCTCTAAAAATGTTTCACAAACTGTCAAAAAGAAGCAGCCTACACACTAATCAGTCAGACCAGCCCGTAGGGCACCACCTGATTGCCCTACAGGCCAGTCCAACCCTGGCACAGACAAAAGTAGAATTGATGGATGCAACAGAACCTCTATGAGATAGACAGGAATAGTAGGTTGGATCTAGAAAGGAACAAGGTGGAATCATGACTATATATTTTTGATATCGAAGTACCGGCTTTCCTCAATGCCCTTATCTGGCTCTTTACAAAAACGTAGGGTGTTGGAGTGTGACCTTTAAAAATGAACATGAAAAGCTTGCAATATAATGTGTAATGAAGCTGCATAGAAAATATGTTAACATAGAAAATAATGTACACGTTTGAAATGTGCCCACGGGGAGTGGCCACCAATTTATACGATGATTAAATTAAACTGATTAATGATGAGTAAATAATGTACTAATGGGCGGTTTTGTATTAGCGTATCTTAATTAGAGTCATGTATTAGGGGTTTGTCAACTTAAATTACTAGGCCTTAGTTAGCGAGGGTCTGGGCCTAGTTGCCTGGTCTCATATTAAACTGTGTTTTTCTAACATGCAATGTGCTGCTTTTCTGAAGGACACGAAGCTGTACTCTTCCAGAAGCTAGAGATATGTGTGTATAGCCGTAGTAAATTCTTTCTCATGGGACCCGACTTGCTCAAGGAGACATTCTTGCCGAATGCAACAGTGTATTTCACAACAGGTGCAAGGCCGCCTGGACTAGGAGAAGACAATGGAACCACTGACTGGAGCGTAAAGTGTAACTTTTCTTACCTGACATTCCACTTGATGAAGACATCAATCACAGGAGCTAATCGACTGCATGAGAACTGTGTTTTGTGGAAAATTCTAGTAAGGTGCGTGGAGAATTATTGGACAGAGATAATGATGCACCAAAATTGATCCAATGGGGAATTAAGGGTTAGTTTGACAGTTTTGATATAACAGCGTGACCCGAGGAGACATCATTCATTATTGGGACACTTTTGCTGTTGTTCTGACATTCTGCCTTAAGCCATACTTTGCCATTATTCTTTGAGACGTTGCTGTTCTGATATCTTAACCATCCTCTATTGAATCCTTACCTGATACTTACTCCTCCTCTTTATGAGGGAAGAGCCCTATTGTTAACTATGCCCTGTCCTATCTTTGCTGATGCTGAATTGACTGATGTCCTGAGGATGAAGGCTGACGCTGATTGCTGAGAAGGGGTAACTATCTGATGATAATTGTAACTGTCTGTTAGCCTTTTCTTTCTATGTACCAACTGCTCTTTTGATAGAAGCTGTAGTTAGATGTTTTTTTAAATTCATGTTTGCCAAATTGTTTTGCATGAAGCCCAACATGCTGATGCTAATTCGAAGTTAGTTAAGGAATTTACTAATATCGGATGCAAATAGACAAAGGACTGAATTCTTGCCTTGTTGAATAATGTACTAATGTTACTCTGCTAAAGTTGATTCATATTAACGTCGTGCCTCATTCTAAATGTTCATGATCTATGTTTTGATAAAGTTTTGCTCTGATTGCCAAGTTATAGTGGTTTTGACGTGCTTGTTTATATCGAAACTAATAAATATGATATTAGATTGTAACTAATAGAGAACAAAAATCTTAACACATAACTAGGATTGTGTGGTTATTCATGGCTGAAGGGTCATGGTGTTTTCGCTGTGTTGATCTATATTAAATATTATTGATTAGCTTAAATGATTAGTCATTGTGAATATTGAAGGAGTTATTGACATGCTGATTGTGATGCTAAAAGGATATCTCATTCTAGGAAGTCTCCAAACGTGGTCAAAAGGTTCATTGGCCTAGACATGTCTCCTTGTAAGTTTACTTATCAAGGTTCTGATGCGTTATCAAGGGCATTAGCACTTACATTTTGGCAAAAATAAGCACTGAATGATAAGGGCTAACATGAGTTTTTTTCACATATGGATGACATCTTTTTGTTAAAATAAATTTTCTAGCACAAATGATGCACACTTGAAAATTATCACTTTGGGTTGGCTCATCTAGAGAGAAGGTTGAAGCAGGAACGAGTGTGAAACAGTGACAATATGTGCAGAACGTATTTCATGTTTACTAAATACATATTTCCATTATTAAATCATTGTAGAAATATGGGTTCTGCTCATGTAATCTGCATGGAGTTTTCATTTTTTTACCTCATGGTTTTAGACATTTTACTGTGGTGCACCCTCCTAATTTAGAGCTCACCCCCAGTAAACTCATGGCAAATGGACTGCAAGTGTCTCCTACCAGTGTCCACCTTTTAGGATAAGGTCACTGTGGTGCAGCAAGGGTAAGAGGCACTTGACTGGTTGCACATGAACATGCAGGCTCCTATCGTGCACACCCCAGGAACTGCGCACAGGTAACCTGGGGCAAAAACAACTATGCAGGGTTGGGTATTAACCTGAGATAGGCCTTATAATGGGAGTGTACACATTTAGAGAAACTCACTGTGGTTTACTATCTTGTCTGCAGTGACGCTCCATTAAACACTTATGGGTAGGCTGCCTCATGGCGCAGCTTCCCCTGGGTCAACAAGTTCCAAAGTTGTGCGGATGTACAGTGTAATCTGTGTGGAAAGAACAATTCTGTAAAATCCAAATACATACCTGTACAACTCATGGGTCATTTTGGAATGTCTTATTCCTGTGGCTCAGCTCAGGATCAGAGCTCAGGCCGTTTGTCACCCTGTTAGGCTAAGCTAATTATCTTTCTCTCCTGCTGCAGGAGCAAAGGCCTCCCCCACAAAGTGAGAAATTAACACTGCTTAAAACAGCTCCTGATAAGGAAAGGAGTGGGGCAGACTGCTCTGCATCAATCAGATAGCTGCCACCCTGTGCCAGGAAGAGGGCCTGCTCAAACCCACTGAACAATTAAGGCAGCTCAGACCTCTGGAGCCAAACCAGGAGGGGGGGCTCATTTGAAGATTTGCTGGAGAAGGCCCTGGCAGTGATGTCAGTGAGGGACAGAGCTGAGACCCCCAGAGCAGATGTGGCCAATGACTCGCAGGGCGTGGCATTTTGAAATATCCCAGATGACTGTACAAGAAGGTTGGAACTGGGGCTGACAGGTGATGTGGCACATCAGGATAGGCCAGCAGTGCATCCCTGCTGGAGACCCTACCCCCACTTAAAAGGTCTTACGCAGGGGAGAGAACTTTCTCTTGGATGTGCTTTTCTGCTGACACTGGGATTTAATGCAACTGACATGGGCAATTGAAAGGAGGAACCTGTTGCCTGCCATTTGGCCAAAGACTCTGACTCTGATTGACCCCAGGACCAGTGGAGCACTCCCCAGTACCAGGAAAGCTGGTCCCCTTACAACCCCTGAGGACGAGGACCAGTTGAAAGACTGCACATTTGTGCAAGGAAGGAGAAAAGCCCAGAGAAAAAGGAAAAAGAGAGGCTGGAGCAGGGAGCTAGTGAAAACAGCTCCCAGCACAAGTATGTCACCTTTGAGGCCATAGGGCTTGAAGGAAGTGCTCTAGGTGGCTAGGATGCACCACCAGGCACAAAACAATACCACATTTGTCCAAGTCAGCCCAATGGGGTCTGAGATATGCCCTTGTGAAATTTGGTGACCTTTGGCCTAATTCTGTGTCACCGACAAAGCAAGTGGGGCTCCACTGCCATAATTGGCCTTGCCTCTGGAGTGGGCCAGGGCCTGGAGGCTGCCCACAAGAAGAATCAACTTTGGGGAAGTGCCATCTCGCTTGCCCAGTGTCATCAAGAAATATTTTCCATGCTCTTAGGTATCTTTGTAAATTGCCGCACTGTATTGAGTAGTGTGTGTGTAATAAATGTACTTTTTTGATTTCAAAAGAAAAACCACAGACTGGACAACCATTTATTGAGTGTTATTATAGTATATCTGTGACTGGTGATTATTAGCCCAGACCACCTCCATTGAGTAGGCATTGGACTGCTCTGCTTCACTACCCTAGGAGTCAAGCGTTACAATGGGGTTTTTGGTTCCTAGGGGAAGTCAAATGTGGACCCATTACTTCTGCAGGCCACACAAATAAGGGCCCATTTTCTTACAATCCTTGAAGGTAATACATTTATGAAAAGAGGCCCACTGTTTTGCTCCAAAGCTTCCTCCAAAACATCACACACCATTATGATATGATGGTGAAATCAGAGCAGTTTCCATAATGTTGGGACCATAATGAAAGGTAGAAGTTTTATAGTGAACGGGCTCTTTCCTTCACATTGTAACATGTTGAAAATGTGATCTAAACTAAATTCAGAAAGATAATTAACTTGCCATTGAACCAGCAGCTTGACACAAAGAAATATGAAACAGGTCTCCAGCAACCTGATCCACAATTCAAAATGCTGGATAGTGCTATAGTATCCTGCTTTGATTTAGACAAAGACCCATTTGAGATGTTACAGTTTAAGATTCAGAAGAGAAAAGCATCAATCATTGCCTCATTCATTTATCTATTAGTTACTTAGGAACGTCTGCATGCTTTTTTAAACCAGAAATGCCTTATAACGTTGTCACATTGTCATACATAGCTTGTTAGTTAAGTTAGAAATCAAAACAGAGAGCTGAGTGAAGATTTGAACAAATAGGGAGCTTTATGGTGAATATGTAACAACAAGTAAACGGACATAAAACATTAATACAATTATAAGTAGTAGTTTCCTATGTCAAATGTTAAAGCTGCTCTGTAGAGTCGCATCAATTTGATTTTCCGGCGTGATGTTATGTAGGTTGGATCGCTCAATTCTGTATAGTTTAATGAGTTGGGCTATTTTTATTCTGTTAATTAGTAGATCATTTACCTTATGTTACAAAATGCCCGGCTCCTTTTTTGATAACATCGCCTGGGCCTTTTTAAGACTGTCCTGCTAATCCACCCATTAAATACTCCCCCTTTCTCCTGAAGAATTGGGTATTAGGGAATCGGTTAATCTGTGGCTGAACCCCCACCACCACCCCCACAACCACAGAATTCCTAATTTTCCACCTGGAGACAAACTATAGAAATAAATTCTACTTCACTCCACTATTGTGTGTGTCACATGAGTGCGAGTCACGTCAGGTCAAAACGCATTGTTGAAACCTGTCATGGGATCAATCTTACCAGTATTGCTAGGTACTACATGTAATACGCCAATGCGCAAACCCAGATTTAGATAACAGGGATTTATGGATTTTAATGTCTCGAAATGGCATTTTAGATTATGAAAAAATAAGTAGTTTGGAGAACTTTTGGTGGTCACAGTCAATAGTTTGCCTGTAGGGCGAATTGATCTACATTTGACTGTTATACAGGGGTGGCTCCTCCACAATGGCGGAGGAGCTTCGCTCCCATGACTAAGAGCCAGCAGCAGAAAAATTAAACAATAATTTAATATAATTTTATTTTTCTGCTACTGGCTCAGCTAGCAGGTGCAGGGAGTGGTGGGTCTGGGCCACAGAAGGTGGGGGAGGAGGGAAAAGTGGAGTGCACTAAGTGTGCATGTGTGTTTGGCTGGCCGTCTTAGGCTGGCCAAACACACATGCGCACTTAGGTTTCTCCAACCCGGCTGTGTTGTACAGCTGGGCTGGAGAATTGCACAGACCCCAGGGCAGTGTCTGAGCAGCAATCCAAGCCGCTCAGACCAAACCTGATACTGCTTTCATGCGAGGCCGAGCTTGAGAGCAGCGCCAAGATTGCATATGGAGCGTGTGCTGGTGTCCCAGTGAATGCAGAAACACAATTAGAAGAGGAGCTAGGTGGCAGGAAGTGGCAGCAGCAGGAACAGTAAGTGTTTTTTTTTCCTTTTGTTTTCCCCATCCCCATTGTCCCCCGGCACCTGGCTTGACATTTGCAGCAGCCCCCACTGCTGTTATACCTCATCGTGGTGCTGTTTTCATCTAAACCTCTTGTTCAAACAGAAGTTACCAAAAGGATAGCAATTGACATTCTTAATTGTAACAAGGTACACCTTTATGCAGAACATTATATTAGCAATACCCTTAAATATTTCATAGAGGTTTGTGTGTAATTTGTATTACACTCAGTCTTGTGTAGATCCTTGAAATTTGGTTTCACTTTTTTTTAAATAATGTTGTCTGCACTATTTACAAATAGATGGCTTTGTATATGAGATTCTGCTTAAGCAGAAAAACCTCATAGTAACTGTGAAAATGAATGTATGTGGCATGAGTTGTCTTTTGCCAGCAAGGTGTTCTGTACTATTTAAAGAAAATAGGTGAAAATGCACATACGCTTTTGATGGCACAAATTCAGTTATTTACCACATATAGGGGCTCATTTACAAGCCCCTTGCGCCGCTGTAGAGTAATTTTATTTATGCTACTGTGGCACAAGCAGTCCCCCACACAGCAATTTCAAACTGGCACAATAGGACCATTGCGCCAGTTTGTAAAGCCTAGCGCCACAGCATACCTGTGCTAAATATAATGTATGCAATGTTAGCGTTGCCCCACAAAAAGGCCTGCAGAAATTGTGCAGTGAAATCTGCACGATTTCACTGCCCTATCTGTGCCTTCACAGCGTAATTTATTTAATGTCTGCTCAGGGCAGGCGATAAAGTGATGCAGTGCTATTTACAATGGGATCCCACTAGCATTGCTGGACTAGTGTCAACATTTTTACGCTAGTCCAGCAATGCTACGGTTTAGCACCACAACTGTATCAGAATTTCTGACCTAGCTGTGGAAACTCTGTGCCATGGAGCACTACATTGTTAATACAGCACTATCATGGCGTTGTTGGGGGGGGCAGGGCGGTGCGAGAAAACTGGCACATCCATCATGAGGCACCAGTTTCTTGTAAGTGAGGCCAATAATGTGTTGGTGTTATACATGCAAACATATTTTGATAACTGGGATCTCACCATGTAAAGCTTTGTGAAAGTCCTGTTTTCACTGTTAAGGGTAATTATACATTGTTTGTCGGGTACCCACAATTCTTGAACGAATTACGTTTCTCAGTATAAAAACTCCTGACCAACCATTCCTCTGCACTACCTTTGACCATGTGTACTTGGGATGGCCACAGGACCTGGGCTGCAACCAACACACCAGAGGCAAAAACTGCATACCTAATACGTGTTACTTCCCCTGTCTGTTTTTGTATAGTGTGTGTTCGAAATTGAGTCTTTGGTTTGCAGTCAGGTTACCCCCTGTCCCAGCACGGACCCTCACTCTAGTCAGGGTAAAGTAAAATCACCCTCAGTCTCACAATACAGTTATAGAAAAATAGATAACATTTATCAAAACAAAACAACACCAAAATGACAAAAATCCAACATACACAAGTCAAGTTATGAATCGGATGCAGAACGGTGTCTCAGACACCGTCTGCGAATCTCAATGGGGTCGCAAAGACCCACCTCATCAATATTAATGAGGTGGGTCACATTTTGCGACCCCATTGAGACTCCCTGCACTCACAGGGATGGTGGCCTGCTGGAGACAGCAGACCTCCATGTCTGTGACTGCTTTTTAAATAAAGCAGTTTTTTTTTTTTGTATTGCAGCCTGTTTTCCTTAAAGGAAAACGAGTTGCAATACAAAAAATTTACGAAACCATTTGGTTTCGGTTTTTGCGAATGGGTTACCACCAGTGTGACACTGGTAGTAACTGTGAATTGCTTTGCAACCGCATTCGCCGTCACAAAGCAATTCTGCATTGCGATGCGAGTCGCATTCCCATTTTGCGAGTCGGTACCGACTCGCAAAATGGGAATGTGCACCGCGATGCGCATTTTGCATGGCGCAAACTGCGATTTTCACAGTTTGGGCCATGCAAAACGCTTACTACATCTGGCCTTTAGTCCTTAGAAAACAGGGAGAACATTGTTAGTGCACTAAAGTACCTGGATAGCATCAAAATACAGCTGCACAGGCGAGTGTGCTTCAGAAAAGGCCAACGATGCAACGATTTCTCACTTGCAAGCAAGACATGCATCGTTCACCTCTGGTCGGGTCAGCTTGAGTTGTTTCTTCTCTCCCGCAAGAGAGCGATGCATCAATCCAGATGGGCACCTCGAGTCCGGGCAGGCTTTGCGCTGATTTTCCGCACCCAGCGATGTTGCATTGAAATCTGGTCACACGGTATCAAGAATCCACGCTGCATGGGGGCTTGCGCCGTTCACAGCATCCACTGTGGGTTTTGCACGTTGTTTCTCCAGTCGTGTTGTGTTGATCTCCCACCCACGATGAGGGAGAGCATCGATTTTAGCTGCGAGGCTGGCGGTGTGTTGTTTACCAGCCGAGAGGTGGATGGTGCGTCGAAAGTTTCCCCACACAGCGGTCTTTGCATGGATTTCTGTCCTTTTCCACCATCTTCACCTTTTCTGGGCCCAGAGACAGGTCAGTGCACCACTTGGAAAGCAGAACTCTCAGCAGACAGCCTAGGTGCTGGCAGAGAGAAGTCTTTGATGTCCCTGAGACTTCAACAACAGGAGGCAAGCTCAGTTCAAGCCCTTGGAGATTCTTCATTAGCGGGAAGTCACCCAAAAGTCAGTCTTTGTCCTCTCTCAAGTAAAAGCAGCTACTGCAGGCCAACCCAGCAAAGCGCGGTCACAGGCAAAGGGGCAGTACTCCTCCTCCCGCTTCCAGCTCTTCTCCTTGGCAGAGGTTCCTCTTGGTTCTAGAAGTAATCTGATTTTCAGGGGTTTTGGGTGCTCTTCTTATACCCCTTTCTGCCTTTGAAGTAGGCTTACTTCAAAGATTAGTCTCTGTTGTTTTCAAGATCCTGCCTTACCCAGGCCAGGCCCCAGATACACACCAGAGGGTTGGAGACTGCATTGTGTGAGGGCCGGCACAGCCCTTTCAGGTGTATGTACTCCTCCCCTCAGCCCAGATGGCCCATCGGGATTTGCAGGCTACACCCAGCTCCCTTTGTGTCACTGTCTAGAGGAGAGGTGCAAACAGCCCAACTGTCTAACTGACCCAGACAGGGAATCCACAAACAAGCAGAGTCACAGAATGGTTTAAGCAAGAAAACACCTACTTTCTAAAATTGCATTTTCAAAAACACACAATCTAAAAAACAACTTCACTAAAAGATGTATTATTAAATTTTGTGAGTTCAGAGACCCCAAACTCCTCATGTCTATCAGCTCCCAAAGGTAATCTACGCTTTAATCATATTTAAAGGCAGCCCCCATGTTAACCTATGAGAGAGATAGGCCTTACACCAGTAAAAACCGAATTTGGCAGTTTTTCACTGTCAGGACATATAAAACACATAAGTATATGTCCTACCTTTAACATACACTGCATCCTGCCCATGGGACTACCTAGTACCTACCTTAGGGGTGCCTTACATGTATAAAAAGTGAAGGTTTAGGCCTGGAAAGTGGGTAAACTTTCCAAGTCGAATTGGCAGTTTTGATACTGCATTCACAGACACTGCAGTGGTGGGTCTGAGCCATGTTTACAGGGCTACTAATGTGGGTGGCACAGCCAGTGTTGCAGGCCCACTAGTAGCATTTGATTTATAGGCCCTGGGCACCTCTAGTGCACTTTACTAGGGACTTACTAGTAAATCAAATATGCCAATCATGGATAAGCCAATGTACACATACAATTTATACAGGGAATACTTACACTTTAGCACTGGTCAGCAGTGGTAAAGTGTCCAGAGCAAACAGAAACAGCAAAAACAGAGTCCAGTACACAGAAACAACCTGGGAAGCAGAGGCAAAAAGTTAGGGGAGACCATGCCAATGATGCCAAGTCTAACAGTATGTTTATTTGGTACGTTTTGCCGGAAAACATATTTTGAATAGGGAAAAGCGTATTAAAATGCAACTGAAATATAAGTGCATACTGTTATACTGTTTGTCCACCTTTAGTAAATAAGAAACAAGTATTTAAAATGTATTTAGGAAACATTGGGTTTAAAACAAAATAGGCTCTGCTAAACCCCACAACCTGTCTATAGAGTTAAGTGTATTTTAAGCTACTAGTAACAAGGTAACTAGAAATTGTTGCTAATGACTAAAGTGCTGGGCCTTGGTGCAGGCTAGGCCCTTCACCTAAACATTACCTTACATGGAGGAAGGCCCAGTGGTGCAGCCGCTGGCAACAGGCTAGTATATAATATCAATATATTTTGTCAATTCTCTTTATTAGATTATAAGGAACAAATAACAATCCTGCTAATATCATTTAATGTGCTGCCCATTACGCAGGTGGGTGGTAATGCGTGTTATTTATTATATATCCATGAATCATTAGACAAGTGGTACAACAACAAATCTGGGAGTCCCTTCAACAATAGCATTGGATACCATGCAAGCCAACTGGTATGTACCATACATCTATGATTGTGGCAGGAAACAATGCTCCCTCCACGGGTCCCACACCTTTCGGAACTTGTACCGGCATCATCTCTTTCATATATAGAATGTTGATCAATCCAGATCTGCACCCCAGGGTTCCACAAGGGGTGAGACCAGCAATCACCACAGTTGTACTATATTGGTTTGAGACACCATTAGTCCGAAAGTGCAAAATAGATGTTGATATCTAGTCCTTTCTGTAGCTCCCTATATACCCAACACACAGATCTTCTCTTCCAGGGCCAATGTCAGGTCTATGACCCTCTCTAGTGATCGTATCACCCATGCCCAATATGGTGCATCCAGCACACTATCCATTATCTTTTTGTAAATTATCTATATCACTTTACATCTTAGGGGTTCCTCCAGTGTCCTATTCTCCAGTCGATAAGCTTCCAGTACCTGGGAGGCACCCACAATGCCTTTAGCAAGCACATGCCTAAGAAGCAGGTGGTGGAAATCCTTGCCCATAGCCATCTGGTACTCTTCTCTAAGGGCACAAAATTCTTTAATTGTCACACCTTAATATATCAATATTGCATCTAGAGAGTCTAAAAATCCTCAAAGGTTTATCAGTATTCATGAGACAGTCTATATCTATATCTGTCTATAGCTCAGCCTTTCACTGAAAGAACCTTTTTATTGAAGAGCACACTCCAAGAACTCGAACAATCGATGGGGTGCCAACAATATAATACAATACAAAGGGTTGGGTTATTTTGCCTTTTGTAGCTCATACAGTATAAAGAATTGTTATAGCGATGTTACTTTGGTGGTCCTTAATAATGTCATTTGTGAGGTAATCAGTGATTTGATTTGTGATTTAATGAGCAGTCCATGACAGGGAGGTAATTTATGCTTTGGGTAGCATAATATAACTGCAGAATTTTAGCGGGATTTAAGTTTATTGTTAGACCTGTTTTGCCTCACCACTTTCATTTTTGCTGGACTTCTTTTTGTTGGCTTCCGACTGTACACAATTTACCACTGCTAACCAGTGCTAAAGCACTTATTGTGATACCCACTTAAGTAGCACCTTAATAAATGTCCCAGGTGTGCCACTGCAGCTTGAGTGCAGTTTGAAATTGCCATGTCAACTTGGCATTAAAATTAATTTGCCAAGCCTTAAACCCACCCCTTTCTTCTCTGCATTTTATTAGGGCAGTGTGCTGTGCAATTAAAGGTTGGGCATGTACTTTTAAGTTTTTCAGTGTTGATTGTGAAAAGCTCTTAAATTTGTTTTTCACTACTGTGAGGCCTACCCCACCTGTAGAATAACATTGGAGATTCCTTATACATTTTATAAGCTGCAGTTTCCAATTGGGTTCAGGTTGCTATGTCAGGCTTTTTGTCATTAGAATTGTGGAAAGGAGCTCTATTTAATGTGAAAGTTGGGTTCTTGATCCCAATTTTAAAAATTCCACTTTTAGCAAGTTGGCATTTTTCTTCCCTTAGCCCTTTTTTTTTTACCTGACTAAAGTCTTGGGTCACATGACTGAGTGTAACAGACAGACTTTGTGAATTCCTCCCAGACAGTCGCACAATAGAGGGTTTAGATGTGCCTGGATGGGCCATCTGCTGACGGGTTGGTGGGGGGTAGAGTGGAGCACAGCCCAACTTACAACTGAATAGCCTGTGCTCTGCCTTCCCACAAATGGTCTAACAACCCCGTATTGTTACTGCAGCCAGCTTGGAGCCAGTTCATGAGCGAAATGGAATTCCATGCATTTTAAAGCCACTGTCTAGAAGCTTCTACCACCTTCCAGAACCAAGGCACCAGGGTATAAAAGGGGACCTCAAATAGCAACTCTCAAATACCATTCTAGACCCCTCAATACTCTGCCAGGAATAAGTAGTGATGCAGTTTGAAATTGCCATGTCAACTTGGCATTAAAATTCATTTGCCAAGCCTTAAACCCACCCCTTTCTCCTGTACATTTTATTAGGGTAGGGTGCTGTGTAATTAAAGGTTGGACATGTACTTTTAAGTTGTACAAGTGTTGATTGTGAAAAGCTCTTAAAATAGTTTTTCACTACTGTGAGGCATACCCCACCTGTAGAATAACATTGGAGATTCCTGATACATTTTATAAGCTGCAGTTTCCAATTGGGTTCAGGTTGCTATGTCATGCTTTTTGTCATTGGAATTGTGGAAAGGAGCTCTATTTAATGTGAAAGTTGGGTTCTTGATCCCAATTTTAAAAATGCCACTTTTAGCAAGTTGGCATTTTTCTTCCCTACGCCCTTTTTTTTTACCTGACTCAAGTCTTGGGTTACATGACTGTGTGTAACAGACAGACTTTGTGAATTCCTCCCAGACAGTCACACAAGAGAGGGTTTAGGTGTGCCTGGATGGGCCATCTGCTGACGGGTTGGTGGGTGGTAGAGTGGAGCACAGCCCAACTTACAGCTGAATAGCCTGTGCTCTGCCTTCCCACAAATGGCCTAACAACCCTGTATTGTTACTGCAGCCAGCTTGGAGCCAGTTCATGACAGAAATGGAATTCCATGCATTTCAAAGCCACTGTCTAGAAGCTTCTCCCACCTTCCAGAACAAAGGCCCCAGGGTGTAAAAGGGGACCTCAAATAGAAACTCTTGAATACACTTCTGGACCCCTCAATACTCTGCCAGGAAGAAGTAGTGATGTGCTACTGGAAGGCCTGCCACTGTGCTGGACTGTTACTCTGAGGGAGCTCCTGCCCTGATGAGCTGACCTGCTGCCCTCTTGCCTGAGGAAGAAGAACCTAAGCTGCAACTTCATCTTGAGCCCAGGATCCCAGAGTGACGCCAAGTCTTGTCTGCTGGCCTACTGATCTGAATCTCAGGGACATAGCAGGCTCCCCATCATTATGCACCACCTCCTGGACCCACTGCAGGGACTTCCTGGCCCCCAAGTAGTTCCCCCCAGGTACTGGACTCTTGGTGTTTCTCAGGGAGGTTAAATAAGGCTTTTAAGCTTCTTACAACCACTAATGGGCCTGTTTGCATTAAGACTGTGCCCCTTGCACAAAAACAAAATGTGTGAAACACCACCAGCCTGACTCTTCGACCTGCAGAAACAGCCCGTGGAGGACCACCAACATGTGATGTCTAGTCTGCTCCTTGCGCCACACCAACAGGTCCCACAAGGCTCTCCTTGCTTTTAGGTGCTATTTTACACTTTGTTCTTAATATTCCTTCATTCAGCTGATTCTACTAACCAGATTTATTTTATTTATAAAATTTTGCTCTCCTTCTCTAACTTGGTGTTTGCTTGTGCCATACCCTGGCAAATGTTTGAGCAAGGTCCACAATCCAGTCAAGTAAAAACTCAACCTAATTTCTCATGGTTAGGCATTAGAATCATAACGCTAATTTTAACTTTAGAAGGCCATCTCTCTGCGCACATCTATATTTTAAGTAAGAGATAGCTTAACAAATAGGAATGCATGGTGAAACTAGAGAATGAATTATACTAAACGCCATATCACTTTTTGTACATTCTTTTTTGAGTGTTTAACAACTGAGCAATATAAAATGTGGTTTTACCTGTGGAACATAAATATTTGTGCGTGTGTGACATAAATATGTTCAAGCTATAAGACCTTCCATGAAACATTAATATAAGCACTATGGTTAACCTCTGAATACAGTTTTTGAATTGTGCTTTACATATTGAGTATCCCAGCGCACTGGGCGTTCAGCATAAGCCTTATGTTTATTTCTGAGAAGACGATTACTTATTCTGAGAAGCACATCTCGGGAAACTGAAGAATCCAGTCCAGGAGCCGACACGGGCATACATACCTACAGTCTCAAAGCAGAGCTGAGCTCCCGTTGTATGCGTTTGCAATATTTAAGCACAAACATAATTTCCACTCACTAGTGCCCGGGCTTGGGGCAGTTATTATATTAGCATGTGCGGTTGATGCACAGTGCAAGCCCATTTGGCACTGGCTACATTTTACACATTTTTAGTTTCTTGGACTCTGATGCGGTTTTTGCTCCAACACAATCAAACCTATTACACGCAGGTGTTCAGTTCTTAATGTGTGCTTGTTGTTTCAAGTGCGGTGTACCGGCACTTATTTTTCTGCCTCAAGCATTTACTGCGAGCACACAACACATATAGGAAAGACGGAGGAAGAGAAAAACGAAAAAACGTCACAGAGGGAGAAAGAAAAAAGGTGCAAGGGTGAGCTGAAGGGCGCGGGTGGCTGTAAATTGAATAAAGAGGCCTGAGATGGCTTCAGGATTACGCTGCCTCAGTATTCAGTGCTCGCACATTTAATTACAGCAGCCACGTGTTTAGGAGGAGGGCTTTGGGCACCTGCACATTTTTTATTTGCAAATTAAGTACTGCACATGTTAATGTGAAACAATGCAAATGAGGAAAGTTAGATGTGATGTTACAAACGCGGGAAATAACAATGGGTTAAAACATAGAAAATTTGGTGTAGTGAAGTACCCATTGCAACACTTTCAAAAGGACTGCCGCCTTAAATATATATTGGGTCACACACAAGCAGGAAGATAAAGAAAAAACAATGGGGCACATTTATACTCTGTTCGCGCTGCATTTGCGTCATTTTTTTTTACAAAAATGCGGCGCAAGCTTAACTCCATATTTATATTTTGACGCTAGACAATTCTAACATAAAAAAATATTGGAGTTTGCACCATTTTTTGGATGTGTAAACCTACCTTGCGTCAATAAGATGCAAGGTAGGCGCTCCCATCCAAAAAATAGCACTATCCCCATAGCGCCATATTTATCCCCCCGTACAAAGATGATGCACGGGTGGGATTCGGCCCCAACTAATGGTGCTAAGCTTGCTTAGTGCCATTATTTAACACCTGGGTCAGACCAGGCATTGGGGAGGCGTGGACCCATTTCCATTGTCAAACACCAAGAAATGGGCCTACAGGTGCCCACCCCAAGCCCCAGGAACACCCCCACCCACAACAGCGGGACACCAGAGGATGGGGACACCATCCCAGGTAAGTAGGGTAAGTATAGGAAAGTATTTTGTTTTTACCAAGGGGCCCCCTGTATGGCACTGGGTGCAAAGGCCATTCATAGGGGACACTAGTCCCCAGTGCTGGCCTTTGGGGTGGTGGTCATGACGTCTGTCTTTTCTAAGAGAGGAGCCATCTTTTAGGATGGTTGTGCACCTGGAAATGATGCAAGGCTAGTTAGCGGCATCTTTTTTGCTGCTAATCAGCCTAATGTCATTTGTTGATGCACAACCTCCTAACCACGTACCACCAACCCCACCAAGCTAGCATCATTTTTGTTGACGCTAGCCCAAGCTTAGTGCCATTCCATTAATATGGCGCCTGGCTGGGGCTCAGGAATGGTGCATGCTGGCGGTAAACATTTTGGTGCAGAACCGGGTTAGCGCAGTTATACATCAAAAAGTTTAAATATGCCCCAGTGTATCCCCGAATGTGGCATAGTCTTAAACGATTGCTTTTTAGTATGCACATCCTTATTCCCTCTAAATATTACCTATACATTTGGATGCTTGATACTTCTGCAGCCGTTTCCCTGTGGTTAAATTCAACCAACTGGGGCTGAAGCTGTCATTTAATGCGCAGTTTTGAACACACCTATTATGTAAAGAAGATGGAAAGTTGTTTCCAAACGCTCGGATTTCAAACTTTACAGGAAATGTCAGCTGTGTCGAGCACATGCTTTTCTTCCATCCATCTGTGGTCCTGAGCATAATAATACGGTGTAACCTCAAGGGTGAGGCGCCCTGTACACGCAAAAGGCAAATGCCTGTCTGCAGATATAGACATGAACAGCAATTAACAACTGACGTATTTAATACAAACACCTGCTGGTCTACCTCCTTGTCACTTTCCATGCCACAGCCTTCGGGTGTCCTGATCACATCGAACAACGGATGATGTCTATTAATTTTCCTTAGAAGTGAAGAGCAAACTTGAAATAGCATGCATAACTTTCAACGCTATTCGAAAGAACATCCACTTTACCTCTTGGATAAATACAGGCTCCCTTGGAAGCCCCAGATGTCCGGGAACCAGTGACATTCTAAGGGGCATATTTACAAAGAACTGGCGCAGTGCAATGCTGCACCAAAACTGGCAGTGCGTGTCAGTTCTGAAATTCAGGGATGTGCTGTATTAAAAAAATATGACAAATCACTGTTTCCCCCCGCGCTGGCATTAAGTTAGCTGCCTAGTGAAAAAGCAGCCACCCTTGCGCCACGGTGCAAGGTTGGCTGCATTGCGGGGAGATTGTTTTTGTGCAAGAAGGGTCACCTTCCTGCACAAAAACAATAATCAATGGCAATTTGCTCTTTCTATGTGTGCAGCGGAATGCAGCGCACATAAAAAGAGCAAAAAACAAGGAAAAATGAAAGCATTTTGAGTTTCGCCATGCTAACGCCATCCCTGGGATGGCATTAGATTTTGGCACTGCCACAGATTTACGATTTCCTTTAAATCTGGGTCAGCATCAAAATGCAATGGGTATTGCTGTGTTATGCCCACAGCAACACCCATTGCACGCCCCTTCAAAGCAAAGTGCTGAATGTCAAGGGACTGTATTTCAAGGTGGCTTTAAGCCACAGAAAGTGGCTTAATGCCACCTTGTAAATATGGCGCATCGGACAGCTCCACCGGAGCGTCACAAAAAGTGACGTTCCGGTGCCTAGCGGCTTGTAAATATGCCCCTAATATGCCCCTAAGTTGGATACCTAAATTTGAGTATTGGGAGAGGGCAACATTCATTTGGTTAACCATCTTCTATAATTATATTTGCTTTCAGTAGTACTTTATTGCAATTACATTTAAAACTGTATTTTAGAAAACATCTTTCTATGATATGTACAATAATTTTAAAATACATTTTTTTCACATGGACAACCTACATTAAAACTTGAAGGTGTCTCATTTTAACTCATTGCTCATGTTGACTCGTGAAAACATTTCGCCCCATTTTGCCCGAAGTTGCGTAATTTCTTTTTACGCAAATTAGGCACAAAACTGTCTCCATATTTATATTTTAACAGTAGACCCGTCTAACGTAAAAATATTGGAGTTTGCACCATTTTTCAGATCCTTGAACCTTCCTTATGTCAATGAGATGCAAGGTATACGTTTCTCATCTAAAAAAATAGTGCTAACCCCATAGCCCCATATTTATCCCTCTGTGCTAAAATGACGCACGGGTGTGAAGAGGGGCTAAATAATGGCGCAAAGCTTGCTTTGCACCATTATTTAACACCTTGGTCAGACCAGGCGTTAAGGGTCCTGTGGACCTATTTTCAAGGTTAAACACATAGAATGGGTCCATAGGTGCCCTCCTCAAGCCCCAGGAACACTGCCACCCACACCAAAGGGACACCAGAGGATGAGGGACCCCATCCCAGGTAAATAGCGTAAGTATAGGTAAGTATTATTATTTTCCATTAAAGTCCCATTGGGAGCCCAACTTGGGGCCCCCTGCATGGCACAGGGTGCAATGGCCATGCCCAGGGGACACTGGTCCCTGTGCTGACCATAGAGGTGGTGGGCATGACTCTTTTCTAAGACAGGAGTCATGTGGTATGGATGGTTTTGCTTCAGAAAATGACACTAGGCTGGTTAGAGTCATCTTTTTTTACTCTAACCAGACTAACGTCACTTTTTGTTGCAAAACTCCCTTCTCCAATAACACCAGCCCCAGGAACCTCAGGAATGGTGGAAGGCAGTGCTAAACTTTTTAGTGCAAAACTGCGTTAGTGCAGTTTTGCACCAAAAAGTATTAATACGCCCCTTCATATCTCTAGAGAAAGTGTTTATTCATTTCTAAAGTGCACAGCTACCCAGGCATATAGGGGGTCATTCCGACCCCGGCGGGCGGCGGGCACCGCCCGCCGGGCGGAAACCGCCCAAAGACCGCACCGCGGTCAAATGACCGCGGGGGTCATTTTAACTTTCCCGAATGGAGCTGGCGGATTTGCAGGGGTGCGACGGGTGCAGTAGCACCCGTCGTGATTTTCACTGTCTGCTAAGCAGACAGTGAAAATCTTTGTGGGGCCCTGTTAGGGGGCCCCTGCACTGCCCATGCCAGTGGCATGGGCAGTGCAGGGGCCCCCAGGGGCACGACGACACCCGTTCCCGCCAGCCTCTTCCGCCAGGAACAGGCTGGCGGGAAGGGGGTCGGAATCCCCATGGCGGCGCTGCAAGCAGCGCCGCCATGGAAGATTCCCTGGGCCAGGGGAAAACCGGCGGGAAAACGCCGGTTCCCCTTTTCTGACTGCGGCTTTACCGCCGCGGTCAGAATGGCCCGGGAAGCACCGCCAGCCTGTTGGCGGTGCTTCCTCTGCCCTCCACCCTGGCGGTTTGAAACCGCCAGGGTCGGAATGAGGGCCATAATGTCCTGTTGTGTGTCAGCACAATATTTCTGAACTTGTAACGGGTATGTCTTTAGCAAGACTTCTTTCTTCTTCTAATCCATACTCAAGACTAGCAACAAGAACTTGGGGCCAGATGTAGCAAAGGGTTTTCCCCATTCTGTGTCAATGGGAAAATGTGTTTGTACATATGGCCCTTAATTCCTTGTAATTTTTCCAAACCATTATTGATCTTCAAACACTTATGAGCAAGATTACAATTTCGGAGGCTAACTCTCACAAGTATCTGTATGAGAACTGTTCAATCGTTGGCAACTTATACTATGTCCCCACCTCAGTAAATCGTCGACTTCAGACCATCATTACAAAATTATTAAAGATCTGCATACTTTAATTTTCTCTAGGGCTTTCTTCTGCTCCGTGTGTATGTGAAGTGTGCAGACTGATTGTGGCAGGTGAATTAACGTCGCAGGCCTCTTTGCAAGTCACTATAACAAGAGCAAGAAGGAAGCGTAAAACCATGTAGTCACCAAAGAACAAATAGATTATCATACATATCTTGAAGAGTCAGATATCTTCTGCAGGGGAGTTGTTTTGTTGAGGCACCAGAGAGTTCAAAGACTCTAGAGAGGTTTTTTTTAGCAGAATGTTGAGTGAGGCAGTTGCAAGTACGTTGTCCGTTGGGCATTTATTTTGACCAAATTCAGCAAGTGTGCCAGCATGTATATATGATTCTCCCACAAAGTAACCACAGCGAGAAGCAAAGCCCTTTCTGAAGAGTGGACTGGATCCTTGGAGCAACAAGAGTTTGACATTTTGGTACAATGCAAGTTCACAGCAACCAACCAGTCATATTATCGGGATCAACCATGTCTTGGAACATCCTTAACTGCTGCAAGGCAGTTACACAAATGAGTCACACAAAAATGAAGTAAACAGTGGAGGGATCACGAGTTATTGAAACAAAACATTCTGAAAGAAATCAAGGCAAACTTATTTCTATATTATTCGATAGGATGTGTGAGACAGAGGAGCTGGCACCACTGGCATTGAGGTTCATGGTATGCGTTTCAAAACGTTTCTCCACTTTCTAGGTTTTTTAAGTCAAAATGTTCCAGTAAGGGCCAGTGATGCAAGGCAGAAAGCCGTAGCAAGAAAAATAAAAAGCTGAGGAGAGCTGAATACTCTGGTTTACAGTCCTTCTGCAGCATCATCCCTTACAGTTAAACTCCAAGAATGACAAACTGCAGACATACAGCTGTTTTTTTTTATTTTTCAGGAAGTCTGGCCACTTTGTTTCCAAAAGATTAAGGTCTTCTAATTTCCAGCAACTTAAAAAGGATTGGAACACTTTCTATTGGTTTACATATCTCCTAACCCTTCAAACTGCTCAAACTGCAGTAAATTTCCCTACAATTCCAGTTCAAGTTCACAGTAAAATATTTAGTACCAACTGGTATCATGGTTTCACATGCAGCAGCAGCTCTCTTCGTCCATATAGCAGGCTTCACTTCCCAGACACTCTGAATATAATTTTCTGGAACATGACTGAGAAATGCCCAGTAATATCTGGTAAACTGTTTTTCACCTAGCCTGAAAAGGATTCCCCTTTATCCTGGGCGTTGTGTCCTCCTTAGATTTAGGAGTGAAATACCAAATGATCGAGCAGGCTTTTATGCAGGACCTGCATCCCACTGTTCTTGCCTGTTAGGAAAAGGCTTTCCTCCTTAGCCTGCGGGGGCACTTTTCCAGTCCTGGGGTTTGAAGGAACAATTTTAGACACAATCTATACAGAGTTCTTTGTAAAGCAGACAGGAATTCCTGTCACAGGAAGCATTTAAGTCGTATCTTCTTTATAGAGTACTCCAACCCCTCTTTTATTTGAATAGATGAGCACTGTAATAGTGGTGTGAGTTATTAGCCATGTGAGGCACAGATGTAGTCCTAAATATTAAGTTGAGTGAAATATACTTAATATTCACTTAAAATCCACTCATTATAACCAGCCCCCAGGTCCTTGGGTGCTGTTTCACAATCTCACTGAGAACAAATCAGTCCATCTAAGCCTGTGACGTGTACCCTTCCCAATTTAATAAACAACTCATGTTAGGTCTCGAAACAAATGTTATTTGATCTCTGCTCAACCCTTTGCAGTCTGTAATGGAAGAAGCAGTAGACATTCCTCCAAATAAATAGATGAGCACTGGTCTATAATACAGGTGTGGTTTATTAGCCATTTGAGGCACAGATGTAACCCTAAATATTGAGTTGAGTGAAATATACTTAATATTCAATCATTATAACCAGCCCCATGGTCCTTGGGTGTTATTTCACAATCGCAATGAGAACAAATCAGTCCATCTAAGCCTGTGACGTGTACCCTTCCCAATTTAATAAACAAACCATGGTTAGGTCTCAATACAAATTTCATTTGAACTCTGCTCAACTCTTGGCAGGGTGTACTGGAAGAAGCAGCAGGCATTCCTCCAAGAAATCAATGTTATATTCAACCAATAATGTAAGAAACGTCATTATTGGTGGTGGCTAACTATTCACTTCAAGAAATAATCCTTGTCAGGGTGAACTCTTAAAGTCACTGAATTAACCCTACCTTAGCACCCTGGTAGCTATGGCATAGAGCAGACAAGCTTATGTTAGTGCAGAATGTAAAGGATTTAAGCAGCGTAAAACAATTAGTAAAGTTAAAATGCAACACAAAATATCAAATCAGATTAGAAAAAGAATAAAATAGCACCAAAATGACAGAAGTCCAATAAAAAGAACCAGAGATGTAAAGTTTTAAACTTGTAAGTAAGATTAGTGCCAAGAAAGTAAACGGTCATAGTAGACCAAGACCTAGGAACAGGTTGACACTGACCATGACAGAGTATAGGTCAGCTATACCGACCAAGTGTGAGCCAGTTGAACATTTTACCTTCTGACTTTAGTCATTTAAGTTCCAGTTCACCACAGGAGTACACTTCAAAACTCCCAGGAACTCAGGGTAGGCATAGGGTGTCAAGTAGCGTCCAAACAGCAGGGTTCAGTCAAAGTCCAATTACCAATGGTAAGATGAGAAGATACAGGAAAACACAGCTTGTAGCTTGTTGCTTCACAGCATTTTTAACAGGAGGTCAGCCTTATGATCCTTAGAGTCAATTTCTTAGCCCTGGGTACAAGAGAGCAGTTCAAGTCCCCCAGGGCTCTTTTCAGATAACAAACAGCAGGTTTAGTCCTCCTCTAATCTTCCCCAGGTGCAGGTGTGTTCTGAGGTGTAAGCTTGTAGGTACTACATTTTTGTCTGCCTCATGCTGCTGGGTGGGAATGGCAACTGGGCACACACTTAACAATAAGGTAAAAGTTTGAGGATCCAACTCTACACACTTTGGGCGTTTTCATAATGGCTTAAGCCTTCAGCTACACTAACCTTGAGATCTGAGGGCTTGGGGTGAGTGAGGGGAGCATACTATGGTATTCTTAGGCCCATATTTATACTTTTTTAGTGCCACATTTGCGTCATTTTTTGATGCAAAAGCGGCGCAAACTTATAAAATGCAATTATATTTTGTAAGTTTGCACCGCTTTTGCGTCAAAAAATGATGCAAATGCAGCACTAAAAAGTACAAATATGGGCCTTAGTGCCCTTCCACATCTAACACTAAAATACAGTTTGGGGCAGTGATGGTACCGACAAAGTCAGATACAGAGGTCAGGTATGACAAAGCACATCTTTCAACAACTGGAAAGTAGATTCACAAAAATGGTTTTGGCATTCGATTTCCGTCCCTTTCAAGTGAGGCCCCAGTGTACATATGTAGAAATCCCTCAGACCTGTCAAGCAGGATTTGACACTTCAGCATTATTTGACACTTCTGTAAAAAAAAAAAAACATTGTGATTGGAGCCTGCATATGGGAACACATGAAGAACCCTGTTCAGCTGTCAGCTAAAATTGCCTGAACAAGGGAGGCCTCTCTGAATTTAGAATAGTTCCTGGGTCCATTCCCCTGTTCATCCTGTCAAGGTAACACTACCACCTACCATACCCAGGTCTTAGTTCACTGTTCTGTAAGCAATTTTCACACCTCTTTAAATGCTAACTACATGCTGGTAGAAGTGGGAGAACAAATGCAAATTTAGCCTCCAGGTAATACATGGAGGGCAAAGGTAACTTTCTTAAATCGCTTTTCCTTAACATTTTTCAAACCTCCAACTACAGCCTACCTAGGTGTGCCCTCAGCGTGCAAGCTTAGGCACCTTGGTCTTTGTTTCCCGGAGACAGAAAAATTACTAAGCCTTATGTTTCCACAACTAAAATAGCCTGGTAAATAGCCTCCTAGTCAATTCTGCAATGCTCCTAGCAGGCTTCTAGACACTAGGGCCCTCATTATGATTGCAATGACAGCAGACAGGGAGGTCTGACAGCCCTATATGACTGCAACACATGGGCCACGGTCTGACCGCTGGCACACCAGGATGCCGCATGTCGACAGCCTGGCAGTTGCAGTCCATCATGGCAGTGCTGCAAGCAGTGCTGCCCTGGGGATTACGAGTACCCTTTCCGCCAGCCTTTGCATGGACAGCACCATCGCGCATTTCACTGCCTAATGACCTGCAGAGAAATACGCAATGGGTGGTGTTGCACCCGACGCACCACAGCATTGCCATCGGCTCGATTACGAATCGGTGTCAATGTTGTGGTGAGTCTTCCGCTGGGCCAGCGGAAATCTCCTAATAGGGTGGCCAGCATACCACCAGCACTGGCGGTATGCTAGCTTCAGTGGGTTCAGCGTCTTCAAAAAAGAATGCTGAAGCCATAATGAGAGCCTAGGTCTCTCTCCAGCCATAACATCCCCAGTATCCAGTCATCTATAGTTACTCTGGTTCTCTTTGAGTCAGGGATTCTTCCAATTTGTATGTCCCTGGAGCTTGGCAATATACAACCTTGGAGAGCAGTTTCAGTCTCAAGTATCACCAGTAGTCAGGAGTCCTAGAGTCTTTTTTTGTTCCTACTGAGTCTACAGGTGTAACCTTCCAAGGTCTAAAAATGCCAAGAGGAGGTAGTGCAAGATGGCTGTTTTACCTTTTGCATAAGCCTGTGATTGGAGAATCTATGCTACACCTTAATTCTGTCATTTTCTTCCCTTAGTATACAACTTTTCTTTTTACTAAAAACATTCCCAGAGGTGTTCATTCCAAAACGGCAATACCCTTCTTTCTTTGCAAGAGGTTCTGGTTGTCTCTAAACTCCTCCTATTTGGATGAGTCTTCTTCCCTCTGCCTTAGCAAAGAACTGGTATTTTCATTGCTGGGAAAACAGCCAGAACAATTAGGAGGGTCCTGTGAATGATTGAGAGAGCAAGACATCCTAATTGGCATCTCCAAATGAAAAGAGGCAGTGTTGAGACTGCCTTTGTTTGGCCAACTGTTCCTGCCACCTTCCCAAAGGCCTCATATTTGTACATGGCCAGTTGTTAACAACATCCATGCCTACCTGAGCACAGAGGCCAAGGCACTGTCAGCTGCAGAGCAGGGTTTTTATATCCAGTCAGGAACATGTATTAGGCCTCCTATGGTAAGCAAAACTGGTTCTGGGCCAGTCTATACACAAGCTGCACAAAATAAGTTTTTATTAAGGTACTTTTCCAAATGCCTTAAATGTCTATTGACAACATGAAGTTAGATTTTTTTAAATGCCATGGATCATTTTGAGAGCATTTTCTCAGAGAAATAAAGAATGTAATTGTTCATTTTAGCTAGGCCAGTTCATGAAGAATCTAGTTGAATCCATACAGGAACATTTACTGACTGTGGGGGACACATTCCATAATTTAGTGTGCCACTTTTTTTTAGAATAAGCATTGAACCCAGTGGGTATACACGGCACAATTTAGCGGCGACTTAAATTAAAAATAGTTTTCCATGCATGTCAATGCAATTTTTTTTTTCTCCATATGTCACTGTAGTACTTTTAATCTTTTTGGTGTGGCTCTTGAACCATTGCAGATGGCCACATTAGAAAAGAAAACGATCCTGGTGAAAACTACAGAAACATTTTCCTTTCAAATATCAAAGCCAGGATGCGATGGAAGACTTTCCATTGCATACAGAGTCATGTTTTGTTTTCTCATTATATTGCTGCACCATCTGTCCGTAGTACGCAGTGATATCACAGTAAAACTAAGTGAAAGTAGCCTGGGCTAACCACATGACTACTTTCACTTTTGATCATTTGCTAGGGACACAACTTTGTCTGCCAAAAACCTATCTCTGTGAAAGAAGAAACTCTGGAAAGGGGACAAAATCCCCCTTCCCATCTTGTCACTCCCCAGTGGACCATAGCTTGGGTATCACTCTCAGAGTAAAATCCCCAAGCAGGGATTCATTTGATTTGATGCCAGGGAGCAATTCTTTGCAGGATGAGCAGCACTTTGCGCAAGGCCAGTGGTATGCAGATGCAGGAGGAAATCACTAAATTGATTCCAGATATGTTGGCCACAGAAATGTTAGGGACATGCATCATTTTTGCCACAGTGTGATGCTTGTAGGGCATTGTGGATAAGAAAAGAACCTGGGATCCACCTAAGCACACCACACTGGATTACCTTGGTTGTCTTGTTTTCATAAACGTTTGGTTTTGATAGGTCTCCCTAAGTGATGGCCAAGCCTCGGTCCAATTACAAATCTATCCCATCTCCAAAACACATAATTTCTTTGACTGGAGATGTTTCCATGTTGCTTTGACGAATAGTGGCTGTGTATTACAATGGTGCGCACTTCCCAAAAATTCCTTGCTAATGTATAAATCCGAAACAGTCAGTGATGTTGAAACCTGAGCATATACGTTATGAAGAGTGACAGGGTAGTTCCACACCCAGCCACTGGGTGCGTAGGTTGTGATCCAAGAGGTCCACAATGAATAAATGAAGTTGAAAGAACCACGGCACATCCAATCATTCCAAATATTTGTCCTTTAATCCTCTTTGGTTATTCATCGGATAAAACAACCGCTATAATGTTCCATGTACAAACAGCCGAAATGTGTTTCGTCGTAACAACGACTTTTTCAAGGCTGTGAAATAATATTCAAAATAACATAGTAAGGCAATAGTTCCAATGTCTAGAATAAGATCTTTACTCTCACCCAAATGTGATATGACCAGTTAATATGGCCAAGTCATTGCCTTAGACACTCACCAAGAGGTGTTTCATTATCCTTGTTTCGGTGCAGGGTGAGTTAGCAGACAGCTATTTAGTGCTTTCTATAATACTAGAAATAGGTAATAGGCATACCGAACAAATGTTACTCTTGGATAGAGAGTTCAAAAGTGAATTATTAAACCACAAAGTGCAGAAAATTATAAAAATGCATTCCAGTGACCCTAGCGACAATGGTACGGAGAAAACCAAAGGTTACACCAGAGAACGTAACTTATTGATGTAGTATATGTTATTAGAACCTTGTCAAAACACATCCATATTGTGTCCTTCAAAGTAGAAATTATTTTCCAAATATGAGAGTATAACGATTTGTGTTCAGGGGTACACCTTAGAAGTAAGTCAATGGTAGTACCTGGACCATGATAAGTCCAACTAAGGGAGAAAGGGACCAAGAAATCAACTAAGTGCCAAGCGCTAGTAAAGTAATTTGTATGGATCGTGATGTTGTATACAATGGAGGTCTTTAATAAAGAAAGCGTCCCACTTTATGGATAAGGGGATATATATTCTCACGATGTGAGGCACTACATACATATTAATATCCTAAAACAACCTAATGCTATGGTTGTGTGCATGAAATACCAATAAAATTAAAAATTCCCAAAACTCAAAAATATTCACTTCCAATCACACTGCCCCAAACACCCACAAGAAAGATAAATACTGGGGTGAGGCAATCCAGCATATATTATCACGAAGGAAGAAAGTAGTTCTAAAATCTTACGCCAAGTAAGCAGTATTGATTGTTACAGCCAATAATTCCTATCTGTGAGAGATACCTGTTATGAAACGCTAACCGCATGTCGTAAAACGGAGAGAAAGGAAAGGCACGCTGCTTTTAAAATTGCTGCCTAATTCTGTTCCACTGTATGAAACCAAAGTCAACCCGGATAAATGAGCTAGTCTAAGAGTTCGTAAAGTTGAATAGGCGGCAGGGAAAACGGTTAAAAGTTCAATTCAAGGCGGAGGTGAGATCTTACCCGTAGTGTGTCAGAGCTCGTCTGTCACTTCGAGTGTTAAACGGGCTCGTGCTGAATCAGACGGGCATTTAAAGTTTATCGAACTATAGAAATGGAAAAAGGACCAAAATGTCACTATATCGGTGGCGGTCATCTTATAACGAGCAGAAACAACACACAATCGGGAGGAATCCAGCAGTAAAGGTCTAATATCAAGAAGGTTCGTCAAAGATATAGAGTGAATGGTGAAAAAATGAATCCAACTACACATTGGATGATGCCAGCAACGTTTATTTTAACTTTAGACCATTATAAATCTCTCCTAGGATAGGTTTGCACTCTCGAGCTGATAAAGAATAGATCACTAATTGTTTGGCAAACGTGGGTCACACCTTTGGTGTTTTTCTCTGGGTTCATTTTTTCACCTTTCACTCTATATCTTTGACGAACCTTCTTGATATTAGACCTTTACTGCTGGATTCCTCCCGATTGTGTGTTGTTTCTGCTCGTTATAAGATGGCCGCCACCGAGATAGTGAAATGTTGGTCCTTTTTCCATTTCTATTGTTCGATAAACTTTAAATGCCCGTCTGATTCAGCACGAGCCCGTTTAACACTCGAAGTGACAGGCGAGCTCCGACACACTACGGGTAAGATCTCACTTCCGCATTGTATTGACCTTTTAACCGTTTTCCCTGCCGCCTTTTCAACTTTACGAACTCTTAGACTAGCTCATTTATCCGGGTTGACTTTGGTTTCATACAGTGGAACGGAATTAGGCAGCAATTTTAAAAGCAGCGTGCCTTTCCTTTCTCTCATTTTACGACATGCGGTTAGCGTTTCATAACAGGTATTTCTCACAGATAGGAGTTATTGGCTGTAACAATCAATGCTGCTTACTTGGCATAAGATTTTACAACTACTTTCTTCCTTCGTAATAATATATGCTGGATTACCTCACTCCAGTATTTATCTTACTTGTGGGTGTTTGGGGCAATGTGATTGGACGTGGATATTTTTGAGTTTTGAGAATTTTTTATTTTATTGGTATTTCGTGCACACAACCATAGCATTAGGTTGTTGTAGGATATGAATATGTATGCGGTGTCTCACAGCGTGAGAATATATATCCCCTTATCCATAAAGTGGGACGCTTTCTTTATTAAAGACCTCCATTGTATACAACATCACGATCCATACAAATTACTTTACTAGCGCTTGGCACTTAGTTGATTTCTTGCTCCCTTCTCCCTTAGTTGGACTTATCATGGTCCAGGTACGACCATTGACTTACTTCTAAGGTGTACCCCTGAACACAAATTGTTATACCCTCATATTTGGAAAATAATTTCTACTTTGAACGACACAATATGGATGTGGTTTAACACAGTTCTAATAACATATACTACATCAATAAGGTACGTTCTCTGGTGTAACCTTTGGTTTTCTCCGTACCATTGTCACTAGGGTCACTGGAATGCATTTTTATAATTTTCTGCACTTTGTGGTGTAATAATTCACTTTTGAACTCTCTATCTATGTGTAACATTTGTTCGGTATGCCTATTACCTATTTCTAGTATTATAGAAAGCACTAAATAGCTGTCTGCTAACTCACCCTGCACCGAAACAAGGATAATGAAACACCTCTTGGTGAGTGTCTAAGGCAATGACTTGGCCATAATAACTGGTCATATCACATTTGGGTGAGAGTAAAGATCTTTTACTAGACATTGGAACTATTGCCTTACTATGTTATTTTGAATATTATTTCACAGCCTTGAAAAAGTCGTTGTTACGACGAAACACGTGTCGGCTGTTTGTACATGGAACATTATAGCGGTTGTTTTATTAGATGAATAACCAAAGAGGATTAAAGGACAAATAATTGGAATGATTGGATGTGCTGTGGTTCTTTCAACTTCATTTAGTTGACAGCTCCTTGTGCATTCACTCAGACACACCCCAAACACAGGATACTCAGCCTCACTTGCATTCATCTGCATTTTGAATGGGTCTTTCCTGGGCTGGGAGGATGGAGGGCCTGCTCTCACACAAAGGACTGCCACACCCCCACTTGGACCCTGGCAGACAGGATTGAACTGAAAGGGGGCCTGGTGCACTTCTTCGCCACTCTTTGAAGTCTCCCCCACTTCAAGGTACATTTGGGTATATAAACAGGGCCTCTGCCCCTACCAACTCAGACACTTCCTGGAGAAGAAACTTGTAACCAGAATCTGCATCCTGCCAAGAAGAACTGCCTGGCTACCCAAAGGACTCACCTGCCTGCTTTCTGTGAAGGACTGCTGCCTTGCTGTTGCCCTGCTGCCTTGCTGCTCTCTGGCTGAGGTGAAGAAGTGCTCTCCAGGGGCTTGGATAGAGCTTGCCTCCTCTTCCCTGAAGTCTCAGGACTAAAAATACTTCATCTCTTCAAGAAGGACTCTTTGTGAGGTGAAATTTGACACACAGCCTGCCAGAATCGACGCACAGCCTGCCCTGCAGTGAAAAGTTCACCGAACGGCAAACCGGAACGATGCAGCCTGACTTTGCAATGAGCAGATTGACGCAGCGCCAGCGTAGCAACTGAAAATGTGATGCACGGCCCACTAGATCGACGCATAGCCAAGCTGGAACAACGCATCCCGTCTTCCAGAGAGGAATCGACACAGCATCTGCCGTGCGGTAGAAAATTTGATGCAACGCCCACCGGATCAGCATAGGTCCTGTGACTTTGTCCTGCCAGTGCAGGAAATTCTTGCACCATCCCCGGGGCGGCTGAAAATCCCGCAACCCAAAGAGGATCCACGACCGAGTGACGGAAATCGATGCACAGCTGTCCCTGCGTGGAAACTAAACAACACATTGCTGTGTGCGGCCCGAGAAATCGACGATCACCCCTTTGTTCCCCACTTCTCCTCCTCTGTGGCCCTTTGCGGAGATTTTTCTTGCAAACCAGGTACTTTGTGCTTGAAAGAGACTTTGTTTGCTTTTTAAAGACTTAAGACACTTTATATCACTTTTCAGTGATATCTCTACATTTGCTTATTGCATCTTTGATCGTTTTGACCTGGATTTAACCAGATAAATATTATATAACACTGTGTGGCGCATTTCTGTGGTGCTCTATGGTGGTATTGTATGATTTATTGCACAAATACTTTACGCATTGCCTTCTAGGTTAAGCCTGACTGCTCAGTGCCAAGCTACCCGAGGGTGGTCACAGGATCATTTGGATTGTGTGTGACTTACCCTGACTACAGTGAGGGTTCTTGCTTGGACAGGGGGTAACCTGACTGTCAACCAAAGACCCCATTTCTAACAATGGCCCTCACATAGAAGGAGAAAACACCTTGTGCATCTGACACTGATTGTTTTTCGAATGTAAAGTTCCTCTTTGGTAGTTTATTTTTTAAATGAAGAGCGGGTGAGTTATTTTCCACAATGGACACAAAGACCCTCTCATTAGCTCAACTGGTTTGGCTTGCAGGCTACGTCCCAAGGGTAAAATGCAGCCCTTAATCTTCAAATATGCCACTGCAGAGAACAGTCACCATAAATTGTGTCACATGCAACATTGAGTCCTCTCCCCCAAGCAGTAGTTGGGGGAGAGGGATCGAATGTGAGCACAACAGTACCTCCATTTATCATCAGGAAAAGGCATAGTCAAATCATGTTCCCACAACTCTCTAGCAGCTGGGGGGACCAGACGGATCCAAGTTCTGCATAGTGAGGCAAAAATGTGTAATGAGCTGGCATGGTGGTTGGGTAGAAAATAGTAAGTCTAAAGCAAGAAACACCGGCGGAGCAGTGGGAAAGTCAATGTTCTGGGTGCACATTGCAGCACATAATTGACGGTAAATGAGTCTGCATATCGGGGTGTTGTAGGGCACCTGTTGGGCTAGCTCAGGTGCAATGAATTGGCCCTAGGGTATTGGGAGGCCATACTAGTAAGCTGCATGTTTTGCAGCCTGATGCATACTTCGGTTGCACACGTTAACGGCATAGTTGGTGGATCAAGCAGTGGCATGGACGGGGCATAAAGGGTGTGTATGTGAGTTCGACGGTGTAGTGCATGCCACGCCAGAGTTGTGCAACCCAGTGTCTCTGGCAGAGCACGGACGCCACTGAGTTGTGTTACAATACCTTGATTAAAATTAAGGGTAGACTATTTTCTGGAAACCCTGGAGGGCAGAAAACTTTTATAGGTTAAACAACTTGTGGATAATTAGGAGCATATATCCTTCCAAAAGGCACTTACTGGACAATCTTGCTCAAAAATACATACTAAAGATACAATATCACAAATATTGCAGACCCTTCCCACTGCAGACGGGTCTGTAACATCTAACCATGCATTAAACAACTCATTTCATCATTATGGCATCAACAATTTACAGAACATTTAACACATCAAATACATTAAGAAATACAACTAAAATTGAACTACAATGGGAAACTGATTTTTTTTATTTCATGGCCCATACAATTATGGAATAAAACTAAAGACTAAACTATATAAATTCCTCTAGAGTAGCAAAGACTATCCTTACACACCAAATTCAAATATGTTTTTTGAATCTGTAAAATATGCCTCTTGTCTGCTGACTTTCAGACTAGTTACACTGATAAATTCAAACTATAAATTATTAGCTAAGGCCCTGGCAATAAGAATAACAAAATATTCTTGTTTACCGGTTCATTAATATTAGAATGGATTAATTATTGGTTGCCAGCTCTGAATCATGAACCATTACCTGATCAAAATACTTGGTTTATATACCCAAAAAAACCTGTGTCTAATATGTTTTTATATCTTGAAAAAATATTCTTCCAAGTCAGTTATTTTACTAAATGAGGTTATTGGTTTACAAAACTACAAACCTTGTCAGGGTGAACCAGAAAAGTCACTAATGTAACCTATGCTTAACCGTCTGGTACCTGGCCACAAAAGCAGGCAGGTTTAGCCTAGAGGCAACATGTAAATATTTATGGAGAACGCAAACAGTAATAAAATGAAGACACATCACAAGAAAAAAAGAAAATACATTTAGAAAAAGAGTACATTTTAATAGGTAAAGTAATACCAGAACAAAAATATAATAAATAGATCTGGAGATATTCAATTTTAAAGACTTAGTAAAAATAGCACCTAAATACACAAAGGGCCTGATTCTAACTTTGGAGGACGGTGTTAAACCGTCCCAAAAGTGGCGGATATACCACCTACCGTATTACGAGTTCCATAGGATATAATGGACTCGTAATACGGTAGGTGGTATATCCGCCACTTTTGGGACGGTTTAACACCGTCCTCCAAAGTTAGAATCAGGCCCAAAGTGCCACTCATGGTTATCTTATCATGGTAGACAGCAGGAAAATCACAAATTCAGGCTCAACTTGATGGAGCACAGGTCAGAAAGGGAAATGAGGTTAGTTCAGCTGAAAAGTAACCTTCTGAGGTCAGTTCAATGCTCTGAGTTCCATTACTAAAGAAGGCGACAACAAGAAGGGTGCTGAGCTTCATTGATATTCATTGCTGTATTGCAAAGTGCAGGTTGGGCATTGCAGATGGATGTTGCTGTAGCACAGAGACTGTCTAATGTAGGGGACAGTCATTGAGAGCTTTTGATGCAGTAGTGAAGAGCATGTTTCAATTTCACTTTGCGTTGGCAGTCATCAATATTTGGCAGAGTCTTGGTGGGAATGGGCTACTTCACGGCAAGGAGCTCAAACTTCAGCATTTCATTTTCACTTCTGGAGGATTACATTCTGATGACAATCAAGGGTCCAAGACCTGGGGAGGCACCTCTTGGGGATTAGGCACTCACTCTACTTGAGGCAACCTGGGCTCAGAAATGTCCAGATGATGGTCCAGTTGCTAGTCTCATTCATAGGGAGACTTCTGAAGCTTGTTTTGTCCCTACAGCTCACACAAGAGGTCGACCAACTGACCCTTTGAGTCACTTTCTATAACTTAGGATGAAGATAAGTAGGTTCCAGTGTTTTCCTCATACAGCATGGCTGTCCTTCAAGCAGCAGGACAGTCCTTCTGTAAGTTCCACAGGTCCGTGAGTGCTCAGAGTGGCTCTGGAAGTCCACTATTTATACCAGGTGCCAGCCTGTGTGTGAGGGCATGTGGGAACACTCCCTGTACTTAGCCCACATCTGGTTCTGGAAAGTACTTCTCCTTCTGTCAAAGTTCAAAAATGCCTGAAGTGACAAAAGGCAGGGCAGGCCTGGTGACAGGCTCCTTTGTGAATACGTGAGACTAAGCCCTTTGAAGTTTAATTTGGGCTGGGTACATCCTTTCCCCTTTCATCCTGCCAAGATGGTCCATTCCATAAACTCCTTTTATTTTATTGTCTGAAAGCTATACACAAACCCCAGTAGCAGAGTTATTCATGGTCGTGTGACCCAGAACACTGCAGAAGGCATACAAGTTTGGAAGAAGAAAATGCCAACTTCCTAATAGTGGCATCTTCAGAATTTTAACTTAAAATACTTCACCATTTAAGAGAATTTAAAATTATGGTCCATTTGAGGATAAACACCATACCACTATCTGCTCCCAATCTAAAGTTGGCACACATTAAATTTAATAAAGGTATCTTGGTGTTAATTATTGGGAAACATAAACCTTACAACAGTAAAAAGCAATTGTTGGAGTTTTTCACTACCAAGACATGTGAAACGTATGTTTACACGTCCTACTTTTCAAATACAATGCACTCTGCCCTATTGGCATTTAGGGTCTCCCTTAGGGGTGACATATGTAATACAAAGGAAGGTTTAGGCCTGCCACTATGTTTATTTTGCCTGGTCAAAACAGCAGTTTAAAACTGCAGTCCAGGCTGCAGCAGCAAGCCTGAGACATTGTTTTTACAGTTATTGTGATGGGTGGCAAAGTGAATGCTCCAGGTCTGCTAGAAGCATTTACTTTACATGCCCTGGGTGGGTACTTGTAGTAACATTTACTAAGGACTTACATGTAAAGTTAATATGCCAATTAGGTGTAGGCCACTTTTACCATGTTTAAAGAAGAAAGTACAAGCAGTTTAGCACTGGTTAGCATTGATAAAGTGCACAGAGTCCTAAAGCCAACAGAAACATGTTCAGCAAAACAGGAGGAGTGAAGGCAAAGTGTTTTGTTTTTTGGAAGGAGAGGTTACTGCACCAATGATGTTAGGTCTAACAGGTAGGATCACGTTTTTACCATTGTTTATGTGATGGGTTTGCACTCTCAGATCACAATGATACTTGCATCCTTGTATCAAGTGTCATCTATTTCAGAATTCAAGCTTAAGAGTGAGAGACAGCTGAAGTGACACTGTGGGCCTATCAAGGATGTCCAATATCTGTAGCTGACTTTGCTGTCTTTATAGATCCATTGTCAGGCAATTTCAATCCATTCTTAAACCCTCGTGCTTTTTCCAGAGACTTATTATTCCAAAACAAAAGTTTCACTGATGGCGTTTCCCTACCACTTAAAGCCGAGCATCCAAATATTGCAAAAGTATTATCGCTCTCAATAAGACTTTTTAGATGGCTTTGAAATAAACTCATGAGCACTTGAGTTGTGCTACTTAACACCATATCAAAAGTGCTACCCAATGATCATTTTAGCATGGTACACCTTGAAGTCAGAGGTAATTGGAGTTTTCATCATGGAGAATTACAACAATCTCCATGATCTTAACTGACGTCCATTGATAGAGAATATTAAGAAAATCCACCAGCAATACAACAAATGTAGCCAAGATATTTGTTGTTCTTCCCATGGCAGTCAAGTTTCCTGCAAACTAGTTTTTCATTAATATTTAAAGTTTAATATGGAGGTTTATTTTGGCAAATCTTAGATACCACATACATCTACAGAAGCTGTTTCTTCTAACGGAAGGTGGCTGAATAAAGCTTCCTAATTTTAGCTTTATCTTCAAGCCTCTTTTGAATATTATTTCACCTATCCGTGCAATGCACATTTGTTTTATAATTCTCTAAATACATGAAATGAATGACGAGTATGATACTATTTTCAGGGATTGCTCTGCAGCCCTCAAAAAGTGCAATACAAGACACAGATCATATTTCAGCAGAAAGATGCTTTGTAAAGAATGTTTAAATTTTTTGATTTGCATGCCGATACCAGGCCAATAGATTATAAAAGCGAGTTTCCTTTTTTTAACAAAATAAAGTGTAAAGGTTGTAAAAAGTAAGTATGATACATTTTTTTTTTTTTAAGTTGTGCTGCGATCAACCAGAATCTTGGGATTTAAATAAACAAATGATCATGAAGTATTGTCATCTAGTGAGATGGTATATATTTTCAAATATTTTCAAATAGTCAAATATTTAATGTTAACCATTCTCCGCCTTGACAAATAAATAGGACATTGGATTTGACAAACAATTTTCTTAGAAATATTCACTTCTAGGGACTGCACCCTGAAGCTCTTAAACCGAATGGCTTATTGGAAAAAAGCAGAGAATAGTTGACAATTACATTTAATTTTCCTTCATATATGCAGATTTGAAGCAAATTCAGTTTTTCCCTAGGTGGACGTCACATAACACTCACTCATCTATGCAAACGTTTAACATCAACATCGCAATCTCATGTCCTGTGAGCCTGCATAATAATGCTGGGGATCAGTTTCACATAGCATGGGTTCGCCACTACCTCACTTCTTTCATATAGGTAGTTTGGCAATTTGTGACCTTTTGTAGAAAAGTAATTCAGAAGAACCATTTTTAACCCTTTGGTTAATCTACTACAATGATAGGGTTTAGGAAAATCTGAATCAATCATTAAACCATTGTGGGACTCAGTACTACTAACATGAAGTTCTATGGGTAACGCACCTCTCAAAATTAGAAAATGCAAGTGCTAGTACATATAATAAAATAGGCAACCAGAAAACAGTCAAATATGTGGACATTTAGATAATTTTGTATTGGAGAAAGACGTCGTGGAAGGTTTAAGTATAAACATAATTATTTTTGAATTACGATTGCAAAGATGTTAATGACAATGTGGAATACGAAGATTCGGTTTTACCACCATTTCTATTTGTTATAAATAACCTAATGTTTTAGCTTATAATTTGTAGCCTACCTATCATGATCATTCTGTGAGGAATGCACAAAAAACAATATACAAATCAGTTAACTGTCAAGGAAGCCTAGATTCCAAATGCACCAAGGGTCAAAAGAAAAAGTAGATTGTACTATGCACTATGTACTAAGAGGTAAACGCCTCTTGGGAATGTGTTTGTACAGAAAGGCACCCCTTCTGCGCAATACCACTCCTGCAGGCAAAGCATGCTGCAAGGGTGCTTGCATTACTGCTAAGCAGCCAATGTGGGAAGTATTTATGCAGCACACAAACAGGAATAGAGTGAGAACACAAGAAAAGTCCTGCACTAATTTTGAAAAATATAGTAAATTGTGATAAAGTATTTGACACTAAAACAACAAAAGTCCAATCTGTAGAACTGCAGTTATGAATTTTTAAATGTTTTTGTGAAAGCAAGTGCCTAAAAGATGAAAGCAACAAAATAAAAAATATGGGCGACTGCAATGGTGCTCGGTTATGGTCCAAGATGTGGATTGGGCAGGTCAGCACTTACCTTTTGACTTGCAAAAATGTTTGAGAAACTTGTTCTGCGATGGGACAAGGCTGCAGGAGATATCCGGAGAGAAAGCGTAGTCACTGGATAGCCTTGTGCCAAAGCCACAATGAAGATTTCTACATTCGGACTCTGAATGGAAGTTGAAAATCTCCAGCAGGATGAGGCAGAGGGCTGTAGCCAAAACCAGTTCCACAAATCTGGATACTTTGTTGGTGAAGGACCACTGAAATGGATTTGCTGCTGCAGACAACAATGTAACAGGAGAAGCCACAAAGTCAATGTGACCCGTGATGCACCACAGACAGATAGGTCAAAAAAGGTAGGTCTCGTTCTCCTGGGTGGCAGAATAGTTTTTAGCCAAAACCTTTCTGTCTTCACTTTTGGATATTGTCTATCTGGGCATATTTAGTACCAATTCCAATGGTCCAGGACAGGAGGGGCACCACTTGGAGGGTGCAGTCTTCCAGAGTGACAGTCCAGCAGAGTAAGATTCCTTCCGGCAGCACAGCAGCCCTTTTTCCTTTCAGTGTATTCACAGGTCCAGCTGTGTATTGCTGAGTGGGTCTGAAGGTCCTATTTTTAAGCCCTGGTGCCCTGGTTCTGGAAGACAAGAAAAACTTTTAGACAGTGACTTTGAAATGCATGGAATTTCCTGCCTCACCTGCTATGGCTCCAAGATGGCTGTATTGAAAATGTGGGGTTGTTAGGCCCTCTGTGTGAAGGCAGATAACAGGCTATTTAGTTACAAGTGGTGCTGTGCTCAGCTCTGCACCTCCAATCCTGCCGGCAAATGGCCTGTTGTGAGACATATAAACCCTCTATTTTGTGACTCTCTGGGAGGAATTCAGAAGGTCTAACTGTTAGTGACATTGTGTTATGTGACCCAGGCCAGGCTACAGGCACAAAAGAGCTAAGGACAGAAAATTGCCAATGTTTCTAAAAGTACCATTTTTTAAGTTGTGATCAATAGCCTTACTCTACTATTGAAAAGCCTCTTTACCACAATTCCAAAGACATCAAACATGGTAAAGCTACCAGTTCCCATTTGGAAATTGCAGCTTGTTAAATGTAATCAGGAATCCCCAATGTCATCCCATGAGTGGGCTGGGCCTCACAAAAGGACATGTAGAACTTAAAAGTACATGTCCAGCCTTTTATTTACAATGTACCCTGCCATATGGGCTACCTAGGGCCTATTTTAGGGATGCTTTATATGTAATAAATGGGGAGTTTAACGCTTGGCAGGGTGTTTCAATGCTAAGAGGACATGGTAACCTAAAACTGCATTCAGGCTACAATGGCAGACCTGGGACATGTTTAAAGGTGCTATTAAGTGGGTGACACAATAAGTGCTGCAGGTCTACTGGTAGCATTTAAATTGCAGGACCTGGGTTTATGGTAAACCAATATAAAAGTGAAGTAAATACAACATTTGGGTATAAGCCAATTAAACTATGTTTTAAGGGAGTGATTTGGTAATTAGGACCACTGAGGTCTGACAATACCCTCTCCAGTACATGGATAGAAGATTGTCACTGTGTAACAAGGACTGTAATTATGTCTGACTCTGTACTTTCAAGCTATAAGAAGCAAGAAATCATAAAACTTAGCATATTGGTGCAGCAGAAAACACAAATAAACCACACGTCTGATCTGACTCCCTGCTTTAAAGGGGGTTCAACATTGGTGCTGTGTAAAAAGGAGATATCACTTCCCAAATGTTTGGGGGAAAAAAAAATGGTTTCAAGGAAATAGATTATTTACAAAGGCAGTAGGTTTAAAAAAAATATGTTTTATTGAGTAAATAGTTGTTCCTGTCCATCACAGCTCCCAACAAGGAATTGTACATTCTATTAGCAACAGCAGCATGAACATTGACATTAGGCATCTATTATATCATACACATCGCTTAGCTTCTTTCTGGTTAGCATAACTCATTCAGGTTTAGTTTTGTGCGTGTGTTTGTGTGGGTTTAGTCGCATGGTGAGGTGGTATGTCTACATGGTTAAAATAATTATGTACTACAGTGTAATCATTTGGGTCTTCACCTATAAGATATTAGGTTCTCCAGGTCAGGTCAACTCACCCATGTAACTGCAGTATGCTTGTGTCCCAAAGAAAGAGAAGGTAAGTTGGAAAGTGATAATAGAGTGAACAGGGAACAAACATAAAATAAAAAATTAACAAAACCTTAACAGTAACTGGCTTCTGAGGGGGTCTTGCAGGAGATTTCTGAGGGCATGGAGAGAGTGAAGGGTGAGGTGGGTGTGCCAGTGTCTCAAGTTATTCCAGGGTTTCAGTCATGGTGTCCATGTATGTGCTTGTCTTGCTCTATATGTTGGGACGGGGGGATTCAGTTAATGTATCAAGTGTTTCTTCAGTTTGTGTCAGATGTGGTTGAGTCCACATCCTCCTTGCCAAATTCACTTTGGTCTGATCCCGTGTCCCCACCCGGGCGCTCCCAGCTCTCCAGTACCTCGGACCACAGCTCCGCCATTGGGCGTCTTCTGAGCCCTCATGCATCCTTCTGGCGTAGGACGTTTCCTTCTGCCCGGGACCACTGGGTGACATCCCTAGCCCAGGTTACTATTGAGGGCCCTAATTTCACCTTCTAATGTAGCGCAATTCTATCACTAGCTAAGGCGAGGGCCAGGTCCAGGAATCTGGTGCCGATTTTGTGCTTTTTTGGGTAGAGAGAACCCACCAAGTAGGCATAGCTCTAGGGTGCAGGGGAGAGTATGGCCCAGTGTCTCATTAATATGGCGCATCACAGCCTCCCAGTATGCAAAGACAGTAGGGTTGACCTAACATGGAATTCCAATGTCTTGGAAGAGGCTATGGAGTAGCTTTAAGATGCCGCTTTAGGAAATAACTTTATTCTGTGAACATTAAATGCTGTGTGCCAGTTAAGTAAGCCTGCAAAGGGACATTCAGCAAGTTGTCAAAGAAACAGAGTCCAGCATCATAACACAAGGAAGGTGAGGTGAAGGCAAATCATGAAATCAAGCAATAAAGATTTATGGAGAAATGTGCATTAGTGTGGCAGAGACTATGCATATGCAATTAGCCCACTGCCCGAGCATTCAGCACTGTTAAATGTTTGGCCTTAAATTTGGGTCTGCAAATTGTTTCACCTTAAATTGAAACTATTGTTTCTGAATATTTTATTTTTTCCCCATCGAATGTACTACTACGTTTCCCAAGACATACTGCAACTTCGCCTATCAAGACAAAAAAATCCTCGCTTTGCTAGGAGTTCTCATATGAATCAAAGGGCATCGTTTCCTGTATACGATATTTGACGGCATTTGTTTTTACACTGCGTACTTTTGGGCAAAATTGGTTGCACTCGGCATTGTATGATCGCCTACGTACACTGAGAACTGCATTTTTATTAACGGATATAGCTCTTGAATACATTTTATTTACTTGATGATGAATCACTAATATCGAAACTTGTACGGCTCTTTGATTTGTTTGTTGCCATTAAATGAAAAGCTGTTTGATTAAATGCACAATACCCTATGATTTAATCAGCTCCCCCTAAGCAAAAACATCATCGTGGTAATTTCACGAGATAGCACAAGTTCCTGGGCTCTCCCAGTTTTCTCATTGGCTACTCCGTGTGTTTGATAGTGTGGTCAAATCATGATATAGTGCTGCAGAGATTCATTTTGGTGAAGATGGCCAGGCAATTTATTAATTAAACAAAAGTTTATTTCCGAGCCTCACACATAAAAATATTTTACAAACAATGGTATCTGGGTGATCAGGAGGAGCCAGGGTGTGGATCGAGAGATTTCTGATAGGTATGTGGCATAAATACCATGTGGTATCCTCATACATTCATTGCGAACATGCTTTAACTCGTCATAATAGGTGAGATGGAAGTTCACACTGCCTAATCAAATCTAGTTTAGGTCTTTCGGCAGAGCCTGTCAACAAAGGTACCATATTTCTGGCGAGGAAATGGTGGGCACCACAATCAGAAAAAACTTTACTATCACCTATCAGCTACTGCGAATCGTCTCATTTGGTCACAACACTTTTATAGAGATACCGGCTGAGCACAATTTAGGGGAATGACAAACCAACACCACATGAAAGGGCACAATGGAAACTGTAGAAGAAAAGAACAGGTGCAACATTCCACAAAACGTTCGAGGCAAAATGGGATATTGAGACGCCTCTAACAGACAGCTTGATAGACACATATACTCAGTAGTGTAGCTTCCATTGGTGCAGCAGATGTAGTGGCACCGAAACCAAGGGCGGCCCACTGAACCATGATTATTGTGCTGTTTCACAGCTTAAAATGTAGCCAGGGGGCTCCCTTCCTTGCTTGCCGTAGGGCCCATGGGAACTAGCTAAGTCAATAAGGGATACCTGTGGTATGTCAAATAATAATCGAGCCCTTTTCATAGAATGACCGCTTCATTCAAAATCAATCAAGCATAGAATCAGACAAGGGTAGATATCTGATGAAGAGTACAGCCACTTCCTTACCTTATGGGTGTACTCAAAGTGAATTGCTCTCTTCTTTGATGCATAATAGTAAGTTCAAGGGCTTTATTTCGGTTCGCAGAACCATAATACATGTAAACACATTTAAAAGATACAACTCATTACATTAGTTAGTCAAGAATTCAACTTGCCAAGGATAGAGCTCGCAGGGTTCCTTCTTTCGAGTTTGACTAAGTGATCAGCTTCACATTCCTTTTGCATATTGGTGCCTATAACCCTATTCACCACAGCCCAAAATCAGTAAAACAAGTACCAGGATGTACAAGAAGACCCTGTACTCAATCAATTACTCTTACACAGAACTGTGAAATTTGAGAGCACTGCCAGGCAACAAAGAGGGTTGGTGGTGAGGATGGACGCCACTACTTTGCTCCTTTACCAGTGTAATTGTTTTCAATTTGGAAGTGGAGCAGCGACTGTTTGGTAGCAATCATGTAAACATCCATGACCATAGACCTTTGTCCCTAACACACACGCATACATGCTAACAAGAATATTCAGATATAGGCCTCTAAATGCATTTTTGTCAGTGCTCTTAGTTGTTTGGTTAAAAACTGTAGTAGGTCTGGTTTACAAACAAAGTAATTTGCAGTCACATGCACTATACTAGACCATAAACACTGGCAAAACGTGTGGACACTGCTATCAACATCTCATTCCGTACCACCAGCTCAATCATGTACAACGTTCTCCCCAAACTAAAGCATGGATCTTTTCAAGAGGTAAACTCTGGAAGCAGCCAAGACATATCATCCTTGAGAGCATTCATCAAACCCACAGAGGATCCACATGGAAGCAGCGCTCCACTCCAGCCCCCTGTTCTGTCCCTCCCCCAACTCCCCTTAATCAGATCGAGAATAGCCCACGCACAAAACAGATAGCCACCCACACCCCATTACATTAAGTTCCTCTGAAAACTAACAGCTTCAGCAACTTAACTGAATAGAGGAGCCAGGGTCTTCTGAAGTCAAAGGGATGACATTTCCCAGCAACTGATGGTGCGACAAGCTGGGCCATAAAGTTGAGTGGGAAAGAGCATTAAAGATAAAGGACAAGGAACCCTTTCCACGGCTGAACGAATAAACCCATGAAGCAGCCTGACCAAAGCACACATCCTGCAACATCAGCAATGACACAGACCCAACTAACTAGCTCCAGAGCACACAGAGACACCCATCTCATCCCAAGAAGATAAGACTGCCAGGCACACACGGGACCTTACAGTGTCCTTTTCAAGTATTGAAAAATCTCCCACTCCAACTGCACATACTCCACAGACCTAGGATTAAATATGCTCTAGAACAAAGTGCCAGCACTGTGCCCAACCTACTCAACAGTTCGAGAAGGAGGCAGTCTAGGGCAAATTGAGAAGGTCAGGGCAAGTAAATAGAAAGCTTGTGAAAAAAACACAAAGAAGCAATGCAGATCAAGGCCATGATTCACTGGGGAGCCAAATCAGGCTCCATAGCCACAAAGGGTTGTACGTTGGAAATTACAGCCAAACACACCCCTGAATTCCAACCAAGAAATTAGGCAAGCCATCATGCCATGAGTGGAAGTAGAAGTTCAGTAGAAAGGCAGGCCAGAGGAGGGCCACACCAACCAGCAACCATATTAGACAAGGTTGGTAACAAGAGCACGGCGAGAAACCTGTGAGAGAGGCGATCCAATGTGAAGATTCACAAGAATAGGCTGCGGTCAGCATCAAGGTTGGGGATGGCGAGAAATGGCTGTGTCCTGGGAGTGCAAATATTATTGGGTTACAGTCCCACTGGCTGTAACTCTGGCAAATGGATTCTATTTTTGCTTGAAAGTATGAGAGAAGTTTCCCATTTGCGCTGTCTGGCAGCAGTACTTTTCTCCCCTCACTCTGCCTAGTTCAGTCGCTGAGCTTGTCAGGAGTTGATTTGTGTAAATAGCTGCATCATGTTTAGTCTTAACGGCGTCAGTAATATCAAACCTATAATAGTGTTCTATAACTAGAATATTAATGAATAAACACATAAAGGCCCTAAAGGAAGACAATAAGTTAAGTACAGGAACTGCTCACAATAAATGTTTGTCTGTATTAAAACATGCACATTAAATATAAACCAAAATACAGAAGCAAACGTACCAGGTAAAAAGTATAGGTAAATATATGCAGGTTTATTTATGAAAGCAACTTACAGGACATGTTGGATTTCAATCACCTGGATGTAGTACAGCCTGGTAAGTTCATCCCTCAAGATACAAGTTAAAAGCAACCAGAAAGGGATAATAATATTTGCATTTTATTTCCTATTCCATAATGATCTCTGCCCACTGAAATATCTCCATATAAAAAGGTTGTTCAGAATTTTTCATTTTTGATTTGCGTTTTTGGAACATTAGAGAAGTAACTTAGCTTAGGTAGACATTGCTGATCTGGGCCGAATTTTTCTGGACAACATTTTTGCAGTGAAGATGTAATATTTCAGGAACCACGAGAGCTATGTACTTACATCATTTTGGTGTCAAAACATATGTTCTGGGGGTCAGGTTTATAGAGACAGAAAATAACTCCGTACAGCAATCCTTTCACCGTTTTCCAAAATGGTGGCCATAATAGAAGAAGAAGAGACATATATAGAAATGAAACAAATAACAATGTGTTTTTAATACTTTTATGTATGTATCAAACAATGTTTATGAGCTGATTATGAAAAAATATTGTTTATCACTCCTGTTTTAGACACATTTTCATAGTTCACTTAATTTATTTATTTAGGCAATTGCTTGTGGTACATTTGCAGAATGTTGAACATTTGACAAAAGCATATCAACAGGGACATCTGTTTGCAGTACGGGTTTTGCAGGTACATGTACGTGTAAGTTCTGTGGGTAGAGGCTTTAGAAATTCCAGAAGTTTCAACACCCCATCAATATCTTCCCGGCCAAATTCACACAGATCATTCTCTACATATGCATGACCCAAAACATTTAGACATCTTCTGATCAAGTTGAATCCTCTTTTAATGTGTCCATGCACAGAATATGAAGTCATTGGTCAGTCACTTAGCAGGAATGATCTCGTGAACCCACTGTACCGAAGATCGTCAAATGTGTGACAGTCAGAACTCATTCTCCACACACGGATAAGGTATTTTCTTTTCATCTTTAAAGTCACATTCTTCTTCTGTCTCAAAAGATCCTTTAAGAAACTTCACAGGTTCAGCAGTTGAAGATCCAAGCTTTGTTTCAATTTTGCTCATAGTGTCATCATGAGTAAGAATATGTGTCTTGACACGAGCACTGGGCATCTCTGGGTCATGTTTCTTGTACAGATTATGAAGGGGGATTAAGTGTCTTTTCTCACTTGTTCCATAACGTATCCAAAACTCTGACAATCCTTGACATATGAACATTGCAACAACTCTAAGTAGCACAATAATATCTGTGTCATTTGACAGTACAATGACTCAATTGGAACCATTTCGAACAGCCCACTCAAAATTTGGCACAATGCTAAGGTCAGCTTCCTCCATGTTTCTGTCGAGTTCTTGAACAATATGGACCATACCTTTTGAATATATCTCTGCAGGCACTAACTCCTCATTGACAATAATTTCACTTGCAAACTTGATGTTGATGACCAGAATTTATCAAGTTGCACAGATATAGGTATTGAATTTTTGATGCAGACAAGGTCAATTGTTCCACTTGTAGACATTTGTCTGATTTGCTAACATTCTTTGACAAACAGTTCTATATAACAGTCAAAGACAATGTGCAGTTCTTGCAAGGTGCACACTGGCCTTGATATCTGTAGAACCTTTGAATGACCTCTTCAAATTTTTGCATTGATGAAATCTTGACCATTTGCAACGTTGACATGGAGTCCACAACAACAGCACCTTTTTCTATAAAAATTCTTCAAGTGAAAGTTTTTTTTCAAGGTCTTGTACGAGTTTGTGCTTCACTGACTTGTTTCCAGCATCTCCATTAAATAATGTGCTTGTTGGAAGAATATCATCAACAGAATGCCCTTGAGAAATTCACCCCTTTCTTTTTCTACATCCATCTCTCTATGTGGTGCGAAAGTTGTTTTTTTGTACCCTGTTTTGTAGCAGCTGACTGGATAAAACTCTTACTATGGAAATTAAAGCATGGAAGTTTAACTTTACTGATTATGTTAAACAGCTTTTTCTCGTTCAATACAAATCTCTCCTCCTTCAGTTCTGCAAATAGGTTTGATCCATGTTCCGGGACATCTAGCAGATGTGTCTTAAGACGCTATCCTTATATTATTTGGTCACACAGTTGTGAAGTCGCACAGGCTCAGTTATGTCAAGGGAGTTTCCGTGCTGCTGCATGAAATGGAGAAGGTTGTCAACATGTTTACTAAAACATTCCTCTCTTTTTCCCAAAAGTTTGTGGCGAGGAGCAGTTTCAAGATCATCCATTAATTTTGAAATTGGCACCTCTCTAAAAACATTGCAAATAGAAAAAGACTTCATGGAAAACTAGCTGCCATTGAGCAGCATTCATTTTTACGTGTATGTCCAACAATTCCTTTGGAGCTTTTCTGTGATCTCTGGATCGTCTGTTCCAGGTTCATATCTGGAGCTGCAGGATTAAACCTTTCCTCTCTGTCTTGCACCACAAAATGTGTTTGGATAAACTTTCTGTAGAGGTATGGGTTTTCCACCACTAGTTCCTTCATTCTTTCCATATACTAGGACCCATACCTCAGGTAGATTTGCAGTCAAATTCATGAAACACAGTAATCACTAACTCCACAGTCTTCACGTGCAGCTCCAAACTACCTTCCCGATCAGCAGGCACTAAGTTTTTCTCTAGAGCTATCATAGATAAAACATATGCCCTGTACTTTCAAAGTTCTGATTTTTCTTCAAATTCTTCGACAGACTCTACAAACTTGTTTTTCAGGTTTTCGGATTTTATACTCAGTGTATTGAACATTGCCTGGGTTTGCCTTATGTCTTTTGAAAGTAGTGCACCCTGTACCTTATTCACTTCTGAGATATGATAGGCAAAACCTAATTTGTCATTCTTGTTCCAGAAAGCCTTCCAATGCAATGTTTCTTTAGCCTCAGATATGATGAGCATACCTTGTAACAAAAAAACATAATGGGTTCTGCTCAATACTACCTACACTGTTTTGCTTCCAAAGATTTCAGCCACAATAAGTGCATTAGCTATGTCACATCCACTGAGATAACTTTCTGTACTCCCCAACACAACTTTTGTCATGAGGAAAATGCCCATTGTTAGAAATGGGGTCTTTGCTTGGCAGTCAGGTTACCCCCTGTCCAAGAAAGGTCCCTCACTCTAGTCAGGGTAAATCACACACAGTCCAAATTATCCTGTGCCCATCCTCTGGTAGCTTGGCACTGAGCAGTCAGGCTTAACTTAGAAGGCAATGTGTAAAGTATTTGTGCAATAAATCATAAAATAACACATTATAGCACCAAAAAAATACACCACACAGTGTTTAGAAATATATATAATATTTATCTGGGTATTTGCAGGCCAAAACGATAAAAGATGCAATCAGAAATTGTAGAGATATCACTGAAAAGAGATATGAAGTGTCTTAAGTCTTTAAAAAGCAAACAAAGTCTCTTCCATGCACAAAGTACCTTGTTTGCAGTGGAAAATCTCCGCAGAGGGCCGCAGAGGAGGAGATGAGTGGAAAAATGGTGCGTGCGTCGGTTTCGCCCTTTCACACACGGACTTGCGTCGTTATTTTCCACGTGGGGAAGATGTTCAGACGTGCGGACAGTCTCCTCTGTGGGTCGCGGGATTACCAGATGTCCCGGGGTCTGTGCGTGGAATCCCGAGCTTGTTGTCCGGCTGCGCATCGTTCCGGTGGGCTGTGCGTGGAATTTTCTCCCTTACGGCAGGAGTTGCGTCGAATTCCTCTCTGGAAGTCGGGCGGCGTTGTCCAGGCGGGCCGTGTGTCGAAGTTCCGGTCGCACCGCAGGCGGCGCGTCGATCTTTTCCTTGCGGGATGGAGCGGCATCTTTCCGGATCAGCGTGCTGTGAATTTTTCACTGTGGAGCAAGCTGTGCATCGATTTTTTCAGCGCACAAGGAGTCCAGTTGAAAGATGGAAGTCCTGAGACTTCAGGGAACAGGAGGCAAGCTCTATCCAAGCCCTTGGAGAGCACTTCTGCACCAAGGAAAGAGCTCAGCGAGGCAGCAGGCCAACAGCAAGGCAGCAGTCCTTTGTAGAAAGCAGTCAGGTGAGTCCTTTGAGCAGCCAGGCAGTTCTTCTTGGCAGGATGCAGGTACTGGTTCAGGTTTCCTCTCCAGCAAGTGTCTCAGGTGGTAGGGCAGAGGCCCTGTTGAATACCCAAATGTGCCTTTCAAGTGGGGAAGACTTCAAAGAGTGGCTAAGAATTGCACGAGGTCCCCTTTCAGTTCAATCCTGACTGCCAGGGTCTCAGTAGGGGGTATGGCAGTCCTTTGTGTGAGAGCAGGCCCTCCACCCTCCACCCTCCCAGCCCAGGAAGACCCATTCAAAATGCAGATGTATGCAAGTGAGGTTGAATACCCTGTGTTTGGGGTGTGTCTGAGTGAATGCACAAGGAGCTGTCAACTAGACCTAGCCAGACGTGGATTGTAAGGCACAAAAAGATTTTAAGTGCAGAGAAATGCTCACTTTCTAAAAGTGGCATTTCTAAAAATAGTAATATTAAATCCAACTTCACCAGTCAGCAGGATTCTGTATTACCATTCTGGCCATACTAAATATGACCTTCCTACTCCCTTCAGATAAGCAGCTACCACTTCAACAATGTATGAGGGCAGCCCCAATGTTAGCCTATGAAGGGAGCAGGCCTCACAGTAGTGTAAAAACGAATTTAGGAGTTTTACACTACCAGGATATGTAAACTACAAATGGTACATGTCCTTCCTTTTACCCACACAGCACCCTGCTCTAGGGGTTACCTAGGGCATACATTAGAGGTGACTTATATGTAAAGAAAGGGGAGGTTTAAGCTTGGCAAGTACTTTTAAATGCCAAGTCGAAGTGGCAGTGAAACTGCACACATAGGCCTTGCAATGGCAGGCCTGAGACAAGGTAAAGGGGCTACTTAAGTGGGTGGCACAACCAGTGCTGCAGGCCCACTAGTAGCATTTCATCTACACGCCCTAGGCACACATAGTGCACATTACTAGGGACTTATAACTAGATTAAATAGTCCAATTGGGTATGATCCAAAGTTACCATGTTTAAAGGGAGAGAGCATATGCACTTTAGCACTCGTTAGCAGTGGTAAAGTGCGCAGAGTCAAAAAGCCAGAAAAAACAATGTCCAAAAAGTGGAGGGAGGCAGGCAAAAAGTTAGGGGTGACCACCCTAAGGCATGTCAGGTCTAACACCCATCATTTGATAAAGAACACTGGATTGCTCATCAAAATTTCAGCTACAATACAGAAAACACCCTCATTGCAGAAAAGTTTCAGGATCGGCTGGTCTTCAACCTTAGCATGCACATTATGGAAATTTTTTAGAGCTCTGAATATTGTTGCGTAGTTCGTGACTGGGATTGTATTACTGGTAAAAACCCAACGTTCTTTAGTGATATGGTATTCTGGGAGATCAGAGCATTATTTCGAGTCCACTGAGGAACTGGCTTTTCTTCATCCTTCAGTCTGCACCGAATAAGCAATGTGATAAATTCAGTTAAATCAGCTTTGTGGACCGCAGCACCCGGTAGAAGAAGATCCATGTCCTCAGCCACTTTGAAACGTTCTGGTAGATTGGGACGTGTTGATGGCTTGCAATGATTTTGCACACATTGGCAAAGCAGTTGGGTTATATGTTTGTAGCTTTGTTTGTTTATGCCTACAGCTCACACAGCTTGTTTTTCAGCTGCTACTTCATTGGTACCCTCTTGAAAAAGCACCATGGCAGTATGACGTGTGCTGGATGATCCAGACAAAGAAGAGCTGTCTTCAAAATCAAAAAGAGTAGCAATTGTACATCATTTCTTGGTAAAGTGACTTGGAAGTGGTGTGCTGTCATATTCACATGATTTTACAGCATAAGCTGCTAACAAGTACCTCCTCCGTACTATGTCATTATAGCTTGTTGATACACCGGTACTATTCAGTGAAGTGGTTAGCTCTCTATGTTTGCACTTGTCACTGATTGTGTGGGCAGTCACCTTGTGCAGCCAAGTTTTCTTTTTGTTGTGATGTAAATCATAAAGCATAATTTAGAAGAGAAAGTACTTTTGCACAGCATAAGCCTGTCGGTTCATGGGATTGTCTTCCACTCATTTGTTTATATCTTCAAACTCATTATCAATGTTGTTGGCTTCTGTTCTGAACTCAAGGACTTTAGTTTGTAACAGTTTTGCTTTGCTGATAATAAACAATGATATCAAAAGTGATAAAACAACATCAGAAATTCTTGTTGGCTCCCATGATTTGTGGAACTCTAGGGTATCACAAAATTTGTCATTAGGTACAAAATCTAAACTTTTAGGACATTTTTTAAAATGGTTCCTGCTGATTTTACTGCATCCTGTGATCTTATTTTGGCAGCAAGAACTTCAGGAGTCAAATCAGCTGAGAACACCATAAGTGGTTCTTTCTTTTTGTTAGACTGACAAAAACAATTTTTGTCATTGTACATTCTCACCAGAAAAATCTTAATTTCATTATTATGGGTCAATACAGTTTCATCAATGTTGATCATTATTTCTCTGACTATGAACCCGTAGCCAGCATTCAAGAATGGTTTTAAAACTTAATTAGCTTTTTCAAAGAATGCAAACTTAACTGAAAGCAGGCAGTTATGTTGCTGCTTGGAGCTCATTGTACATTCATATTTTTGAATGTATGCCCACATGCAGTTCGGGTGGGCATACAAATCTGATGCAAATACATTCACCTTGCTATTTAGATCAGCTACTCAGCTAAAATCTGCATTTTGGAAGAATTAACTGCAGATAAAAACATGTTTGCCCTTTGAGACTCACATACTCTGTACTTTGCTCTTTTGTCAATCCCTTTGGCCCTAGTCCTGGCTAAACCAAAGATAACACATTGAAGATCCTCTGCTTTCTGATCAGTTGTTGGAGGTGGACAGGGGGTAACCATCGATCTTCTAAGTGGATGTGCAGTGGGTTTGTTTGTCGTTGTTTCCTCAGAAGACTCTGATTCTTGTTGTGATTCACTGGTTTCTGCTAATTTTCAACCAATTTTTCCCAGGCTTTTTTCCACTGTATATGACTTGTAGAACTTGTTACAATGATAAAATATTTGATCCTCTTCACCCATCAGTTTCAATCTTTTGTGAACTTCATCTTGCCGTACTCCTGCAACATCTCGAGCTCCCTTCTGATCAGCTGCAGTTGATGTTAGCTTTTCTTTTGGATTAGTTTGGCATATGACACATGTTTCTTAGTGAAGGCGTTCTCAGATTTTGTAGTTAGCTACACTTTGTCAGGAGATAAAGATCTCCTGCTACCACCTGCTTTGCTCATGTTTACGCATTTGAATCATGGGAAAAACTGAAACAAGAACAATGTCAAAATAAATTATCATTATGATGGCGAAAACACATCATTATAGAGCCGTCATTTTAGAAAATGGCAGAAGGGTTGCTCTGAGAAGCTATTTTCTGTCTCTATAATACTACTTGACCTCCAATACCTAATGAACAAAATGAAGTATATAGGTCTCATGGTTCCTGAAATGCTATATCATCACATTAACACATCCGCCATTTTTAAAAATGTCGTCCAGAATAAAATTGGCCCGGATTAGCAATGTCTACTCATGCTAAATTACTTATTTAATGATACAAAAAGACAAATCAAAAATTAAAATCTCCGGCCAACAATTTTTTACGGTGGTATATCAAGGGGCCAGGACTATAAGTGACAATTCGCAAAGTAGAGCCGCCATCATTTTGAAGTGAGACACCCCTTTATATTGATGCATCAGACTATTTTGTTAGGGAAGCGTGTAGAATACTTCTTTACTACTGTACATTACAGTTTATGCCTCCCCTTTATGTTTACTCACCACATCATTGAGGTGATTTGGTATGAAGCATCCTTTGAGCGACACTTCTTTTAAAGCATGTCAACCATATCACAATGAAGAGCCTGAAACAGGAAAAAACACATTATGATTGTTGATGCTTGAGACATGCTGCCTTTAGATGACTTGTTCTAAGAGTCACTGCTTTCTTATTATTGTCCTGTTGTGAATTTTTAACTGTCACATAAAAATCAGCAAAACTAGTGAATTCCTTTCTCAAACCATACATAGTAACCTTTGAATTTTCTCGATTGTAGAGAATGTTAGATTAAGTGAAATATGTAGATACCAATGGAGAAGACCTCATATCCATGAAATCACAAGCATTTTAGACAATAATATCCGGTCGTCTTTCCCTCAAACACCACTTATCAATACTTTATTTGCGCCTGTACTGACAGTTTGCCAGTACCAGCATGTGTTATTTTACCAGCTCTGTTTAACAAAACTTTCTTTGCCAACGGAGAGTGCTGGTACTTGTTACAAAGGAGAAGAAGCAAAGTGGCCGTTCAATGGTGTGGATGCTTTGTTCATGCCCTGCTGGCTTGCAACTGCTCTGTTCCAGCAGCCAGAATCAACAGCACCCAAGATAGGTTTGAGGTCTTCTACAAATATGATGTTTGTCAAACTCCCCATTATTCCCAGTGAGATTGGTACCTTGAGGTGGTGGGCACAGGAACTAATTTCTGAGGACCAGGACTTATATTACAATCATCATACTTTGACCCAGGGCAAAAGCGAGAAAGACAGAAGAGGAAGAAAGAAAAAAGGGGAAGACAAAGACAGGAAAATATTAATAAATGGAGAAAGTAGAATGAAAAATAAGCAGCAAAAGTGAAACAGGGGAAGACAGTGTATGGCAGTCAAAAAATGATTTATGAGCTGAAATCAAGCCTATGCACTTTTGCTATTAAGCAATCCTGGAATTCGGCAGTAGGATTCTAAGTAAAATGTAGGACATCTGCACTTGTCATCCAGAAAGGGAGACAGGGGATCATTCACCAACCCCTGCACATTTTAGTACCCCTGCACATGTGCTACCACATGTTTGTGTAGATTTTAAATAATTTCTACCATACTTACTAATAACAAGGCCTCTAATTTGGCTAAAACCAATAGGTACCACCAGCTGCTGTGAGTTTGATGGCCAGAACTCAGAAAACCAGTAATCTTGTACTTGCAGAACTCATAAAACAACTTCATGCCTGTTTGCACTTATTTTGATCAATTTATTATATTAGTTTATTTTTTGGCTCTGCTGGATGTGGAGATGGGCTGGCAGACCACCTTCAGGACACTTACAGTGGTGCAGATCTAGGGTAGCACCACTTAGCAGGGTAGGAATCACAGATGGCACCCAGATGTTGGGGTCAGGGTTGCTGGAACCTTATGTACCTGAGGTTCAACAGGTCAGGTCCTGTCCTTCTCACCCAGACAAGAGAGTATCAGGCAGCAGGTCAGCACAGCAGGGCAGCAGCCCTTCAGAACAGCAGTCCAGCAGAGAGGCAGAGCTTTCAGCTGCACAGAAGTGCTTCTTCCTGGGAGAGTATTCACAGGTCCAGAAGTGCATGACAGAGTTGGTGTCTGAGATCCAGTATTTAGACACAGTTGTGCCTTTTAAGTGGGAAAGGCTTCTAGAGGAAGGCCTTTGGAGTGCACAGGTGCCCTGCCTTCCTGACCCTGGCTCCAGACTAACTACATGGGGTATGCAACCCTTTGTGTGATTGCCAACACTCCTGTTCATGTGTAAGCAGGGCTGTGTCCAGCTCTACCCTCCCATTCTGCCATTGCTGGCCAGTCCAGGCACATCTAGGCCCACTATTGTGTGTGGGTGCCTAAGAGAAATACCCAAAGACCAACTGCCAGCTACTGCCAGTATTGTTAGCCAGACACAGACTGTAGCCACTAAATGGCTTAGGCAGGAAAATCTCACATTCTAAAAGTGGCATTTTCAAACTCGCAATTTAAAATCCAAACTTTACCATGACAGAGGATTTTCACTACAATTCCAAAGACACCAAACATGATCTGGCTACCTGCTTCAAATTTGGAAACTCTCACTTATTAAATTGAATAACGCAACTGTAGTGTTACCGTATGGGAGAGGCAGGCCTTGCAGTATGAAAAACATATTTAGGACATGTAAAACTAAAAAATGCATGTCTAACCTTTTAAATACACTGCAGCCTGCCCTCTGGGCTGTACAGTGTCTATCTTATGGTTAGCTTCTATGCATTAAAAAGGAAGGTTGAGACCTGGCAAAAGGTTTGTTTTGGCAGGCTGAAATGGCAACTTAAATCTACACCCAGAGACTGCAATAGCAGGCCTGAGGCATGTTTAAAAGGGCTGTGTAAGTGGATGGCATAATCAGTGCTGCAGGGCCTTATGTAGCATTTAATTTACAGGCCCTATGTGCATGAAGTACTGCTTTTTGGGGGAATTATAAGTAAATTAAATATGCCAAGTTGGTGCAAGCCAAGCCAACTGTACCATGTTTTAAGGAGAGAGCACAAGCATTTTAGGACTGGCTAGCAGTGTGCTGAGTCCTAAAGCCAGCAGTAACAAAGTCTGAAGAAAAGCAGGATAGAAGGCAAAATGTTAGGGGTGAACCAAACCAAGGAAGCCAGGTCTAACAGTGAACTGTTTCCAGGCAATTTATTTTTTCTATACAATATTTATTGGTACCTCAGAAGGATGAAAAACTTTGTTGGCCCCCCTGGAATTTAAAACTGGAAACCTATATGTTGAACCTATCTCTCTGGGTGAGATGTATTAACTCTATAAAACATATTATCTGAAAGGTGCTTATTTCAGCTCTATAAAACAAGTCCTGCTCTAAAGCCAAATTTATGAGCATCACGATATGGAGATCTCAGCACACTTTGCACACAATTTAAGTTAGACGAGGGGTGCTTTGTGACAGCTTCTTAGCGGTGATCATACTGATACTCTGCATTCTCTATTGTAATCAAGAATACAGGAGCAGAATGGTGATCCTCTTAGAATTTCACTCTGTACAGTTCATGCAATGCATGAATTCATTCCCTACCAATTCATGATTGCAATTTGCTTTCCGGTACTTGCAATTTTATTTTCGAAAAACAGAATTAGCAGAATGCAAAGAAAGATGTTTGTGTACCACTGGTTGTGGGATTCAGTGCATCAATATGTGCTGAGAAGGTAACATGACAGGTTAAGCTATGGTGGATTCAGAGCACATTAATCTCTGTAGTGACGAAGGAAATTTGAAAAAAAAGGGTATATTACATATGTCCTTTTGTAGTTGTAACGTTGAATGTCAATGTTAGGTGCAAGCACGCCTGAGAAAAGTCGGGCATTTTTTTTTAAAGGTCCCTTATAACAACTTAGCTCAATGAATGACTTGATTTGTTTTCTCCACATTTACAGTATTACCATTTTTTATTATTTAATTCAGGAGGGCAACATATAACTTTATAGTTGAACAATATAGTGTCCCCCTGTTTAAAACGTGACATTTTTAATTTATTCAAAACAAACTGAAGTATGTTACTGCTGGGTTTGGAAACTAGCGTGTTTGAGATAGATACAAAATTTACAGCATTCATGTACTTGTACCAGGAATCTTATTCTTGACTCATTGGTCAACTGGCAATGTAAAAATATGCTTCGCAGATATCAATGCGCCGAAATTGTGTCATTTTCTTTACGCAAATTCGGCTCAAACTCAACTCCATATTTATATTTTGACGCTAGACGCATCTAGCGTCAAAATATTGGTGTTTGCACCATTTTTTGAATGCTTGAACCTACCTTGCATCAATGAGATGAAAGGTAGGCGTTCCCATCTACAAAATGGTGCTATCCCCATAGCCCCATATTTATCCCCGTGCTAAAATGATGCACAGGTGGGAGGAGGGGATAAATAATGGTGCAAAGCTTTCTTTGCACCATTATTTAATGCCTGGGTCAGACCAGGCGTTAGGGGACCTGTGGGACCATTTCCATGGCTAAATGCCATGGAATGGGACCCACAAGTGCCCACCCCAAGCCCCAGGAACACCCTCACCAAAGGGACACCGGAGGATGAGGGACCCCATCATAGGTAAGTATGTTTTAATTATTTTTTTTGCTGTCGGGGCCCTAACTTGAGGACCCCTGCATGTCACAGGGTGCAATGGCCATGCCCAGGGGACACTTATCCCCTGTTCTGGCCATTGAGGTGGTGGGCATAACTCCTGTCCGAAGACAGGAGTTATGTTTTTAGTGGTTGTGTGCCAGGAAATGGCGTTGCTAATGCGTCCCTTACTAGATCATTTATTTACTCTGGGACTCGTTTTAGGCCGATGAACCTTTTGACCCTGATTGAGGACGAGATCACTAGTCAACATGTCAATCAATAGATCAATAACTTCATCAATATTCACAATAGCAAATCAATCAAATTAGTTAATGACGTCAATAAGAATCGAAACACACCATGACCTTTCAGTCATGAATAACCACACCAGATTTAGCAAATTTTATGATGTTTATTCACTATTGATTACACTCTACTAGCAAGTTTATTAGTCTCATAACCATAAAGCACACCAATATTGTTATAATGTGGCAACTTGAATACGATTTCATCAAAGCAAAGATCATAAATATTAGAACATAGCACAACGTCAACATGGGTTAACTTTAGCAGAGTATCCTTAGCGCATTGTTCAACAGAGCATAGATTCAGTCATTTGTCTATTTGCGTCAGTTTAGTGAATTCCTTAACTAACCTCGAATCAGCATTAGCATGTTGGGCAAAACAATTTACTAACACAAATTTAGAAAACATCTGTCTACGGTCTCTATAAAAAGAAGCAGTTGGTACCTAGAAAGGAAAGGCAAACAGACAATTACAATTTCATCATCATATAGTTACCCTCCGTGATGGGTCAGCATACGGAGTCAGTCTTCGTCCTCAGGACATCAGTTAATTCACCATCCATCAGGAAACACAGCAAAGTTCAGCAAAGTCGGGCAAAAGGGAATACTTCCCTCATAAGGAGGAAAAGTATAGGACGGGTAGAGCAAATTAAGGATGGTTTGAAGAGTCAAACAGCAAAGTCTTTAGGTAGAGTAACAGAGTGTCATAGTGACAGCATGCAATGGCAAATGGCTTGTAATAGCTCGCAATGGCTAGGGCAAGAGAGCAGCATAGATTGGCTCGGAATTGACCGAAATGGCTAATTTCTCCTCGTGTCCAAGAGTTTTATATCAAACTGGTTGTACAGTCCCCCAATTTCCAATTGGGCAAGTTTTGGTGCACCATCATCTCCATCCAATTGTCTTCTTGCGCCTCATTTAAATTGTCACCCCATAATAGTTCTCTCGTAGTTTGTTGGCTCCTGTGATTGACGTCTCCATCGGGTAAAATGTCCGGTATGATTTCATGTTCTCGTGGTCCTTTCACAGACCCAGTCAGTAGTTCCATTGTCTAAACCAGTTTAGGAGACCTTGTACCTGTTGCAAGTTTACACTGTTGCATTCGGCAAGAATGTCTTCTTGAGCAAGTCGAGTCTTCACGAGAATGAATCTACTACGGTTACACTCATCTTCTAGCTTCTGGAAAAATACGGTCATGTCCTCCAGCAAGTCAGCACACTGCACATTAGTAAAACACATTTAGGGGGTCATTCCGACCCTGGTGGTCATGGACCACGAAAGCACCGCCAACAGGCTGGCGCTGCTTCCAGGGCCATTCTGACCGCGGCGGTAAAGCCGCGGTCAGAAAAGGGGAACCCCGCCGGTTTTCCCCTGGCCCAGGGAATCCTCCATGGGGATTCCGACCCCCTTCCTGCCACCCTGTTTCTGGCGGTTCTTACCGCCAGGAACAGGATAGCGGGAACGGGTGTCGTAGGGCCCCTGGGGGCCCCTGCACTGCCCATGCCACTGGCATGGGCAGTGCAGGGGCCCCCTAACAGGGCCCCATGAAGATTTTCACTGTCTGCTTTGCAGACAGTGAAAATCGCGACGGGTGCTACTGCACCCCTCGCACCCCTGCAACACCGCCGGCTCCATTCGGAGCCGGCTTCTATGTTGCAGGGGCTTTCCCGCTGGGCCGGCGGGCGCCCTTTTGGCGGTCGCCCGCCGGCCCAGCGGGAAAGCCAGAATGGCATCCGCGGTCTCCTGACCACGTAGCGGCCATTTGGCGGTGACCGCATGGCGGGCGGCGACCGCCGCGGTCAGAATGACCGCCTTAATATGAAACCGGGCAGCTAGACCCGACTCATGCTAACTAAGGCCTAGTAAATTAATTAGCAAAACCTTAACATATAACTCTTAATACTAGTACAAAATCATACATTAGTGCATACATTTTTCATCATTAGTCAATTTCATTAATCATCCTATACATTGGTGGCCACTCCCCGTGGGCACATTTCAAACACACGTTTAGTAAAACACATTAATACATTTTCTAGGCGGCATCATTATGCATTAGTTCGTATACATTTCATGTTAATTTTGATTATAAAAAGCTACACTCCAACAGCGCTAGTCTGGTTAGATGCATTTTTTTGCCTCTAACCAGGCGAGCATCATTTTTTGATGCACAACCCACTCCTTCCCTATCGCCACCCCCAGTCGGCTAGCGTCTTTTTTGAAGACGCTAGCCCAAGTTTAGCACCGGCTTGAGCCATCCCTTTAATATGGTGCCTATCTGGCGCTGTGGAATGGTGCACGCCAGCGCTATACCTTTTGAGCCTAGGCCCAAGGAACATTTCCTACCCATTAGATTGGTAGTGTTAATGCCGTGGTCGCTTTCAGCTCCTGGTGTGATTTGTTTACTTCTTTTCCAAAAGATTGGAAGAAATTGCTCAAGTTCATCTCCTCTATAAGCTTAACCTCACTACGACTTACTGGAGTTAGACTGCTATTCACGTGCATCAGGACAGCTTGGAATTTCCAGAAGTCTATGTTGGCAGCTTTGAGTTTAGTATCACAAATGAACAGCCTTTTTGGTTCACAATAGTCCATCACTAAGGCAGTAATCACATATTAGGGTCTTTGCCAAAAAATCATTAAAGTATATTTGAGAGGAGAAAAGGGGGTGATTGTTCCAGGTGGTATCCACCCTGGCGAAATGGGTATACTATTGTGGTATCCAGAAGACCCCTAACTCATTGAAAACAAAGACCGTCTTCTAGTGCAGGACAGAGCTGGAAATTCAATCTTCCAATATTGTGTTTCCCAATGGGTTGAAAAAAGCCCACTTCCTCACAAAGTTTGATGCTTATAATTCCTATTTAATTTTGCTCGTCCTAAACAGTAACATAAAAGAAGGACAGTCAAGACGTTTCGCCCATTACGGCACGCAAGCCTGGGGCTTTCTCAACGCTAATCATGTACAATGTGAATGAAAACAGACAAAATAAAGGAAGGATAACATAAGAAAATGACATAAGAAACAAAAAAATATAACTAAAAGGGATGACGAAAGCCATATGTGTAGTGAAAGGCCACAAAGACAGCAAATGTAGATGTCCGACGTAGTAAAAAATAATCAAGATTAGCCAGGTGTGCACGTCACGGGTGCCAATAGAAGTATCATTTAATCAATAGCAAGAGAAGAATGATTCTGACCCACAAAGGTTTAAAATTAGGCAAATATTTAAAGAATGATAGTAATATTAAACATCATATGTAATTTGTTGTTTCACAGTCAGATATGCAGCAACATTCAATATGTATAGGGTGCAAAGTAATTTCACAATTTAAGCACATCAGTTATCAAGTTTGTAATATGTATGCATCTGGTAACCATAAGTAGTGAATATTGTACAGGTAGGTTCTAACATAATTGGAGGACGTCCATCACGATTTGGAAAGAATTCCCAACGGGCAAATGCGCCATCCAAAATTAGTGCAAGTAGCAGTATTGGGTAGAACAAAGATCAGGTGGGAGAAAGTAATGGAAAAGGGAGAGAAAAAACAGGAGAGAGGGAGGGGGAAGAAGGATAGAGAATCCATTGAACGTTAATACCAGTTCAAGGTTCTGGCTGGGATAGTTAATGGTTATTTGTAGATATGGGGTATTCTTAGATGGGACATCATAAACGTATCTAGTGTTTTTAATTGTTATTTTTTGGGCTTGATATCAGTATACCAAAGATCATGTGGTCACACATTGCGTGTCGCAAAAACAGAAGTGAATTCATATGAGCAGAAGACGGTATGTCTATTGGTAAAAGTGCTCTTATGTTATCACTGAAAATATAGTTCCAGAGCTTAGAAAGGACTTTTGTAACCCAAAATTGGCACCATGAGCAAGAGCTTAGAAAGAACTTTCAAATCCAAAAATTAGCACTGTGAGCATGCATGCTTGAGGTAAAAAGAAGATGATTCACAGTATATCGTATGTCCATTGGCTAAAGTGCCATTGTGATATCACTGAAGTTAGTGTTCCAAACCTTACAAAGGGCCTTGTTATCCCAAGATTACCACAGTGAGCATGCATGTGCAAAATAGCAGGAAAATGATGTACTATATATAGATACCTGGTGGTGAAAATAATAGAGCCTAAATCCTAATGAGAAGTAACGTCATACATAGGGCCTAATTATGAGTGTGGTGGTCTGGACTTATGGAGCAAGGATCGCCACGGTCCACCAGCACTGCCAGGCAGTGCAGATCGCCGGGGTGATGAGGCAGGATAAACAGGCAGACAGAGCAAGTGTTTTTTCTGGACACATTATGAGGTTGCACACCACCAATGTGGCCGTGGTGGTCCAACTACCAAGTCTCAGCAAGTGGAAATCGAGAGAATAAAGGGAGCAACTCACCTGCAGACAGTGTTACATGGCCTGTGCCGCCATGGAGCACATCACACATGTCCTGCTGCTGTTATTGCTCATTGGAGGTGCACAAAATCCACGCCACTGTCGACACAATTTACCTGTCATTAAAATCAACAACACATCGTTGAACCATCATCGACATTGGATGGGGGTCACTGTACTTGCACTTGTCACTGTGTACACAGTTGGAGTTGTTCACAAAGTAGGAAATATTCACAACCAGTAAACACCCCTTTGGGCAAGTCGCTCACACTGCACTGCAAAAATACACAAAAATACACGTCTGCACAACTTAGGGACAGTGAAGTTTACACAACACTGTGTCACACAACACCAACAACACAGCAACGTCATATCTACCAATACAACTGAAACCCTCACATTGCACATATGCCATGGACTATCATCAGATTCAACACACATATGTGTGGATGTGTCATGGAATACTAACACCCCTCCCATGAAACGGCCCTGTGATGGACCCACACATCACCCACATTGCAACACAATAGAAGGACAATGGGATGCACAATAGTCAGAGAGACAAATATCCAAAGCTCACTATGCAAACAATTCCTGCAAAATAGGGATGGGGCATCAGGAGCACCCAGGGAAGGATGCTGCACTGGGAAACATCACACTTTGCACACACCCCTAAAACAACATTTACACAGGAACTGGTCCTACATGTATTTCATGGACATACAATACTAGAGCCAAGTGACATGCCTATCTGCAGTATGTGGAAATGCAAGTCAAGAAAGCAAATACAACTTCATGGGGCATTCATCTAGATGACGTAGCTGCAAGGTACACTTATCAAAATGGAAACATGCTCAGTCAATTGCAAAGGAAGCTTGCACAATTCAACTGCTTTCATATGTGCACAAAGAAAGCTCAAGTTGTCACATGAGATGAATCTACAGTCCATATCGGGGGCAAGTCTAACACCATACATGTTGACATTGGACCACACAAGATGAAATAGTTACCATACCAAACATGAAACGATGCATTGACACCACAATTGCATTAACAAACACATAACCATACAGTCCACATCTACCCTTGTCCTGGGTGACACCAACACTTCCCACAAATTCAGATTTTGCGAACAGCAAATGGATCATCAGTCAGACTGAAACACACACAACTGTAGGCAGGCAACACAAATTACTCTGGAACGACAGAAAGATAGAAAGAGAATTTCAGGACAAATGTGTACCCCAAAAAACAACTACTTCAGTTTATTAAAAAAGAAAATGCTTAATAGCAAAGGCCATTGGCCCGTCCATGTTAAAGTGTCTGCACAGCACTGTCCCACACTTGACTCGTGTCCCTGCCAGGTAACCTCCAAAGCAAGAGGCATCGAGTAGGCAGGCAGGCAACATCATCCTTGAGTGGTTTTCAGATTTGGGATGGGTGGGTATGGTTTGGGAGGGGTGGACTGTTTTTTAGGAGGGGTGGGCTGCTTGAGGGGGCAGGTGTGACAGGGGAGGGCTTTGATGTGGAAGGGATCAGTTGGGAAGTGGGTGGGAGCCACTTGGGTTTGGCCAGGAATAGGGGAAAGGGCAAGCTCAAAAAGGAAACTCTCCTTCAGAAAACAGGGATGGTCAACAGAAGGGGTTGTGGATTTGGAGGTTGAGGGACTGGTTGTCTGGTGTGTGGGTGTAGATGTCTTGGGTGTGTGCCTGTGTGAGGTTTGCTTCTGTTTGGATGGTGTCTGTTACATGTGTGAGTGTGAGCATTTGCGTGTCTCGGGGGCTCGGACGTGAAGGTGCTGCATGATGTGGGAGTGGTGGATGTGTGTGTGTCTGTTGGAGGGGTGTCTGTGGGTATGTTAGATGTTGTGTGTTTTTCTGTGTGTCTGTTGGGGTGGTGTCTGTAGGTATTCTGGTTGTGGTGGATGTCTGTGTGTCAGTTGGAATGGTGTCTGCAAGTATGATGGATGTGGTGGATGTCTGTGCATCTGTTGCGGTGTTGTCTGCGGGTATAGTGGGTGTGGTGGATGTGTCAATGGCTGTTGTAGTGGTGCATGTGGATATCCTGGATGTGGTGTGTGGATCAGTGGGAATGGTGGGGGTGTCTGCTGAAGTGGTGGCTGATGTTGCGTTTGTGGGTCTATGTTGAGTACCTGCATGCCGGTGTGTCTTGTGATGTTTGTGTTTATGTGTGCTGCTTATGTGTGCTGGGTGGATGCATCCAGATGTGTCTGTGTGCTTGGGATAAGTAGGGAATGGGGGATTTGGACTGAGAAGAGAGAGGTGGGGGCAAAATGAGGGGGATGACTGGCTGCCATCAGTGAAGCCAGAGCCTGAAAAGATCTCTGGGGGCCTGACATGGCACTATGAATGCCTTCCAGGAAAGCAATGGTCTGCTGAAGTTGGCTGGCCAGACCCTGGTGGCATTCACAATGGCAATCTGACCCAGAGAGATGTTCCACAGGAGGTCAATAGCCTCCTCACTCAGGGCAGCATGGGTAACAGGGGCTGGGAAGGAGGTACCTAAGACAAAAGAGACACCAGCCATTTTGGGTGAGATGGTACGGCCAACTGTGTGGGAAGCAACAGGGAGGGCGGCAATAGAACTGGGGTGGCAGGCAAAGATGGTACAGAAGTAGGTCCAGATGGGACCCCCGCCACTAGGGAGTGCCCACTGGAGGTAGAATCCAATGTTGAGGATGTAGATCCAGTCTCCTCCATGCCACTCCCCTCACCCTCTGGGCCACTGGGTCCCTCTGTGTCGGTGGTGTCTTGACCAGAGGTACCATGGCAAGATGCTTCCCCTCTTGCTTGTGCCCTGTATCCTTTGCTTGCTTAGGCTGATCCTGAAAATACAAAGATAAAAGGGTCACCACATGTTCCTGATCATGCTTGAACAATAGCTATGATTAGCAAACAGTACCATAATGTCAGGTAGGCCCCAGCAACGAACTCCACCTAATTGGCCGGTACATGTACCATAGCATATGCGTGCATACCATCTGAACTGTCAACAGTAAAGAAAATGTCTTAGCTGTCCATCTTTGGACATGTGCCATTACAAGTGCAGACTCATGCCACTTCAGGGAGTTGGGTTCTGTGGAATGTACCTGTACCACAGAACACCCCTTTGGACATATGTGTCCATCCTACAGAGATGGCATCCAAGAAACAAAGGCATGAGTTGTACAGTTTCTGCAATTTGACCAAGCTACTGAGTCACATATCACGGCCTCCCATGAATCAACACACTGTCTGCACTGTGGGATTGTCATTTATGCAATAAGCTTGTACAGGAAAAATATGACCCATGTGAAGGTGACAACATGGCTGTGGGAGTAAGGGACATGTCACGAGTTAAAGACACATATTGACAGTAATGCTAAGTGCACATATGGCTTAGATTAATTACCTTCCTCTATCATCATTCCTAATCTAATCAAGGGAATGAGACATTCTGGGCAGGATTTGCCACCAGAGCCTCATATTGGCCTCATGACAGGATCTGCTGGGGTACAGGCAGTGGGCACAGCGCCACAATTGCATAGCCACAGTAACTCTACCCTAGCCTAGACTAAGACTCATATTCGGAGATACTTTTGAAAGGCCCTGGTCTCTGCAGGCTGACCATACAGAACCTACATGACACTCCATTCCCATCACTTCCACAGTACATCATGTAGCCAACAGCAATTTGGCATGTGGTGTGTGTGGCAATCTGAAGGGCAGAGTGAGCCATGATATGTCTTCCAAACAACAGTTTAGCAAGGGCAGATGTCTTAAGAAATCTCTGTGGCACCATATACATTGCTCACATTACTCTCAACTGACTCATAACACATGGATACTCAGCTCATGCTGTCATGCACCTACATGTGGTCTGATATTTACAACAATCATAAAGGAAGAGATGTCAGTGGATGGCAGTAATATCACCTCACCTAGTTAAGTGCATCCAACACAAGGAGGATCTAGGAACCCAAAACCCTCACACAAAACAATGTGATTGAACTTTCCATATGGCACTGGCCATGAATACATTCACATTGTACATCCCATTGATGACATGCAGACTACAAAAACAGGCTCATGAGTAGATAACCTGGCACACATGGCCACACTTTAGCATGTGAGGAGGGAAAGAATGGTGAAGTACAGAGAAAACTGTGCAAATGTGGTATTTACCTGCTCCTCTGGTACACCATAGAGCTGTCCATAGAGGGGTCGGACCTCATCCACTAGCCTCTCCAGCTCCTCTGGAGAGAAGGCACAGACTCTATGACCTGCAGGATATGGCATGATTACTCCCAGAGGCTGTACA